>NC_080387.1:7540108-7895941 GCF_028751815.1 Salvia miltiorrhiza | reverse complement strand
TTCATCTCTGCCAGCTAAGTCGAAATCAAAGCCATGGGATCTGAGCTAGACGCAGCAGCAATTTTCTTCAACTGCACTCTCTCGGATGGCCATTGATAACTGGTAGCGGCCATGCTTTCAATGATCTCCATTGCCTCCGAGCTCCCTTTCTTGAGCAAGGAACCTCCAGCTGCTGTATGCATGAACATTCTAGTACGCTCCCCGCAAGCGTTATAGAACATAACAACTTGCATGCCCTTATCAAATCCATGGTTCGGACACTTTCTCAACTTCTCCTAGCATCTGTCCCATGTTTCAGGCAAAGTCTCTCCATCAAATTGCTGGAATTGAAGAATGTCCATCAACTTCAATGTAAGCCCAGGATGATGGAACTTCCATAGGAAAAGATTTACCATATCCCCCCATGTTGGATTAGCTCCGAGCTGCAGAGTTTAATACCACAGCTTTGCCTTATCCCTGAGTGAGAAGGGAAAAAGACGGAATCGAATAACGTCATCAGAGACCCCGTTCATCTTGACAGTACTCCACAGCTCTAAGAATTGCGCCAGATGCACATTGGAATCCTCCACAGCTTTGCCTCCATACTTGTTTTGCTCCACCATCGTGATCAAACCAGTCTTGAGCTCAAAATTATTCGTGTTGACTCTTAGAGGCTCATGAAACTGATACTGTGGAATGAACGCCTCATTGATCGGAGGCTGCTTCTGAGCCTCGTGATTTTCCTGCGCCTCAATCAAACGCTGCAGTTGCTCCTTGAGAACACGAGCTTCTTCTACGGTAGCCATAGAACTACCTGGAAAACTTCAGAACCAAAAATCAGGACCACAGGAAAAATAAATAACAGAATTTAAATAAACAAAAAATAAAAATCTAGAGTAGTATCAAATAATCAACAGATAGTACTGATAAATAATCAGTCCCCGGCAACGGCGCCAAAAACTTGTTCGCTAATTTCTTTACATGCTGGAAGTGCACGGGTGCAATTGTGTATAGTGGCAAACAAGGTCTAATTCACAGAGACTGATTAGAACCAATTCCAATCCTAGACTATAATCCTCTATCTGGATAACCAAAATTAAGTGTTTTGTTATTAAAACTAAATAAAGAAATAACAGGAAACAAATAAATCAAGCTGCGAAACAGAGAAGCAGATATGAGAAGAATTTTCTAAGGCAAAGGTTTCAACAGATTCTTATAACTAACAAGTTCAATTCAATCATCAAGATGATTCGTAAAGAAATCTCAAAACTAGTCTATACCCACTCTCATGGCATACAAACCGTTGATTACATGCCAGGCTACCGTATCCGGATCACTCTTCTAACATGCAACTCCTAAAAGCTCCTAGGATTAACACCCTCACAAATATCAATTCCCTTTAGAATTAAAATAAATGTGTTCTATGTTCTTAGTTCATGTAATAATTATCATCTCTCGATATCAAATTAAAACCTACGATTATGCTAAATTGGTGGCCAATCAATAAAGTAAACAACATACACAAGAACATAAAAAGGAATAGAAATCTCAACCAGAGCTTCCTGCTTTGTGCGGTCGCATGGCTGGCCTGCATGGTCCTCCAGAGCTTCCTGCTTCGTCGCGTAGCCGTGGCATGCGCGTGTACTCCAACCTGCGAATTTCCCGACGCTCGTTTTTGCTCGTTCGGTGTCCAAATTGTCCTTCGTTTGCACCTACGGACTCGTCTCTTCAAGTACTTCTCTCTACTATCATCAAAATCATCCCAATTTGAGTCCAAAGCCTGTAAAAATAGCACGAGCACAGACGAGTAGTCTATTCCACAAAAATATGCAATTTAAACCATAGACAACTCAACAAATCAATCAGAAACGCCCAAAACACTAAAGAATAACGCGATAGAGGGGTGAAAAAATGCATGTAAATCATGCCTCTCTGGTGGTCCTTCAAAGTCCGCGCTGTCGAATCGTCTGTGCAGGCTTCTTTTACTTCTCCAATGGTCCCTCAATGTAGCAACGCTGCTAAACCGTCTGTGCAGGCTTCGCTACTTCAGGCTTTGGTCTGGGGGTTAGCTTACGTACTTGCGCATTTAACACAATCTAAAATTTATAGATATAGGCACAAATAAACGTTTCCCATATCGGCTGCGCTGGTGAGGTTCTCATCCCTCATCAATTACTATTCTCCAATTAAAAATAATCTCGTTTGCTACCAACTCAAGAAAATATAAATCACTCAATCACGATACACACGTATCAAGCAGTCACATAATGGTCAATCAAATAATCTCACTCAAAACGTAACATCGCATTCAGACAATTTAGTTGTCTCATGAATTAGACTCTTCTCTATAGTGATTCTCACTCACTCTTCTCAGCTCTATATCTAGTCAATTATCATCAGAATTCTTAACACTATAAATCATCTCACAAATAATATGCTTCCTAAATCGGAAACAGAAACTATAATCTCTCATCATTTCAATCAACATCTCTATCTGATCTTAATCTCTCTGAGTGATTCACTCGCTAGTTCCATCATCAGAATTCTAAAATACTCACATCTCAATCTACTGAGAAACTTTATCTTAGTTTTCTTAATAAGCAAATGGTCATTTCTCAGTTCTCTTAATAGCATCTCGATACTATTAATAATAAGGGGAAAATACGGGGTGTTACATCCTACCCCCCTTAAAGAAAATTTCATCCCGAAATTTGTGTTACTCACCTTCGTGAAAAAGCTCAGGGTACTTCTCTTTCATCTTCTCTTCGAGTTCCCATGTTGCTTCTTCTTGGTCGTGATGTCTCCATTGGAACTTCACCATAGGAATTGACTTGTTTCGTAATTGTTGAACCTTCCTATCCCGAATAGTCATAGGTCTACCTTCCTCTCTCCTACTTCATTCCAAATGAAGCGGGAATCTACACTTCCTTCTATAAAGGGCTTCGTATGGAGCCATATTAATGGTCGATTGAAAACTATTATTAAACGTGAACTTAGTTAGGGGCAAAACTTGCTCCCATTGGTTTTCTCTATCTAACATAACAATGAGAATCATATCTTCCAGAACTTATATAGTCCTTTCGGACTGTCTGTTGGTCTGTAGATGAAAGGTTGTACTAAAATTCACTTTAGTACCCAATTTCTTCTGCATACTCAACCAAAAACGTGAAGTCAATTTGGAATCTCTGTCGAATGTGATCGTCATCGATACTATGTGCAATCGCTCTATCTCACGAATATAGATCTGAGCTAGCTTATCAGATTCATAGGTAATCAGAATTGGTATGAAATGTGCACTCTTCATCAATCTATCAATGATTACCCAGATGACTGTGTTTCCTCTCCTCGACTTTGGTAATCCGATGCCAGAATCTATAACTATGTGGTCCCACTTTCATTCTGGAATATCAAGTGGGGGTAATTTGCCACTAAGGTCGCTGATGTAGTGCCTTCACTTGTTGACACGCTAAACATTTTTCTACGAAAGATGCTATCTCTCGCTTCATATCTCCCCACCAAAACGTTGTTTTAAAGTCTTGGTACATCTTCGTGCTTCCTAGATGTGCGATATAGGGTGTGTCATGAGCTTCGCTCATAATTTCATTCTTCAACCCCTTCTTTATCAAGTACACACAGTCTTTCTTCATACAAGATGGCATTATCTGCCGCTTCTTGATAACCTTCCACTTTCTCAGTTTGAATCTTCAATCGCAACTCCTCAAACTCTTCATCTTCTCATTGCACCGTGATAATCCTTGATCGTAAATCGGGGTGATGCTCTACCTCTGAATTTATCTTCTCGAATTCTCAGATCGGGTTCTTCTCCCGAGTAAGGAAAATCCCAACTCTGCTTGATTTTTTTGTTCAATGCATCAGTTACGACATTAGCATTTTCGGGGTGGTAGTTGATTCCAAAATTAGTATCTTTTTACCAACTCAACCCATCTTCTTTGTCGCATGCTCAAATCCTTTTGCTTGAAGTAATATTTGAGGCTCTTGTGATCGGTATAAATCTCATATCGTACTCCGGGGAGATGGTGTCTCCAAATCTTCAAAGCATGAACTACCGCTGCTAATTCTCAATCGTGTGATAGATAATTCATCTCGTGCGGTCTGAGTTGTTATGGAGCGTATGCTATAACTTTTCTATCTTGCATGAGTACACATCCTAATTCATTCTTCGACGCATCCGCGTAGACATCATATTCTTTATCTGCCTTTGGTACAATTAGTACTAGGGCAGTGCTAAGTTTTTTCTTCAACTCCTGAAAACTTTTCTCGCATTCATCCATTCATTTTAACTTGACTTCCTTCTTTAGAATGTGCTTCATTGGCTTAGTGATTTTTGAAAAGCCCTCATGAATCTTCGGTAATATCCTGCTAATCTTAGAAAAATTTTGTGCGGCTTAATCGGTGATCTCCGCTCTTGTACCGCTTCATCTTTCACTAGGTCTACCTTGATTCCTCTCGCAGTAACGATATGCCCTAGAAAATTGACTTCCTCAAGTCGAAACTCGTATTTTCTAAACTTGGCATAAAGCTTCACAACTCGTAACTCCTCCAACACGATCCTTAAATGTTCTTCGTGTTCTCATTTACTCCTCGAGTAAATCAATATATCGTCTATGATAACTAACATGAACTTATCTAGGTAGTAGTGAAAAACTCGATTCATGAGGTCCATGAACACGGCAGGGGCATTTATTAATCCAAAAAGCATATCTTTTGAATATTTTCGAATTTATAGCGATGCCATGTCACGTACGAAATGTCGTCTTCGGAATATCTTCCGGGCGTATCTTCATTTGATGGTACTCCATTCTCAAGTTGATCTTTGAAAAAGTTCTCGCTTTATGTAGTTGGTCAAACAAGTCATCAATTCGGGGCAGCGGGTACTCATTCTTTAACGTTACCTTATTCAATTGTCAATAATCGATGCATAGCTTCAACTGCCATTTTTCTTCTTAACGAAGGAAACTGGTGCCCCCCCCCTCAGCGAAACACTAGGTCAAATAAAATACGGGGACATAGGTTTCAGATCTCGAGATCGATCGTAACTCAAGTTGTCGATCTGGTGATAATCTTGGCAAAACATCAGGTAAAACATCTTCGTATTCACGCACGACTGGCGCATCATCAAAATTCATCTTAGATTCATCACTCTGGTTCCGGTACGCAATGTTTGTTGTTGTATCACTTCCTTGCAATAACTTCCTGACTTGCAGTGCTGGTATAATCGGCACCTTCTTCCATTTTCTCTCAGTGCCATAGAAATAAGTAGGTTCCTGGCCGGGTGAACGGAATTACATCCGCCTCTCTTCACATTGTATCATCGCATGATTCTTTGCTACTAATCCATTCCTAATATAATGTCCAAGTCCCACGTACGCATTAATCTCAGGACTTTAGCTTCAAGCTTAGTGTTTCTAACTCGATTTCTAAGTTAGGACACATGTGTGTGACCGTGGTAATCTTGTCTAAGGGAGTAGCTACCCTTAGATACTGTTGAGCGGGCTCTACATTTTATTCTAACGTATCCATACAAGAAAAAGAGATAAAGAAGTGCGAAGCTCCTGTATCGAACAAAACTACTATGAGTACGCCCTTCAACTTGCCCATACCTGCTAGATTTCCTCGATTTCTATCTTGTGTTTCTGATCGATCGCAAACATTCTCCTATAATGATGTTGGTGATTCACCTGCGGCGCAGATGGGTGACTCCCTAACTGCGGGAATCGATAGGTCGACTGATGTCTCCATAGCTGTGGTAGTGGTAGGATCCCCTCCATCGTCTTGAGTTGCGGCTGGAATTGATTCGGTCTTCCTCCACTTCTATATTACTGGCGGTTTGGACATTGATTAGAGTAATGCCCAATCCTTCCGTAGGTGAAACAGCTGTACATTCGAATCTTGCATTCTCCCAAATGTAACTTCTTACATTTAAAGCAAGGCGGTATTCGATCTTCCCAGACTAATTTCGACATCTTTTCGTCAGTATCTACTCGATATGGTGCATATCGAGCTAAGTATATAGCTACGGTTTTATTGCCTTGCTTCAAATTAACAACTCCATCTCTTTCTTCTTTCGGTATCTATGTGGTATATATATATCTCGCAAAAAGCTGTCTTGAACTGATCCCAGGTAAGAGCGGCTATCAGTTCTGTGGTCAAAGTCTTTCGTTTCGCCTCCCACCAATAATCTGCTGGTCCCTTAAGTTGATATGACATGCACAAGAGGCACTCGGGATCATCACATCTAAGGAATCTAAAGATTCGTTCTATACATCGTATCCACTCCTCTGTTTTAGGGAATTATCCTGATCCGTTGAAAGTCAGTGGATTCTATCTCATAAAGAGCTCTTCTATTCTTCTCTCTCGCTGTGAGGGAGGTGGTGGTGGAGTAGGATCTTTTTGTTCTTCCTCTTCTTCTCGATTTCTACTTCGCTTTCTCGGTGGCATTCTAAGAAAACGTACGCTAACCTTAGAACTAGTCCTCATAACTCACAAATCATAGGGAACTTACTCAACATCATACTAGTTCCACAACCTCTTAACTCAAAGTCAAAGACATCGTTCGTGTCTATCATCGCAATATCGGATCAAAATGAATCAAAGCTTTGCTAAAATATAAAGACCCTCTGGTCATCATCATGTATATACGGGAAAGTTGCCTCCTACGAGAACTTTTACAAAAGGCGGGGCATATGTACAGCAAGACATCCCCTAATACTACTATGATGCTCTATCTATAGTGGCATCATCAGTACCAGGCATCTATAGATATTTACTATCTACTAATGCATACAATATACTATGCCTCTCTATCTATACGCATCTAATATGCATCACCACATATATATATAACTATATATATGTACATACTAGCATATATCCATCTACTACGGTCATTACCAATCGTCTCCATCTCCCATCCCGTCGTCATCATCTCCAGTCATCTTGTTCTCCGCAATGTCAGCAGGTTTGTCATCGTTGGGCTCTGTCTCCTCATCTTCATACTCATCAGTCAATCGTTACACGCTGTCATCGTCTGACTTGTCCTCAACATCTATGTCTACCATCGGCCCAAAGACAGGAGGCTCGTAAATCGGTACCCACATACCAGCTCCATCATTAATAGCCTTACGCTGCAATGGCCATGTCAGTTCATGTTCGACAGTCATCTCGGGAGTGGGGGCTCGCCAACTCCTTGTGTTGGTCCGTCATTAAGTACACCATATGGTGGTGGTGGTTCATCAAAAGTGAAGTATCAGTGACTAAGCGTTGCTCAGAATTCTCGAAAATCTAAGTGCTCGACACGTCTGATCCATGTCCTAACAACATACTACGGCACTAGTGAAACTGCCCAATCTTGCCATTCTGGCTGTTCAGATGGATGATAGTCTCGACTTCGTCAATCCCGGGTAGAGTAGCCACTAGCCAACATCTATGGTAGTGTGCTAGAAACTCTTCTAGTGTCTCACCTTCTCTTGGTCCAATCTCTCGGAACCATCGGCGCTTCGTCCCTCGTAATCATCGCTGCATCCTATAATAGAAAATATTGCGTCTATCACAAAATGGATATAGAACTTACTTGGTATATCTCGATCAACAACATACTCATCCTCGATTGTACGGTGGTGCTTCGGCTATATTGGCCTCAATTTCTCTTCATATAATCTAAAACCACTGGCTCATCTCACAATCCATCACTTCAGATAATTCTGCCAATCAAAACAATACATATCTCATTCGCAAATCAGGCTCAACTCTCGAGATGAAGACCATAAAGAACATCAATAAGCTCTTACCTCGATAAGCCGGAGGAGATGGGGCGTTGGGGTTTTGTTTCAAACTTACTCACAAACTAGTCTAAGAATTCAAGTTAGACTAGACTCGATTCAAAAATATATGGGATCAAGAGTTCAACTTGCTCAAGAAATAGACTCAGAGCAGATGACCTCCTTTGATACCACTCTAGCGCAGCTCGCCGTCTAGCCAGTGTTAGCGTAGACCGGGTATCGATACGACTAAATAAAAGAAAGAAGGAAAGAAAGAGAAACTAGACAAATTATCAAATGGAAGCTAACAATGAAACATGCTAAGGCAATCAACAATAACAACATCTCAATGTATAAACATCATCGGCTTCATAAATTCAAAAGTATCAGGATTCTCGACAACGTTTACAAAGTGGACATAGCTAAATATTCACAAAGGTTCATATTATGCAGACTATCGCGGCAACAGGTAAACAGACCATATGTGTGAAGACATATAACTGAGATTATATTTCTCGATCAAGTCCAAAATAAGCTTCAACGTCATGATACTACCGTAGGAAACAAAAGTACGGTAAAAAAAACATCATTAGAAACATAGACCCCACCAGCACCAGTCCAATCTCCCTCCTCACTTATCCTGCACATTTAGAAATACATGCAGGGCATGAGTACAGAATGCTCAGTGGACATATGCCGAAAAACAAATGAAAGTTTGCTCTTAGAGCTATAAATTGAACTTGCCACAACATAAACATCACACAGAGATTTTAGCTTAAAAGAACCTGTGTAAGCAATTTCACAATTCATAAACATCATACTAAGTAACTGCGCAGTTAAAGCATTCATCATGTATGTACCACATCTACAACTCGTCATCAAAGATACTGAGAAGTAGGCCTCTCACTCAAGTACCGTGATCGGCCAACCCGGTGGACGGCTCACAGTCACCTCTGTGCACAAAATTCCGCTTGTGGCAGGACCGAATTCGTCTCATCAGTAGAGGGTAACATACAAGCTTATCATCACCAAAAGTTGGCAAGTCAATTAGTGTAAAGATAACTTTAACTCAATCATTCATCATTGGATAAATTTTCATCAAACTGAAACTTAACAGTTAAATCATATCATTCATTTCATTTCGTATAAGAGGCCTACGACACGCAGGGGATCTCTATATACGATAGTAAAACTAATGCCCACCTGGAAATCTTAGCTTACTCTTGTAGCACTCAGTGGACTCACTTACGTCCTCTGCTCGTATCTTCATATGTCGTCACATCGAAGTAGTTCATGATAAGAATAAAAGAAATTAGTCAGAAACTTCCTGACTAAGAATACCATTCCTATCTCAGCACTATTCCATCAATCCTCAACACTACACTCTGTCTATCTCGATCTCATATAGAAACCCTTCCTAAGTAATCGTTATCTTACTATCGACTCAATACTCACATAGAACTAAACCACATCAACAAGCAAATAAAGGCATACACGCACAAACAATATAATTTGACATTAGCACATAGAAGAATTAATCAAGTTCATTGACTGACATCATAGCAATCATATTTTAAAAAAATTGTAAAAATCGTAAAAACGGTTTTAGTTGTGGAAAAATTCCCAATAATTTAATTTAGAAAGCCAAAGACATAATATGAAACATTCTTAAACCAATTATCCAAAATTCATTCACATCAATAAGTTATGCCATTTTATAACGTTCTTAACAAACTAAACTCCGTATTTCTTCGCCGAAAAATTCTCAAAAATTGACAATAGGCTCACATAATACACAAGAGCATGAATACATGATCAAATGACTTAAAAAAAATCAAACTTGGCTTCACCTTTTTCTCATCACTTTCGGTCAACACCTATAATTTTAGGAATTGGTTCGTTTTGTCTCAAATCGCATATATAAGCTCAAATAATCATCAAGTAGTCATATATGTTCATGCCCAATACATAACTCATCTCATATGAAAGATTTCATACAAACGCGCAAACTAAACTCGGGAAACTTTCACATCTCATCATCAATAATCAATTCAATCATTCTATCATCCTTTATTTAGTCCAATTAGCGTAGGAACATGATCAATTCAAGTACTGATTTCATTAATCAAAAAATCCCTAAATATTAGTGAACTAAACTCAAGTAATTTCACATATAAGCAACAATTAACCAAGTTGATCATTATTAATCATTTATAGCATGCTTAATATCAATTAACCTTGGCCAATTCAAACAATTAACGCATAGATCAAAAAGCCCTAATTTATATCAAACTAAACTTTTTGAAATTTACAAACATGCATGAATTATAAATCAAAGTTTAAAACTATCAAATTAACTCCCTCAATTGCATAAATAACTCATCAATTAACAATTTATAGCATGAAAACAATTTTACCCAAATCTCATCAAACTAACTCACATCAACTTTCACCAATCCACCCCAATCATCAATTCAATCCATCATACACTATTCTAGCAATCTCAATAACTCATATCATCAACCAATTCATCAATCAAGGCTTAAAATCAAAAATTCCCAAAAATAGGTAAACTAAACTAACTCGAAATCCATGATTCAATTTAAATCCATTCTTAACATTTAGAAAGGGACTAAATAGGATCCCAATAGCATAAATATGGTCTCAATTTAAGAATAGAAGATGAATTTTTTTTGAAGGGGATATAACCCAAATTTTCAAAAATAAAATTAAAAATAAAAGGTGGTGTTTTCATGCTATTTTCATCCATATATACACATATATAACTCAAATATGATTAGATCTAGGTAGATCTAGCACTTACTCAAGGATTTTTAAGTAGAAAATAAAATCTCCTCTTCTTGACTCGAGCTTTAAAATCATTCAAAGGTTGCTCTTGATTCGTGGATATAAGGTGTTTAGGACTTGATTTAATGGAGATCTAAGTATAGAATGGATCTTGGAAGCTTGGAGATTGATTATCCATGGTGGTAGAAAGAGAAAGAAGGGAGGGGCAGATAGAGTGTGTGTTGGGCGAAAATGGGGGGGAGAAGAAAGATAGAGAAAGTTGTTTTTTTTTTTGATCGGTAGAGAAAGTTGTTTTGTTACATCACTAAGCTTGGTCTCCAAGCAAAATAAATCATTATTTAATTAATCTCTCATAACCTCATTTGCAAGTGGCTAAAATATCTCCATCTAAAATAATTAAATATTGCATTAGAGAGTTTAATAAATCATCCATTTGGCCACTTGCACTAAATACCTTAGGTTAAAGGTAATAATTAGGGTAAATGGTAAATATTTGTGTAGTAAAATGTGTAGGGAAACTGTGATTTATTAAATCACTCACTAATTAAATCAAAACTACACATTGTGTACTCATGTGACCAAAAATAAATATAACACTTATGGCACACAAAACTCATTCCACATCTATCTCAGAAAAATAAATTCCGATAAATTTCATTAGGAAAAATATAATATCAATAGTAGCATTACTATTCTCCAATTAAAAATAATCTCGTTTGCTACTAACTCAAGAAAATATAAATCACTCAATCACGATACACACGTATCAAGCAGTCACATAATGGTCAATCAAATAATCTCACTCAAAACGTAACATCGCAATCAGACAATTTAGTCGTCTCATGAATTAGACTCTTCTCTATAGTGATTCTCACTCACTCTTCTCAGCTCTATCTCTAGTTAGGTATCATCATAATTCTTAACACTATAAATCATCTCACAAATAATATGCTTCCTAAATCGGAAACAAAAACTATAATCTCTCATCATTTCAATCAGCATCTCTATCTGATCTCAATCTCTCTTAGTGATTCACTCACTAATTCCATCATCAGAATTCTAAAATACTCACATCTCAATCTACTGAGAAACTTCATCTCAGTTCTCTTAATAAGCAAATGCTCATTTCTCAGTTCTCTTAATAACATCTCGATACTATTAATAATAAGGTAAAAATACGGGGTGTTACAAATAACACATTCTTAAATCAATTTATTAAAAATAATTCACATGAGAAAGTAATTCCAATTTATGTCATTTTTAACAAACTAAACTCGAGATTTCTTCGACGGAAAATTCTCAAAAATTCAAATTAAGCTCACATAATACACAATAACATAAATATGTGATCATACGACTCAAGAAAATCAAACTCGACTTCCCCTTCTTTTACATGTATTCGGAAAAACACACAAGTTTTTAGCGGACGATTCATTTTACCTGATATCGCATATATAAGCTCAATTTTTCATCAATTAGCCACATATAGACATGCTCAACTCATAACTCATCTTATATACAAGATCTCAAGTAAGCACGCAAACTAAACTCGGGAAATTTTCATAACTCATTATTAATAAACAATTTAATCATGCTTTATCCTTCCTAGTAGTCTAATTAACACATAAACATCATCAATTCAAGTATCTATCTCCTTAATCAAAAGTATCTAATTATTAGTACACTAAACTTAACCAATTTTAGGCTTTCTCAACAATTAACCGAATTGATCCCTAATTATCATTCCTATCATGCTTAATAACAATTAACCTTAGCCAATTTAATCAATTAACACATAGATCATAAAGTCCCAATTTTGAACAAACTAAACTTTTTGAAAATCTTTAAATCACAAACCAAACGTTAGATCTATCAAATTGAATCACTTAATTGCATAAATAAACAATCAATTAGTAAATTAAACCATAGAATCAATTTTACCCAAATTACATCAAACTAACTCATATAAAAAATCACTAATTAAACTCAGTCATCAATTCAATCCATCAAATATCATCTTAGCAACCTCAATAACATATATCCATCTTCAGTTCATCAATCAAGCCTCAAATCCAAAACTTCCCAAATTTACACAAACTAAACTATTTCAAATCTTATATCTCTTTTTAAATCCATTCTCTACACATGGAAATAGACTCAATAGGATCGCAATAGCATTTAAATAACCTCAATTTAAGAAAAGAAAGTGAAATTTTTTTGAAGGGTAAAGGACCCTAACTTTTGAAAATTACAATAATTAGAAAGTAAATATTTTCTTGCTTGATCTACCCATATACACACAAATATAACACAAATAGATCTAGATCTAAGTGGATTCATCACTTACTCAATGATTTCAATGAAATGGGCAAAATCTTCCTTGACTTCAATCGTGAAACTTCTTTAAAACTAGCTCTAGATTCAAGGTAGTAGAGATTTAGGGCTTGAATTTAGTGGAGATATTTGGTGTAGAAAGGTATTAGGAGCTTGTAAGATCATCAACGGTGGTAGAGAGATAAAATAGTGAGAGGGAGAGAGAGTGTAGAGACGGGCAAAAGGTTTGGGGAAGAGAGAGAGGAAATTTTGTTTAATCTCACATTCTTGCTCCCTAAGTTTCCTTAGTGTATAATCTCTATCCAAATTAGCTTCTTCAATATACTTCACACTTGCCACATGCCCACTTGCACAATTATCTCAGTTAAAGAATAAAATATAATGCTACACCAATTAATGAAATCCAGCTTGTAGGATAAGCTAAGTTAGGGAAAATCACTCACTAATTAAAAATCATAAATCATTATCATCTAATGGTATGATCAAAATAATTAATCATAATTAGAACACACATAATTTACATCACATCTAGCTCATTAAAATCAATTTCCAGAAATTCTGTTAGGGAAAAAAATTAATATAAAATCGCAAGATCATAATTCACCGATTAAAAATTATCTCTATGTTACAACGTCCAAGAAAAATTATAAATCAATCAATCTCAAATATATCACCACGTAGGTCACATAAAGATAATCAAATATACTCACTCGACTATGACATCTCAATCAATCAAAATCTTAAGCATCGAATCAATCGTCTCAAAAATGTGACATTTGTCTCTAGTGATTCTCACTCACATACATCGTCTCTATCTCTTATTAGATTATCACCATAAAATTTAATAAAATAAACTATCACAAAATAAATCTATTTTCTAGACCGAAAAAAGAAACTATAATTATATTCTCAATTCAATCAGCATCTCTAACTAAACTCATTTTATCCGTACGAGTCAATCAATAACTCTAACGTTGGATATCTAAAATACCCATACCTTAATCTACTAAGAAACTTCGTTTCATCAGTTATAAGTCAATGCTAACATCTCAGTACTCTTAATGGAGACTTAATAATATAAGTAAACTGCGGGATGTTACATCTTACCCCCCTAAAAAAAATTCGTCCCAAAATTTGAGTTACTCACTTTCGGGAAAAAGGTCAGGATACTTTTCTTTCATCATTACTTCGAGTTCCCATGTTGCTTCTTCTTGACCGTGATGTTTCCATTGTATCTTGCTAAGGCAATCGACTTGTTTCGTAGTTGTTGAATCCTCATAGCTCAGGTCTGGTTCAAGAGATAGTTCTTCTTGGCGAATGAACATGTGGAAAACGTCATGAACATGTGTAGGATCAAACATGTACTTCCTCAGTTAAGACATGTGGAAAACGTCATGAACATTTGCGAAGCTTGGTGGCAACGCAAGTGTATGCAACAGGACCTATTTTTTCTAATACGTCGTATGGTCCAATAAATATTCGGTGCTTAAGCTTTCTCTTGATCCTAAATCGATATACTCCTAGAGAGGGTTGAACTCTCAAGACAACTCTATCTCCAATCTCGAATTGGATCTTTGCCCATCTCATGTATGCGTACAACCGTTGATGATTTTGAGCTTCCTCTATTTGTTAGTTAGTCATCGCACCAGGTGATCATTTCTTCAACCGCTTCGGGTCCAAGTGCTCTTCTTTCTCCTACTTCATCCCAATAAAGCGGGGTTCGACATGTTCTTCTGTAGAGTGCTTCGTGTGGTGCCATGGTGATAGCGGCCTAGAATCTATTGTTGTAGGAGAACTTGATTTGAGCAGAAATTGCTCACATTGAGCTCATTCTTCTAAAACCACTGTCTGAATTATATCATCTAGAATGTAAATGGTCCCTCTTCCATTCTGAAATTTCTAACGGTTGTAGGCTTCCATAGGATTGCTGATGTAGCGCTTTCACTTTCCAATGAGCCAAACATCGTTCTACGAATGAAGCCATCAAAACCTTGTCTTCAAGTCTTAGTACTATTCCGTGCTTCCAAAGCGTGTTGTGTAGCGTTCTTTACTGCACCAACGTAAGTAACGTATTCCTTGTTCGTTTCGAGGACTACGAGTACTGGGATAGTAATCAACTCTTTCTTTAATAACTAAAACCTATGTCTGCATTCTTCTGTCCGAAAGGCATTACTAACCATAGTGATTGTATCTTGTGTGAAACGTCGTCATTGGGATATCTTCTTTCTGTATCTTCAATTCTTGCAACTCCGTAGATGTTATTCTATGAGGCATAGATCGTTTGGCACGTCATCGGTGTTTACTCCTGCTTCTTATTCTGCATTCGAGTAACTACTTATATGTCGCGTCTTTGGAAATTGGTGTTTTCTTCCATTTCTTCTTAGTGCCGCATGTAGGTTCCTTGTCGGATGGCTAGAACAAAATCCATTTCTCCTCGCATTATTTCGTCGTGTAATTTTGAAAAACTAATCTATTTTCAAAATAATATCTACGCTCCACGCACGCGTTAGTCTCAGAGCCCTAGCCATAAGCTTATGCGGTCCTGATTCGAAATCTAAGTTAGAGCACACACACGTGATGGTGGCTATATAGTCTAATGATGTAGCTACTTTTAATGCTATCGAGTTGGTTCTATGTCGAATTCTAACGTGTCCACACACGTGTAAGAAATAAGAGAGTGCGAAGCATCCAAATCAAACAAGGTTACGATTAATACTTCTTTAATCCTCCCATACCTTCCAAATTTTCTTGATTCTCGTCATGAGGCTTTTGATAAATCGTAAAAGTTCGTTGATAGTGATTTGTTGTTGATCTAGCTGGGATGCCTGATAGTAACTCCTGGACTGATATTTTCGGCGGGGTCGTCGACATCGTAGAGGTTGAGGTAGTGAAAGAATTTCCTCCATCGCTTTGAGCTGCGGTTGTTGATACCGGTTCAATTTTTCTCCACTCGTTCCTTGCTGGCGGTTGGGACATTGGTTGGAGTAGTGCCTAATTCTCCCGTATGTGAAACAGCTATTAGTTCCAGCTCTACATACTCCAAGTGTAGCTCGTGACACTTAGGACATGGTGGTGCTCCTTGAGGTCCTTGTGACGGAACAATTGGTCTAACAAACTGTTGCTTCACTTGTCCCTGGAATTATGGCTAAACATTCTCACCTTGCCATGGCCTTTTATCTTCTAGACCACGATTATCCCACTTCGCTTTTTCTTCTGCCCTCGTCCAGAAATTGGTGAATTAGGTATTTGCGTGTTTGTGGTCGCTTGGGGTACTGGCTATTGTGTAATTCTTTCTGGCTGCATGGCCAGTTCTATGTCTAGTGCCCTGTTCAAGGCCTCAGCATAGGTTAGTGCGCTTTGACTTGCCAAAACAACCCTAATTTCTTGCTTCAGTCCGGAACAAAACAAATCAGACATCTTCTCATCAGTATCTACCCGATATAGTGCATAACGGGCTAAATCGCAGAATTCTCGATCATATTCTGCTACTATTTTCTGTCCTTGCTTAAGGTTAACAAACACCATTTCTTATTGCTAAAATCATATCCTTATGATCATAATCTATGTTAAACATTGTTCATATACAAGCATCACATAATTAGAGCCTATAAATGAAAGCTCATCAAAAATCTAAAGACCATCTCAACATCATCCCATATATACCTCTATAGACAATTGCCTCTTGCGAGGACCCTTTCACGAAATGTGGGGTATTTGTACATAAAAGGAACATCCCTAATACTATTGTGATGCTACGTCTGTACTAGTCATCATCTTAGTCTCCTATCGGAAAACACACCATATGATCCAAACTGTCCTATTGATCCTCCTTAGAATCTGCTATTACCTGATCTGGCTCAGCATCACTTCTCCTCGTCTTCGGAATGGTTAGCCTTCTTCACAGGTGGCTGATGGGGGAGGATCCATGGTTTGATAGTTGCTCTCGTCCCCTAATATTTGTATCCTACTGACTACTCTCGTAAATCATCTTTCTACGAATCATCATTGTCGCTACGTCGTCCTAGTTACCTAGACATCCCTAACTCATGTCGGGTGTGGTAGGGAATAAGGTATGATGAATAAAAATACCTAAACATAATACAAGGCGAGCTCAAGTATAGGAAGGATTCCATAGCAATCGGTGCTAACTCAAGAATAGATGGAGAAGTCACAATCAGTGTAAGATCAAATGCTCGGACGAAAATTTGAACAAAAACTGGGATATGATATGATGGGAGTGGATCAATACTGGAAGAAGGGACAATCGACTAAGTGGAAAGTGAATCAATGTCCATTGTCAAAGTAAGGATCTCGAACACAAATGGTTCAGGCTCAGGCATAATGGAATCTGGTAAAACCGACTCGAGCACAAACGGCTCGGGCTCTAGCATGGGCTGAAATGGGTGTAGTAAAAATTGAAATATGATCATAATAGGGTAAAAGCTCAGTAATTTTGCGCTCATGAACTAATGTAGCAACAATAAATGTGGTCCCGGTGAAGGCACCTCTATTGTGAAGTACAGATGTTCAAGAGTATCTACGCATCCTCTAAGGTCTCCATAGTACGTTTATCTTATTAGTGTCTTGTCAATAAACTGCGATACTAGGTAAGCTCCCTATTTCTGCCACTCTGGCTGTAGTAGCGGCAACAGGTGTGGAACGCCCTTGACGCCGTCAACTCCGAACTGCGAAGCCTCAAGCCAACGTCTGTCATAGTGCCCTAGAAACTCCCATAAGTTATCCCTATAATTCTAATGAAATCTCTAAACTCTCTTTGTACTATCTCAACTTTCGGTCTCTCCCTCCTGAAAGAAAGAAAATGGCAATTGTTACAAACTAGGGTACAGAAACTTACTTGGTATATCTCACATCGTCAACATGCTCATTCTCGTTGGTACACTATTGGTGTAACGGTGGTGCAATGGTTACTGATATTCCTTTGTATTGAAATGTTGCTTGCAAATAACATGGTCCATTGTCTCGGTTACATCCTCCCATCGGAACAATACATATCTCATTAGTAATGCATGCTCAACTCACATCATAAAAGCAATAAGGCCAACAATAAACTCTTACCTCGATAAGCCGGAGGAGATGGGGGTGCTGGGGTTTATGTTTCAAACTCACTCTCAAACTAGCCTAAGAATTCAAGTTAGACTATACTCGATTTGAAGATAGGTGAATCAAGAGTTCGACTCGATCAAGAAATAGACTCAGAGCAGACGACCTGCTCCAATACCACTCTGTCGTAGCCCGACATCTAGCTAGTGATAGCGTAGACCGAGTATCGTACGATTAAAATAAAAGAAAGAAGTAAAGAAGGGAAATTGGACTAAACATCAAGCAGAAGCTAACAATAACTCATGCTAAAACAAACAACAAGATAATATCAATAACGATATAATATTATAGGCTTCATAAGCGCAAAAGCGTCAAGATACTCACAAACATTTACAAAGCGGACATAGCTAAATATACACAAAGCTTCAAATTATTCAGAGTATCACAGCAAAATGTGAACAAACTATATGTATGAAGACATATAGCTGGGAGTAAATTTCTTGACTGACTCTATAATAAACTTCCAAATCATAAAGCTACCGTAGGAAATGGAAATACGGTACACGGTAAACGGAAACAAAATCCTCGCCAGCACCAGACCATTCTCCTTCCTCGATTATCCTGCACATTAAAAAATATATGCAAGGCTGAGTACAAAGCACTCAGTGGACATAAGCCGAAAACAAATGAAAGCGTGCTCTTAGAGCTATAAATTGAACTTGCCACAATCTAAGCAACGCACATGGATTTTAGTATAAACAAACTTGTGCATGCAATTTCACAAATCATAAACATCACAATAAAGTAACTGCGCAGTTTTAAACATTCATCATGCATGTACCATATCTGATATAACCTTGGCCGGTAAATATGGAGTTTCACCGGAAAACACAACAATAACGTAACAGATATGAAATTCACCTATCTAATTGGTTTGTATGCGGAAGACTGAAATTGAACAGAACAAACTGAAATTACAGATAAAGGATGGATTGCCTCAAAACCCCTGAATCTAAACCACGAAATGATCTAGGCGAATAAATTCCCTAAACCCCAACGTGCATTTGATGCAAGAACTCGGAGACGCTGAATGACACACGGCGAGGGATGAAGAAACTCGTCGATTCGTCGATAGGTGAATCCTTGTTTATCAAGAAGAATTCGAAACTTGAGAGAGAATTAAACTCACTGATATATTATCAAAATTGTCTACTTTGTCCAACGCATAACATCCCTATTTATAGGGAAACAGGAAGCCCTACGTAAAAGGAAATAAACAGAAATAAAGAAAATAACGGAACTTGTTCAGCAAGTCAAAAGAAATCCTAGCGCGAAATCCTCTGAAAGACGCAGGGGAATCAACTCTGCTCTGGCAAGGCCAGAGGGATCAAGTCTTCTCTGGCGGGTTGAATCTGCTCGGCCAGACTCCCTTGAATTCTCTGCTCGGGCAGACTCCACTTGATTTCTCTGCTCAGTCGATTCCGCTGCTCTGGCAAGGCCAGAGAGTTCGATTCTCCTCGGGCGAGATGATTCCGCTGCTCTGGCGAAAAGCCAGAGGAATCGCGTCTTCCCGGGCGGAACGACTCCGCTGCTCTGGCAAGGCGCAGAGGAATCGAGTCTGTTCTGGCGGTTCGGCTCTGTTGTGCGGCTCCGCTCTGTAAGCGACAAGGTTTACCACCTTTAAGCTCTGATCTGTCGGCCCTTCTCCAATTGGTCTTTTCAGCTCTTGCCTCCAGATTTCGTCCACCAACGCCATTAAATTAGCCTTGAACGTCTTGGCTCTAGCTCTCGTCACTGGACCAACAGGCACGAGTACCGAATCTTCACTCTGTGCAGCCTCATCCTGCGCTCTGCTCTGCGCTGCATCAATATCCACTATTCATCATCAAAGGTACTGAGAAGTAGGCCTCCCTCTCAAGTACCGTGACCGGCCGACCCGATCGACGGCTCACAGTCACCTCTGTGCACAAAATTCCGCTTGTGGCAGGACTGAATTCGTCTCAACAGTAGAGGGTAACATACAAGCTTATCATTAAAACTTGGCAAGTCAATTAGTTTCAAACATATCGTTAACTCAAATCATATTCATAAGTATCATATCATTTAGTAAACTTGTATAATAGGGGTATCAAAATAATGCCCACCTAAAGTCTTTAGCTTACTTTCCTCGATACTTGACGTAACTGATTTTCATCCTCTGCTCGTTTCTTCAAATATCATAGACGACATAGATGGTCCATGAGATAAGATAAAAATAAGTTAGACGACTTCCTCACTAACAATACTACTATTATCTTAGTGTTATTATATTGCTTCTCATCACTTCACTCCAACTATAACACTCTCATATCAATTAGTCTTCCTAACTAAACACCAATCCTTCTCTCGACTTATCACTCTTATAGAACTACACTATCTCAACTCACAAGCACATAGATAAGTACACACAATGCATCATCAATCCTAAATTAGCTCATAGAATAATTAATCAAGTTCAATAGCACCTTAGCAAACACCTTTAAAAACTTTTTGTAAAAACGAAAAAAAATAATAATAATAGTTGGGGAAAAAATCCCAAAAATTCAATTTAGAAAGCTAAGGACATATAATAGCACATTCTTAAATCAATTTACTAAAAATAATTCACATGAGAAAGTAATTCCAATTTATGTCATTTTTAACAAACTAAACTCGAGAGTTCTTCGTCGGAAAATTCTCAAAAATTCAAATTAAGCTCACATAATACACAATAACATAAATACGTGATCATACAACTCAAAAAAATCAAACTCGACTTCCCCTTCTTTGACATGTATTCGGTCAACACACAAGTTTTTAGGGGACGATTCATTTTGCCTCATTTCGCATATATAAGCTCAATTTATCATCAATTAGCCACATATAGACATGCCCAACTCATAACTCATCTTATATACAAGATCTCAAGTATGCACGCAAACTAAACTCGGGAAATTTTCATAACTCATTATTAATAAACAATTTAATCATGATTTCTTCTTCCTAGTAGTCTAATTAACACACATAAACATCATCAATTCAAGTATCTATCTCATTAATCAAAAGTTCCCAATTATTAGTACACTAAACTTAACCAATTTTAGGCTTTCTCAACAATTAACCAAATTTATCCCTAATTATCATTCCTATCATCTATATATATATAAAAGCTCAACTTGAGCCAATCTAAGCCGTTTTGGCAGGAAATTGATGAACTCTTTTAACCAATGTGTCTCTTTATATTCATTGGGTAAAATCTACATATACACATCTACATGGTTAATACACAATACTTTGGCTCCAAGAAATGATGAAGTACAAATACCAGTTGGCACAATACTTTGGGGTCAAGAAATGAATCAGTATAAATACCAGCCAACGGTTGTATCATTCGCATAAATGGAAGAGAAGATACAATTTCAAAGGAAGAGAGGAGATAGAGAAAGTGTGGTCGGTAGCTATGACTAACGACAACGAATCGGCTGAGCTGATGAAGAAGCTAAGAGAAATAAAAAGAAAAAGAAAAAAGAAGTTATTGTGAAGAAGAATCGCAGTAGAAGCAGCATCTTTTATTTTTGACTTTCTATTGTTACCTGCAACTGCTTCTAACAGGGGCACCAAGGACGGAGAAGGCGGGGATCGGCGAGACCAGCGGCCAGATTCTGACGCAGCGTCAAGGACGGAGGAGGCCGGGCGGATCGGAGCGACAAGATAGACTGAGCGAGTCGGCGAGATCGGTGGCGCAGATTTTGATGCAGGCGCCAAGGACGGAGGAGGCCGGGCGAGTCGGAGCGACAAGAAATTTTGGTGATGGTGGACGGCGTGGAGATGGTGATTGCGGCGGCGGCGCTGTACTGGAGTAGAATGGAGAAGAAGAGCGGCGCTGCGCTGGAGTAGGAATTAGGGTTGCTGGCACAATTTTTCATTTTATATAAGTGATAATTAGAATGGACTTTTAATTACTTTTGATGTTGGGCTAATTAGAATGGACTTTTAAAGGCTTTTGATGTTGGGCTAATTAATAAGGGACTTTTAATTATAGTTTGCAATTTTAATAGTGCAAAATTATAAAAGCCTGATTATTTAATAAGAATTGTTAACTTAAATTAGCTTTTATTTGTTAAATTAAATTAGCTTATTTTGCAAAAAAAAAAAAAAAAAAAAAAAAAAAAAAAAACCTTCTTAGATAAGGGTCCTTGATTTTATAAGAATTGAGCTTTAATTTATTTCGGCATTTTAACTCCTCCAATTATTTCAAGGAAATAATTTCTTGATGTCTCCAATTACTCCTCCAACAAAAGCCAAATATATGAAATATTGGTTCTATATTCATATAAAAAATGTGAATATTTAATATCTATCTATATATATATAAAAGCTCAACCTTAGCCAACATGATCATTTTGGCAGGAAAATGAAAAGCCTTTTAACCAACATGTAATATCAATCATCTTATTATCCACTAGATTACAACCTCCCACATCTCTTTCAAAACTTGCTCATCAAGTTTAAAGCTAATATGTCCTTTCCTGATATGTTCTTGGAGAACAAGTATATGTGGCCTCCACATTTTGAGGCTCTATAAATAAGATGAAATTTACAATCAAACAACAATCAAGGGTTGCTCTACTCATGGGAGCATTTGAATCTACCAACAACCGTCTTCCATTATCACCACTGTCAGTGCTACTTCAACCACCAACAACACCCAAAACCACGACGGCAACTAAGGAAGAAAAAGATGAGAAAGAAGAAGCGGCGAGTTTTTTTTTTCCTTTTTTTTTTTCTCTAAAATGAACTTGAACAATTTCAAAAACTTGGCTTTCACAGATAAAAGAAAGAAGAAGTAGAAGTTTGAAGCTTTGATTTTATTTCTCTGCCTTTGAACTTGCTATGTTGAGTTGCGTCTGTGAGTACCGTGTTGAGTCGAGTCAGGGAATGAGGGGGCAGCAGCCTCGGCACCGCCGCGGTTGCCGGAGAATCGAAGAGGGTGGCGGTGGCATCTTTGTTGTCACGAGGAAGGAGTCAGCACCGCGTGGTGCAACGTCTTCGCCCAGATCGGAGAGTTGCGAGACAGAGAGGGAGACCCAGAGGGTATTTTCGATTGAGGGAGTCGGTGGTTGTGGAGACGGAGGCGGCGCTGCATATGCAACCTCGCCGTGCGCCGTGACGGACAGAAGGGGGAATGCCAATGAGCGAGAGGCGAGAAGGGGGATGCCGGTGGCTGGAGGCGGCGCTCTTCGATGGAGAAGGAGGCGGTGGAGGAAGATGAAAGAAAACAAAATGCAAAAACTGAGTGAAGAAGAAGAGTGGCGCTGGTGTAAAAATTAGGGGTTGTAGCCGCAATTTTTCATTTTATAGAAGGGATAATTATAATGGACTTTTAATGGCTTTTTATGTTGGGCTAATTAGAATGAGATGTTGGGCTAATTAAGAATGGACTTTTAATTATAGTTTGTAATTTTAAGAGTGCAAAATTATTAAAGACAGTTGATTAATAAGAATTGTTAAATTAAATTTCGCAAAAAAAAAAAAAAAGTTTCTTAAATAAGGGTCGCGGATTTAATAAGAATTGAGCTTTAATTTGTTTCGGCATTTTAACTCCAATTATTTCAAGGAAGTAATTTCTTGATGTCTCCAATAACTCCTCCGACAAAAATCAAATATATGAAATATTGATTCTATATACATATAAAAACTGTGGATTATTGAATATTATGCATTAATAACATATTTTTATTAATTTTATCTTTTATTTATTATAGCTAATTTTATCTATTATAGTTATGGCATAAAAATAATAAGTGACAATGATATATAACGGAATACATTTAAAATTAAAATGTTTTGTAGAGTAATATATCATTTGAAAATTTATGTATGTAAAATTTTTAAAATATAAAAAATAGTATAATTCAGAATATTTAGAGAATATTCGTTTGAATCATGAACTATGAATGAAAATAAAATACATAAATTTAATTTTACTAATGAAAGTATATGCACCTAATTGATTCTGATATAAGCTGACCTTTAATTTAATGATATTTAGTTCAATTAAGGGTTCAAAATTTTCATAATAAATGTGAGTTGTTGATTCCTATAAAAAAAATTATGATAGACGTAATAATAATTATATAAGTTACGTACTTTAAATAAAAATCAATTTCTTAGGATTAAATCAATTTCGTAGGATTAATATACTACAATTTAAAAATATATATAGTAAAGAATACAGAAAGAGCATTTTAAAAATTTTAAAAATACGTGTGAAGAAGTATTATTTTAAATCATCCAATATTATGAATGACAATAAAATATGCAACTACTTTTTTTAGACCGACAATGTGCAACTTCAGTTTTATTATTGAAGATGCATGCACCAAATTTCTCACCAAATTAATCCAAATATGATATTTGTCTTCACTTACTTACAATTTACGAATTAATCCAACTATGATATTAATCCAAATAAGAAGATAAAAAAAGAAAATAAACATAAAAATATTATAGTTTACAAATAAAATTGCAATTTTATTCTCATTTTACCTCTTACGTGTATTTTGCCTTGAAAGTTCTTGAAAGACATCTGCCACGTGTCACACTCCTAGCGCGCCACATACATATATGAGGATTATTATAATCACTTTATGTATCAATATCAACATAATAATTTGACTCTTTTTGTAACACAGTAAATGAAAAATGTAAAATAGATAATAAAACATCATTCAAATTTTAAATTTACTTTTCAGATGTAAAATGTAAAAATATTATTGGCTGAACCGAATTTGTATTTTCCGTTCTAGGCCATATTTAGTTATATGATTATATTGTTACTATATTTAGTTATATATTTAAATCAGTTAATATTGTTATATTTAAAACATTATTGTAATGTTACTAATTATTAATTTACAAAACTTACAAGTGGTATTGCTTAATTTACAAAATTTACAAAAATATTTCTTATTTTTTTTTCAGGGAATTTTTAGTTGGTTAATCATAATAAAAATAATTTGATGACCATCTTTTTAGTTGAATTTATAAGTGGTGTTGCTTAGCTATCAATGGCGGAAGAACTGTTTACTAATTCTCGATTTGAAATTATTATTAATTTCAATGAAAATTCAGTATGCAATATTGAGAAAAGAAGTCCACTAGCATAACTAACTTATGGTGAAAGTAAAGTTTATTATTTAAGATGAGACTCTTATGATGTATGAAATATTTCGCTCCCTCCAGGATTCGAATCCTGAGAGCAAATCTTGCCCTCTAAGTAAAATATCAGTCATATGATTGATAAAATAAACGAACGAGATCGTATCTAAGATATCACTAAAAATAAGGGGTCTCATTAGAGCGCTCCCATATATATATATATAGGAAAAATGTTCAATAGAGAAAGGTAAATGTTGAAAGAATAAAGTAAGAATTTCATTCATTGATCATGATTCATCGGACGATCAATAATTAAGAATGAATTTCTGATATATATATATATATATATATATATATATATATATATATTATATATAATTATTTTCAATATTTTGGAAATTGTTGTATATAAACTTAAATATAATATATACAAATAAATATCCGCCAATTTTAATGACAATTATAAAATAATAGTATATAAATATATACGTTATTTATTTAAATTGAGAATTATTCACAATCATTTAATATATTAAATTGTGAAATAATATTTTCACTATTTATGTAAAATACTAAATGAAAAATATAAAATAGATAATAAAATATACTCCATCCGTCCATGAAAGAACTTCCTAGAAGGGAGTGGCACGAGTTTTAAGAAAAAATATTGTTGAGTGTATTGAGAGTGAATAAAAAGTAGTTGAGTGTATTGGGAGTGGTGAAAATGTGTTATAATTAATATTAAGAGTTGTGAAAAGTAAAAAGTAAGAGGATTATAAGTGGTGGGGTATAGTCCAAAAATAGGTAGGAAGTTCTTTTGTGGACATCCCAAAAATGAAAGATAGAGAGTTCTTTCGTGGATGGAGGGAGTATTTGATATTTAAAACATTTTAGATGGTAAACATATTTAGTTATATGATTAAATTGTTAGCATATTTAGTTATATAGTTAAATCAGTGTATATTGTTATATTTAAAACATTATTCTAATGATATTAATTATCAATTTACAAAATTTTGTATTTTTGTAATTTACCTATCTTTTGAAATAATACACTTAAATTTGTGTATTTCACGATCATATATAATAGACTTAGTTTTATATAATTTGTGTATTTGACGTTGTCATCGTTATATATAAGATATATATTTATGATTTTTTGTTAGAATGTTGTATTATTTTTTTAGCTTGCACAAATATTATGCTTTTAGGAAAAAAAATTATTCCATACTTTCGTGTAATTAAATGAACTTGATTTCTCATAAGGTAGAATGTTATGTTGTGTAGGGACCATGCACAAATATAATCGTGTAATTGTATATCTTTCACGTTTAACTTTTTACGTAATAACATATTTTTTATTCCATGGGTTACTGATTATTGAGATTGACAGCGATCATTCTTTTCTGAATGAACTAGAAAGTTATTTTTGTAGTTATCGCAATTCTAGTTATATGAATAATGGATCTGGCTCTCCTAATGAAGATTCCTTATACAATCGTTACATGTATGATACTCAATCTAGTTGGAATAATCGCATTACTAGTTGCATTGACAGTTATCTTCAGTCTCAAATCTGTATTGATACGTCCATTGTAAGTGATAGTAGTGACGGTTACATTTCTAGGTGCATTTTTGATAAACGTAAAACTAATAGTGAAGGCGGGGGGTCCAGTATACCAACCCGCGCTAAGAACAGTGATTTAACTCTAAGAGAAAGGTCTAGTGATCTTGATGCAACTCAAAAATACAGGCATTTGTGGGTTCAATGCGAAAATTGTTATGGATTAAATTATAAGAAATTTTTGCAATCAAAAATGAATATTTGTGAACAGTGTGGATACCATTTGAAAATAAGTAGTTCAGAAAGAATCGAAGTTTCGATTAGGTTGGATTGATTTTAACTTGCACATTAGTTATTCCATAGGTTGAATTCATGTTCGTATATCAATGATTACTAATTATTAATATTTGAAACTTGAAATTTTTTTATTATCGATAATATTGTTTATATGAAACTCTATGGAATTGATTTGTATAAGATATTTTGTTATTTCTTATATATATATATATATTTTGTTTTATTTAATATTATATTTCTTCTTATATTTATATTATATTTTATGTATTTGTGAATTCCGTACCCGTGCGTATGCACGGGTAAAATACTAGTTATGCATTAATAACATACTTTTATTAATTTTATCTCTTATTTATTATATCTAATTTTATCTGTTATAGCTATGGCATAAAAATGATAAGTGACAATGATATATAATGGCATACATTTAAAATTAAAAGGGTTTGTAGAATAATATATAATTTGAAAAATTATGTATGTAAAATTTTAAAAATATAAAAAATAGTATGATACGAAATATATAGAGAATATTCGTTAGAATCATGAACTATGAATGAAAATAAAATACATAAATTGAATTTTACTAATGAAAGTATATTCACCTAATTTTAATTTTTTAAAAAGTATAATTTAATACAAATTATTATTCATTTAATTATCGATCGGTGAACCTCTTTTGTAAAAATATGAGAGAAAAAAAAAACTAAAATAAACATTGCATAAGTCACATAAACAATTTAATAATAAAAAAAAGCATCCATAGTTCAAATATATAAACAATTTTATAATCAAACTTTTACTACAACAAATACATCCTTTCAACTTTAATTAAATTCTTAGATTATTATTACTCCAACGAAGAAATTTTGAATATATCCCGCAATTTATAATTCAAAACTGCAGGTATTATAATTGTTTGTATAATATATTAGTATTTTACATTATAATATAAAATAATGTTCTTTATAATTTCATATAGTATGAGGATGGTGATATTCAAGTTTTTTCATAAAATTTAATGAAAATAATTTTGTACTAATAAACATGCTTTTTATTTATGGTTAATTTTAAAATCATATGTCAATGGTTACTACGAGCACCCGCATCGCATCCCTCAATAGCCCTTACTCGAGTAGGGAGTTGATCGAGTAGGTCGATGCAAAGGCCCCCTACTCGAGGGCTACTTGAAGGATCGAGTGGAACTCGATGGCCGGTGGAGACGGCGCGTGTTGTACAGTTTTAATGTGTTATTTTAATGATTTGAAAAGTTTGACAGAATCCAAACTAAAATGTGTTATTTTAATGATTTTTATTATTACACAATCATGAAAGAATTTGAGGTGTGTATATATACATGGGAGAAGTAAGAAATTGGGCCCTACATTTCTTGCTCGATAGCCTCCTTTTTTATAATTTTTAGGATTTCTATTTTAATGAAATTTTAATTATTACTAAAATGTGTTATTTAAATTTGAGCAATTAAAATTAAATGAAAAGCATAAAAATCAAAACTAAAAAAATCAAGTAGGCTATCGAATAATCCCAATGCGGCCTCTTTACTCAATGTGGTATCCTCCTATCAAGTAGGCTATCAAAGTAGACACCAATGCGGATGCTCTAATCATTGATATTTGAAACTTAAAATTTCTGATTCTCAATAATATTGTGTAAATGGAAGTTTGTGCAATTAATTTGTATAAGATATTTTGTTGTTTTATTATATATATATTCTGCATTATTTAATATGATATTTCTTTTTTATATGTGTAATTATATTTTATATGTTTCTAAAATTTTATATATACGATATAAATTTATGAGTTTTTATTTTTAGAAATTCGTGGGGGGTTTTTTTTCCCTCCCACAAATATTATGCTTTTAGGAATAAAATTATTCCATATATCGTTTTGTGTAATCAAACGAACCTGATTTCTCTTAAGGTAGATTGTTATGTTGTGTAGGATCATAAGTTTCATTGATTATTTCGCACAAACATGATAGTCAATAATTGGATATCTTTCACATTTAACTTTGTACTTAATAAATATATTTTTTATTTATAGTTAATTTTATGTTCATACATTAATGGTGACTAATCATGGATATTCGAAACTCAAAAATTCTGATTCTCAAAAATATTGCTTATATGATACTTTATACAATTAATTTGTATAAGATATTTTGTTGTTTTGTTATATATATTTTCTGTTTTAATTAATATATAATATTTCTTTTAACATATTCGTAGATTGTGCCTCACACGGGTTGACCACCCTAACGAAAGAATATGCATTTATGTATTAATTATTTCTACATGCAAAATTTTATATATATATTCATAAACCGTGCATCGCACGGGTACTAATACTAGTGCTTAATAACAATTAACCTTAGCCAATCTAATCAATTAACACATAGATCATAAAGTCCCAATTGTTAACAAACTAAACTTTTTGAAAATCTTTAAACGTCCATAATTCACAAACCAAACGTTAGATCTATCAAATTGAATCACTTAATTGCATAAATAAACAATCAATTAGTAAATTAAACCATAGAATCAATTTTACCCAAATTACATCAAACTAACTCATATAAAAAATCACTAATCAATCTCAATCATCAATTCAATCCATCAAATATCATCTTAGCAACCTCAATAACATATATCCATCTTCAGTTCATCAATCAAGCCTCAAATCCAAAACTTCCCAAATTTACACAAACTAAACTATTTCAAATCTCATATCTCTTTTTATAGACTTCAAATCCTTCTGGATCACCATGGAAGTTGCCATGCAAAGCCGGACTCTAAAAGGAATAGAATCGTGCAAAAGAAGGTAAGTCCAGCTGTGATGCGCGCTCTGGAAGTAATCTCCACTCGGACGGAAATCACGGCTCTCGCCAGAGAAATGGATATCGCCAGGGGAACGGATGATTTCTCTGACTTCGCCAGCGGAATGGGTTCCGCTCTGGCATTGATTCCTCTGGCGTGTCTTCCCTCTGGCATTTCTTCCCTCTGACGCGACTTCTCTGGCGCGACTTCTCTGGCGCTTCGCTTTCTATGACTTAGCGATTTCGCTGCTCTGTCTGGTCTGGCGTAAAAACACCATTTTTAGCCAAAAATCCCCAAAATTATACTCTTCCACCATTAAAACCTAAATCTCCTGAAAAGCATCAAATACACCATAAAACGCACCAATTTCCAGAAGATTTAACTTAAAATATGCGCATGTAAACCCCCAAAATTAGAACAATTAAGCATAAATCAACCCCCCCACACACTTAGCCTTTTGTTTGTCCTCAAGCAAAATCCATATGAATCCTAGGAAGAGATTGATTTCAACAATGCTAATTTCCATCCAAACATTCTCAAAGTTAGCTCAAAATTTTACAACCAATACACATCTCTCGATCATGCAAGTAACTCAAAGTTTAAGAAGCAACAAAAGAGTAATATAAGTAATTCGATCAGACCCAATTCTCCGTTAGAAGTGAATTCCCTAATGTGATCACCTTTATAATCAATATCACCATTTTTTCACACTTTGTGTGTTTAAGATTTCGACAGTTGAGCCATAGTTCATGAAATAAAAACCATTTGGATGTACTCCATAGTCTTTTCACGTGGTTTCCCATGCTCATAGTTAGACTAGAGGAGCAGAGACTCAGAGCTATCACGTTTTAGAACAGGCCAGATGTTTCAGAGCTGGCAATTTCAGAGCTGGTTTCCAGCGTTTTTCACAGATAAGATATGATCGTAGGTAATCACAATGACAACACTCCTTCTAGCATCTACCGGACAAATCACGTTTTACTTACTTACAAAAGTGTTGCAACAAAACTCCTAATTCTTTGCACAATCAAGAAACATATATCAAAAGTAAAATAAGAATAACCACCATTCATTCACAAAACCCGAAATTCGCATCGAAAACCATCTACTCTTCCACAAATTCATACAAACTAGCAAGATTCGAGACCAAAAACTAAGCATAGAAAGACTAATCTCGCCCAATTGAAAATATAAGCACAATAAAACACCCCCCCATACTTAAAGCATGCCATGTCCTCAGGGCACAAAAAGAAATAAGAAGAGTTGAGAATACGTCCCTGATTATCGGCATTTAGACACTGAAGCATCGTGCGAGGTGGTGAGAGGGGAATTCACTGGCTGTGGCAGAGCGGAGAGTTGCAGCGCGGAAGAGGACCGCGCTGGATAAGTGCAGCGGGGAGAAGGGCAGTGGTGGTGAAGTGCAGTGCGGAAAGGTGCAGCGGTGGTGGCAGCAGCGCTGGCGGCTGTATGAGAATTTCAGCGCTGAAAATAAGACATGCTCACCAAGCATCATAGTATCCGCAAAGCAACCAAAACTTAGGAAAGACACGAAACACCCAACTAAAAACAAAGAAAAACAAAAACTAAACAAAGAAAAACAAACCAACGGTGGGTTGCCTCCCACCAAGCGCTAGAGTTAGAGTCTCCAGCCCGACTTCAGATCTGAACTTCAACAAGGGTTGTGCAGAGCTTGAGACTCCACTTCCATAGTCTGACTCTGGTGCTCGTAGTATGGTTTCACTCGATGGCCATTCACTCTGAAACTCTCCTTCGTGTTTTCATTGAGTAGCTCAACAGCACCATGCTCAAACACCTCCTTAAGTAAAAACGGACCACTCCACCTAGATTTCAGCTTTCCCAGGAATAACTTAAGTCGAGAATTGAACAAGAGCACCTTCATTCCAGGGCAAAGCTTCTTGTGGCAAATGCGGCGGTCATGTAGTCGTTTCACTTTGTCCTTGTAAATCCTCGCATTCTCATACGCCTCATTGCGTAGCTCATTTAACTCCTCCATTTGCAGTGTGTGCTGCTTCACGGCAGAGTCCAAGTCATAGTTGGCAGCTTTGATCGCCCAATAAGCTTTGTGCTCTATCTCCACCGGCAGATGGCAAGCCTTGCCGTATACTAGACGGTATGGACTCATCCCAAGCACGCCCTTGAAGGCAGTTCGGTATGCCCAGAGAGCATCATTCAACTTTACGGACCAATCCTTGCGCGAGGGCTGGACCGTTTTCTCCAAAATTCCCTTGATCTGCTGATTGCTCGTCTCGGCTTGTCCAGAGGTCTGCGGGTGGTAAGGTGTTGCAACCTTGTGCGTGATCCCATTCTTCTTCATGAGCTTTGCAAACAACTTGTTGCAGAAGTGCTTGCCTCCATCGCTAATAATAGCTCTAGGAAATCCGAATCTAGAAAGAATGTTCTCTTGCACAAACTTAAGCACCACATTAGCATCACATGTCCGCGTGGGGATAGCCTCAACCCATTTGGACTCGTAATCTACAGCAAGTAAAATATATTGAAACCCATGCGAAGTAGGAAATGGCCCCATGAAATCAATGCCCCATACATCAAAAATTTCGACAATTAAAATGCTTTGGAGAGGCATCTCATTCCTGCGGCCGATATTTCCTACTCTCTGGCACCGATCACATGCAAGAGTGAAAGTGTGTGCATCTTTGAATATGGAAGGCCAAAACAAACCTGATTGAAGAATTTTATGTGCTGTTTCCTGCCCCCCAAAGTGTCCACCACAATGATCTTCATGGCACATTTTCAGCACTTGTTGTTGCTCCTCTGTCGGCACACACCGTCGAATGACATCATCCTTTCCAATCTTGAAGAGGTGAGGAATCTCCCAATAATAATGCCTGCACTGAGCTAAAAATCTCTTTCTCTTCTGCGACGTCAGCTCCGGCCGTAGAATACCACAAGCTAAGTAATTTACAATATCTGCATACCAGGGCTCGGCACTCGCAGGGCTGCACTGAGCAGCGCTGAGTTCGGCAAGGTTGGCAGAGGTGATCTCGGCAGAGATGGCCAGAGCAGAGCTGGCTTTGATTCTGCGCTGGAGATGTCGGCTCCTCTGCTCTGGTATCGACTCCTCTGCTCTGGTATTCGACTCCGCTGCTCTGGTATTTGACTCCTCTGCTCTGGCTTGGGCAGAGCAGATCTCGGCAGTGCTGCTCTTATCAAAGGTTAGTGCATATGTATGCTCGAAAGGAAAAGATTCAGGGATGCAATTGCAACTCGATTCTAGCAGATTTTTATTCAATCGGGAAAGGTGGTCAGCTACGTGATTCTCGCTCCCTTTCCTATCCCTGATCTCTACATCAAACTCTTGCAACAGTAAGACCCAACGGATGAGACGAGCTTTAGCCTGAGGTTTAGTCATCAAATATCGAAGTGCAGCATGATCACTATGGACAATGACCTTAGACCCAATGATATATGCTCGAAATTTATCTAAGGCAAAGACCACAGCAAGCATCTCTTTTTCAGTAGTGGTGTAATTTACTTGTGCACTATTCAGAGTTAAACTAGCATAGTAAATCACACGTAACATCTTGTCCACACGCTGACCTAGCACCGCTCCTACAGCAGAGTTAGACGCATCACACATAATCTCAAAGGGCAATGACCAATCAAGCGCAATCACAACCGGGGCAGAGCTCAACTTAAGTTTCAATGTTTCAAAGGCATGCATGCAAGAGTCATCGAAATTAAAAGGAACATCCTGAGCTAGCAGTTTGCATAGAGGTTGGCTAATTTTAGAGAAATCTTTAATGAAACGCCGGTAAAAACCGGCGTGACCTAAGAAACTCCTAATCCCTTTGACATCAATAGGGGCGGCAACTTTTGGATTACCTCCACCTTGGCTCTGTCGACCTCTAGTCCATGCTTAGACACCACATGTCCCAAAACAATCCCGCTAGTAACCATGAAATGACTCTTTTCCCAACTCAAGGTTAGGCCACTTTCAATACACCTTTGCAACACTACATCAATCTTAGTCAAACAATCATGAAAGGACTGCCCAAAAACCGAAAAATCATCCATAAAAACCTCCACAAATTTACCAATCATATCAGAGAATATGGACATCATGCATCGTTGAAACGTCCCGGGTGCATTGCACAATCCGAACGGCATCCTCTTCCATGCAAATGTCCCAAAAGGCGTGGTGAAGGCAGTTTTGACTTGATCTTCCGGTGTGATTGCGATTTGGTAGTATCCTGACAAACCATCTAGAAAACAATAAAAATCATGCCCTGCCAACCGATCTAACATTTGATCAACAAAAGGGAGGGGAAAATGATCCTTTTTGGTGACGGCATTGAGTTTCCTGTAGTCGACGCACATCCGCCATCCCGTGGTAGGACGTGTCGGTACCAACTCCATCTTGTCATTGCGCACAACCGTCATTCCTCCTTTCTTTGGCACGACATGCATCGGGCTCACCCACTCACTATCGGCGACTGAATAGATAATCCCTTCGGCAAGAAGCTTAAGGATTTCTTTGCGCACAACCTCCATCAGCATAGGGTTTAAGCGTCGCTGGGCATCTCGCTTGGGTGTAGCTCCTTCCTCTAGGTAGATCCTGTGCATGCATGTGGCTGGACTAATGCCACGTATGTCACATATGCTCCATCCCAGCGCTGCTTTGTTTTTCTTCAACACCTCGAGCAGCGCCGCTTCTTGCTCTAGAGACAGAGTAGACGAGATGATGACTGGCTTCTCATTTCTGTCTTCTAAAAAGACGTACTTGAGATTGGTTGAGAGTTCCTTCAATTCGAGTACTGGTTTCTTTGCCCCCACCTGTTCCTTCTCTAAGCTGGGCAATGCAGGTTTGGGCAGGTCAGCGCTACCAGGGCTGAAGTTAGAGTAGCGAAGCTCCCGTGTCAGAGCAGCGCCGAACTCTTCAGCTTCCCGAGCTAGTTCTTCCATGTCTGCTGATCCAGCGCAAACTTCCTCACATTCCTGCTCCTGTAAAAATACCTTCTCAACCAAGCCATTAATAGCATCTATATATGAGCATTCATTCATAAGGTTAGCCGAAGGCATAGCTCGATTTTCATGCACTGAGAAAGACACCGACTCCCCCAACACTGACATTTTAATAGTTCCATTTTTGACATCAATCAACGTGTTAGTGGTCGCCATAAAGGGCCTTCCTAATAGCAAAGTGTGATCTCTACCATTCTCGTGCACATCCCCAATCTCCAGTACGATAAAATCAACGGGCACTATCAAACCCCCGACTCTAACTAGGATATCTTCTACTATACCACGGGGATACCTGACGGACCTATCAGCAAGTTGGAGGCACATGCGAGTAGATTTTAAATTACCTAACTCTAATTGTTGATAAATAGAGTAAGGCATCAAGTTAATCCCAGCCCCCAGATCCAACATACCCGTGGCTTCCTTACCATTTCCCAAAGCAATATTAATCACAAAACTACCTGGATCGCGTTGCTTGGGTGGCAAAGATTGCTGTATGATTGCGTTTGCAACTTCAGAGACCAACACCTTCTCATTGTCACCGAACCTTCTTTTGTTGGATGCCAATTCCTTGAAGAATTTCACATATGCAAGCACATTTCGGATCACATCAAGAAGAGGCAAATTCACATTTACCTTGGCCAACATATTATAGAATTCTTCAAACTGACGATCCTGCTTCTCGTTTCTCAATCTGTTCGGAAAAGGAATCGGTGGTCGATATGGTGCAGTAGCTTTGTGGAGCTTGACCTCCTTCTCCTTCTCTCCTTCCTTTTGCTTGTCTGCCGTCTCTCCATCAGTCGGGCTGGTCAGCGCTAAGCTCGGCAACTCTAGTCTAGGCTGGACAGAACTCGGCAGCTCTGCTCTGGTCATGGTAGAGCTTGGCTGCTCTGCGCTGGTCAAGGTAGAGTTCGGCTGCTCTGCGCTGGTCAAATTAGGAACCTCCACTTTGTTATCCACCATTTTACCACTGCGAAGAACAGTTACAGCAAGAGCTTGATGCTGCTCTGTGCTGCATAGACCTCAGCTTGTCCTTCCGGGGTAAACTCTCCCATTCTATGGCACTCATTAGCTCCATGGCTGAAATCTCCACAGATACCACACGGCTCAACATACTGCATGGCTGGGTTCTGCGGAGTTGACATTGGCAGAACTGGATTCGGCTGAGTTGACATCGGCGGCGCTGAGCTCTGAACTGGAGAATTTTCCATCTTTTCCATCTTGAGCTGTTGGACATCTCGCATGATCGAGGCCAATTGCTGCTGCATCTCGAACTGATTTGTCACGGCACTAGCCTCCACTCTCCGTCCACGGACTGACTTCTGTTGGGAGCTTTCGGCCAAGATCTTGAAAATCTCTTTCAGATCTGCCGCAGTCTTCCGAGCTATGTTTCCTCCTGCCGTGCTGTCCACCATAAATTAAGCAGTTTGCACTAACCCATCGTAGAAGAACTGCATCAACATAACATTAGTGAATTGATGTTGAGGGCATTGACGGAGGAGTTCTTCATATCTCTCCCAAGCTTCATGCAAAGGCTCATCCGCTCCTTGGGTGAACTCCATTATTTTTGTTCTCAGCTCCTGTGTTTTGTGGCTTGGGTAATATTTCAGCATGAATTTTTCACAAGCATCTCCCCATGTAGTGATAGAGTTGGGCGGCAGAGATAGCATCCATGTCCTCGCCCGGTCCTTAAGTGCATAGGGAAAGCACTTGAGCTTGAGTTGATCCTCTGTGAGAGTAAGCGGAGGAATCGTTTGCACTTGGGTGCAAAAATCTCGGATGAATTGCAGCGCATCCTCGCTTGGTATCCCGTGGAACACCGGCAGCAAATTCGAGTCATTTGGTTTGAGATTGTAGTTTCTCACAGCAGTGGGGAGCACGATTGCCGATGTGTTGGTATCTCCGATTACCGACCTAGTGAAGTCTCCCATATATTCCGTGTTCTGGGCCATCTCCTTCTTTTCCTTGTTTAAATTCTGCTTAGTGCAAAAATTGGCGGAGCTGGCCTCTTCCTCCTTAGTGTGTTTCGCCGTGGCTGTCGTCTGCTCTGTATCGGCAGAGCTGGCGTCCTCTCTCGTTGGCTGCTCTGAAGGCTCAGAGTCAGAGCTGGCTGGCGAATCTAGTTCCTCCTCTCCTGCGCTCTGCTCGGGTAGTTCAGAATCAGAGTAGGACTTGGCAGAGCTGGCTTCTTCCTCCTCTACAGTCTGCTCTGGAACTTCAGGTTCAGAGTCAGAGAAGAAATCTTCAGTTCTGTCACGTGTTTCTCCGTCAGAGCTGGAGTTTGAACTGTCTGCTCTGTCGTTCCCGATCACTCCCTTGCAGCTATTCTTCCTGAAAATCCCTTTGCTCGTACTATGCAAAGGAGACACCAATTTGCCTTTAAGACTACGGCGTCCCTGCATGCACAACACTGAACAAACGGATTAAACGCACCGAGTGGAAGAAACGTAAAAACAAAAATTAAATAAAGCAAGTAAAAACGACACAACTAAAACGCCTAAAACTTTCCCCGGCAACGGCGCCAAAATTTGACTCAACCTAAACACCTCTAAGTTGACTTGCAATAGAACAAGGACATCCTAGCAGTGATAAGCTAACCCAAGTCGATCTCACAAGGAAAGTCTTTAAGGGCTTCTAGTAGTATCGTAGGAAAAACAATAAAAAGAAAGCAGTAAAGAGTTTGATTAAAAAACGTAACTTAAACGTAAATTGAACTTAGACTTAACCTAGGCAATAATTTAAACAACTCGAATTAAACCTAACTTAAGGAATTAAATACTTGTAAATTTAAAGACTTCTAATCTAGACGTGAAACTAAAGTGCATAATTTAAATTGCATAATTGAAAGGAAAGCATAAACATGAATGAAAAACATGAACATGATTAAACGGAAATAAATTGAATTGAAATACGAAATACCGTAAATATCTTGAACGTGTAATTGTGTCACGCAATCACAATCCAAGAAACTAAACTAAAAATTAAATTGAAATCTAACTTAGAACAATAAAAACTCGAAACTATGAAAGCAAGTAATTCCTAAGCTTCGGATGCCAACAAATTGCAAAGATGGCGTCTAAAACTAGGTCAAGGGATTGATTGGATTTACAATGAAAAGTATGGCCCTTTTTATAGACTTCAAATCCTTCTGGATCACCATGGAAGTTGCCATGCAAAGCCGGACTCTAAAAGGAATAGAATCGTGCAAAGGAAGGTAAGTCCAGCTGTGATGCGCGCTCTGGAAGTAATCTCCACTCGGGCGGAAATCACGGCTCTCGCCAGAGAAATGGATATCGCCAGGGGAACGGATGATTTCTCTGACTTCGCCAGCGGAATGGGTTCCGCTCTGGCATTGATTCCTCTGGCGTGTCTTTCCTCTGGCATTTCTTCCCTCTAACGCGACTTCTCTGGCGCGACTTCTTTGGCGCGACTTCTCTGGCGCTTCGCTTTCTATGACTTAGCGATTTCGCTGCTCTGTCTGGTCTGGCGTAAAAACGCCATTTTTAGCCAAAAATCCCCAAAATTATACTCTTCCACCATTAAAACCTAAATCTCCTGAAAAGCATCAAATACACCATAAAACGCACCAATTTCCAGAAGATTTAACTTAAAATATGCGCATGTAAACCCCCAAAATTAGAACAATTAAGCATAAATCACTTCACTTTGGATTTCTTGGTGGCCTTCCCTGACATTGCCTTTGACATCATTTCGATTCGCATTTTTGGTGTTGGGGATCGGCGCGCCTGGACGCATTCTCATTTTGGTGAGGTTACTTCGTCTTTAGCTTTGGATCATCTGCGCCCTAGTTCTCCATCTGTGAATGGGGCAAGTAGATTTGGGCTCCTTTCATCCCGATTCGCAGGTCTATTGTTACTTGGTGTGTTATTTTGGGCCATCTTTCGACGGCCAATCTTATTCGCCGCTATGGTTTTCAGGGGCCCGGTTCGTACCCGCTTTGTAAAGTGACTGGGGAGGACATTGATCATCTTTTCTGGGAGTACTCGATTGCCAGGCAGGTCTGGAGCTCTCTTTTTGCCTGGTCCGTTTTGATGATACCTCGAATCTAGATGTGGGGAGTTTTATCATCTGGGCTATTAAGGTTCAGGCCAGTCGGCAAGTGGCTAGCCTTTGGCACGTTGGGGTCATGTCTACTATTTGGAACATTTGGCATCATCGGAATAAAGTTGTGTTTGATGACGCTCATATTTCTGCGGTCTCCTTGACGGTGCAAATCAAGGCGTTTATTTTGGAAGCTTCTCGTTTCAGTCTTGGTGAGATGGCAAATTCGGTGGAGAAGCTGCTTGTTCTTCATGACCTTAGGGTGCCAGGCAAGCCTAGTCGCCCTACTTCTTATGTTTATGTGTACTGGTTTCCTCCTACGCATCCTTAGCATAAGATCAATATTGATGGTTCGGTCCATGGTTTGCCTCTTTGTATTCATGCTGGGGATATCATTCGAGATTCCAACTTGGTGATTGGTCGTTTCCATTTCTCTGTTGGCCGCGAGTGGGCATTTGAGGCTGAGCTATTTGTGCTCATCATTGCTTTGGAGCAGGTCGTGTCTCAGGGATGGGACTACATCTGGATTGAGACGGACTGCACTTATCCGGTGGATCTCTTCCGTACTCGTTCTACTACGGTTCCTTGGCGGTTCTTCAGCACATGGAGGAAGATTATTCAGGACATTTTTGGCCTTCATATTACGATCTCCCACATCTTTCGAGAGGGGAACCGTGTTGCTGATTTCCTGGCCTCTTCGGTGACTGATGAGGGTTTTTGGCCTTTTGCTATTCCTGATATTCTGCAGTTGGTTTGGGATAACAAGTGTTTTCTTCCCTATGTTCGAATTGTGGCATAAGCGTATCTGCCTCGTTTGGGCGCTCCTTTTCTCAGGGATGTTCTCTTCCTTTTTTTTCTTATTTTTGTGCCTTTTTTGTTTATGTTTGGTTGCTTGGTTGGGGTGGGGGGACGAATGGCTCCCCTTTCTTGATTGATTGCTGGTTGTCGGGTGCTCCTTTTTTGTTGAGGACGGTTCACTGGTTGATTCTGGTGCTTTGTCTGGCTTGAGTTGTTGTTCTTGTCTCTCTTGGTATATGCTGCTCATGTGGTGTTATTAGATTAATGTATTGGTTGCAACACCTTGGTGAGCAATTTCTTGACGTGATTTGTCCAGTTGATGTTATGGGGAGTGTTTTCATTGCATTGCCTAATATATTTCTCGGGTGTGTTTTAATTGGTTGGTTGTTGAGTTGTTTGCTCCTGGGTCTCTGCTCCTCTGTTGTTTCTTTTGTTCATCATGAGTATGCGAAACAACACGGGAATATTTTGGAACACCTCCAAAAGTGTTGATCTCGTGAAGATGACCTTTCTGTTGTGAGTTTTTGTTTTAACCTTTTTAAACGGTTTGAGAATGGTTGTAAAGGCACATGAATTTGGAAATTCACTTTGAGACTGATTGTAAAGGCATATGCATTAGGAAATTCACTCATAACGGAGAATTGGGTCTAAGCAGATAGAATTTTATCAGCTTGTTGTTGTTTCTCAAAGCCTTAACTTTGCGCACCTCCCGATTTTGTTTATAGCTTGAGAGACTTGGATGGGTAGGTGTTCTGTTTGGGAAGTTGAATCTCCAGCGTTCCTCCTTGACTGTTGTGGTTGCTTCTTGAGACCTGGCTTTTGGTTGTGATGAGGAGTAATATATGCAGAGCAGAGGAATAAGCTTTGTCGGAGGAACGGACCTCGCCAGAGGAACGGACCTTGCCAGAGGAACGGGGTGTCGCCAGAGAAATGGCCTCTGTCAGAGGAACCATACCCGCCAGAGAAGTGGCTCGTGTCAGAGGAATGGCTACCGCCAGAGAAATCACCGAAAGAGCAGAGAAGTCTCTCGCTCGGGAGTAAATTTACTACTATGCCCTCGACCATGCGAGGCGCATGTTTTAGCATTAATTTTACTATTTTGCCCCTAACGTATAATCTATAAATAGCCATGAGCTTGTACCTTGTAAACTTACGCTATCTTCACTTGCAATACAGCAGCAATCAGATTTTTGTGCTTTCAACCTTACTTTTCTCTCTCGTTTCTCAAGCAACACTAGGTATAATTCGAAATCCAATGATAATATACCAATTAAATCTATACCCATTCAATCATACATCACCAGGTTGGTTTGGGGTGGTTGTTTCCCCCGCCATTTGGTTCTTTTGGTGTGCGATTGTGCTTGCTTTGTTCTTTTCTGTGTTTCCTTTCTTGCTTGTTCTCCAGCGCTTTGTTAGTTTTGCAGGTGGCTGGTGGGTTTTCCCGTGAAGCTGCCCTTTTGTGTTGGTCGCTGGTTTCGGTTGTGCTGGTCCCTGCTTCGCCCAGTTGTTTCCCGGTGGCTGGCTTTCTCTCTTGGAGTTGCTCTGTTTTGCTGCTTTTCCGTTTTTATTTTTTGTTTCTGGTTGTGTGGGCCGGGCCTCGTAGGGGCGATGGTTCGGGCGGAGCCTCTAAGGTGGTTCCTTTCCCGCTCACCGCCAGTTTTTCCTCTTCGTTGTTTTATCGTTTTACTTATACGGGCACTCTTTTTCCTCTTTACGGGTTCTCCCTTTGGGTTTACCGTAGAGAGGTTTTAACGAGGCCCGGCCCTCAGTTGCGCTTGTGCTCTCACGGGTTTAGGTTTCTTTTTCGTTTTCTAATAAAATTTCTATTTCAGCAGCAGATTAATTATTTATAAATTTATTCGTCATTCTCATTTGTCACGAAAAATAAAATTTGCACTGAAACCACACCCATATATGTATACAGATATCTACATATCAATTTACGATTTATCATGTTATTAGATGATATATAACACCAAATCTATTATAATGTTATTAGAATAGATGCACCGTGCATCCATTCTAATTTATTATAATTAAAATTTATCAATATTTGATTAAAATTAATTATTTATAATTAAAATTTAATTAAAATAGATGGATGCATTGAAGTGTGCATTTTTTTTATAAGGGTTAATTACCTTTAAATTATTGAACTTTCATCAAATTTTAATTTTTGTAACAAACTTCAAAGTTTGGCATAATTTCTTTTGCAATAAATTTGGCCTTGTATAACCTATCTTTAGGCAAGTCATACTTAAACCTTGTAACAATATCAGCTCTCAATTCTGCAATAGACAATTCCGGTCTAACTCTGAAAACATTTAAATACTTCATTGCTACCCACTTAGAGGTAAGAAGTTTGTTACTCATTGCTCTTGGACAGCTATATATGATCCCCCCCATATCTTTTCATGCAGAATGACTGATCTTCTTTAACTACACTAGCATACACTTTCCATTCACACGGTGGAATGCACCGAGCCTCACACTGACGTTTAGAAACTCTTCTAAACTGTATGAACTTTCCATTCTCTATGGAATATGAAGTTAAAACACTCCTGCATTGCCATCCATCCTGAAACCTCATCCCAATAACTATTTGTAGTTCTTTGTGATCACACTTTGGATCATAAACTACTCTGCTTATGTTAGACTTACCCAAATCCCTATCCTCATCAGTTTCATCGGAATGCACATCCCCATCTGAAACTTCATACTCAGATTGTTGCTCCTCTACATTATGAAGATCAGGTGGTACATATTCTACAATAAGCCTTTGTAGTTCCTCCATTTCAGTTTCTAAATACTCCTCATCACCCTCGGCAAGTTCATGATCTTCTAAGCCATCATCTGCCTCATACACTCTACCTTCTTCTAAGTGGTTCTCACCCTCCTCCTCTGCTTCACCCACATCATCATCATCTTCTACCCCGAGCTCACCTTTTTCCTCACCATCATCAGATCTTAACTCCTTCTGTAGTGTGCCTGTTTTATCATCAACCCCTCCCTCAACATATACACTAAGTATTCTGAGCTCTTTAGTTAACAGATTTAACATGTTCTTTAACTCATTCGGAGTTTCAATCCACCTAAAAGAATTACTCTTAGGTTCTCTGTACCATAATTTAGTCCAAGAGGAATATCCTACTGACTTAACAACTTCATGGAGTTTCAGCAAATCAAAAGTAGCTACTTCATTATCAAATTTACCCACATAATTTCCCTTCATATAACAGTGTATACCTTCAACTTCAGCAAAGTATCCACCATAATTAATAAAAAGAGCAAATTGAATCCTGAAAATTAGGGAAATTCACAAAAAAAAACAACATCAGAATAAAGTTATCTTCCATATTCCTTCGACAAAAATATCAGAAAATAAAATCAAATTCAACAAAACAAGCTATATTCTTATATCCAGCAAAAATGAAATTCAACAAAAGTTTTCAGCAAAAGCAAAAGCAAATTCAAATCAGAGTTCCCATACAGTTCAGAATTCAGGATTGACGTCGTCATTTGGGTGATCATTTGGCTTGGCAGGACTAATCAAAATTCAAATCAGATTTCCCATACAGTTCAATTCAAATGTAGCATCATTTTGCTTGGCAGGACTAAATCAAAATTCAGCAAAAGCAAAAGCAAATTCCCATATTGAAAGTTCAAGCAAAAGCAAAATAAATTCAAGCAAAAGAATATTAAGGCTACAAATCATTCAACTGGTGAAGCTTTTGACGATCTCAGAGTGACAACACAAGAAAATTAAAATGAAATTCTAGAAAAAGTTATCTCCCATATTCACCAAAACTGAAATCCAGCAACAGAAATTCAGGATTGACGTCGTCCTCAAACGGTGGAGAATCAACCTAAAGCTTGGATTAGATGCATACCTATCGCCCATGTTTCTTCGCGCCCTCAAACGGTGGAGATTCACGAATTGAATTAGAACTGGAAGCCCAACAATCAGAACAGACGGGAGAGGAGAAGTTCGCGCGCCCTCAAATGGTGGAGATTCAAACGGGAATTCTCGTCTGGGTGAGAACTCTGCGAGCGATCTCAGACAGGAGAAGCTTTTCCGACCGAGAACTCTGCGCCCTCAAATGGTGGAGATTCTCGTCTGGGTGGAAATTGTAATTTAGGGCTGAAAAAACGTGAATAGGGAAAACAAAACAAGAAATAAGTTGATTTTACCCAAAACGACGTCGTTTTGGACCTTTGGTTAAAACTACGTCGTTTTCCTCTGACGTCCGACGTGTCTACGTGGATTTTCGGTCGCCACGTCATTTTTCCGATTGGGGATTTTGTGGTGGTGGGCAAAATCAGAAAAAAAAAAAAAAAAAAAAAAAAAAAAAAAAAAAAAGGAAAGATGATGTATTGTAGGGAAGATTTTAAAGTTGGTGTGCAATTCAAGAATTTTGTGAAAGTTTGTGTATTTAGGGGCAATTAACCCTTTTATAAATATAAGCATTCTGTGCCCTATTCTTTAAATACCCTTTGATTTGATGGATTTGCTTAATTTTTTGTGAAAGTCTTACACATTTGACCGATTTGACAGCCATCAGTCATAAAAATCAACGATTTAACAGCTATCAGTCAATAGTACATATGACCGGTGGATGGCTAGATCATGTGTCCGGTCGGTAAAATTATGTGTTGGTCGGTGAAATCATGTGTCCACCCGGTCGGCCACATAATCTAGCCACCCCAGTCATATGTACTCTTCACTGATAGATGTCAAATCGTTGAGTTTTATGACTGATGACTGTCAAAATGGTCAAATGTGTAAGACTTTCACAAAAAATCAAACAAACCCATCAACATCAAAGAGTAACATAGGTACTTCACATAATTAGGGCATAAAATATTTAAGTTTATAAAGTATGATATTTTTCATATACAAAATAAGAAATAAGACATTTTTGCTAATTAATATTCAGAGTCCTTAATTTCTTAAGTGCTATAACTAAATGTTACTATTGTCTTAATAGTACTCCCTCCGTCCGCGAATTAAAGCCCCATTTGCCTCTAAATATTTGTCCGCGATTTGAAGCCCCATTTGCCTTTTTGTACCCTTTTACCATCCCTCTTTACTTTAAATTACTACCCTTTGCCATTAATTATCCCACCTCATTCTTTACCCCATTTAATTAACTAACTAATCATTCCCCTAATTATCCATGAAACTCTCTCTCTCTCGTCTTCATTAAACTCTCTCTCTCTCGTCTTCATTTTGAGTGTCCGGTCGAATTCCATGAAACTCTCTCTCTCTCTCATCTTCATTTTGAGTGTCCGGTCGAATTCCCGACCTTCAATCTCTCTGAGTTGGAGTCGACGATGTCGGAATTCGAAGTGGTGGGCTTCGATCTCTCTGAATCGGCGTCGTTCCTGGCGGAATCCGAAGCAACGGGCTTCGATCTCTCTGAATCGGACATGTTCCTGCCGGAATCCGAAGCGTCGGGCTTCCATCTCTCTGAATCAAATAGGTTCCTGCCGGAATCCGAAGTGGCGGGCTTCGAAATCTCTGAATTGGAGCCCATCTGTGAAATTCTTTTGTTTACCTTTGGTTTTGGGGTTTGGGGATGAGTGACGAGGAGAGGGGAACGTTGTCAGAGGCCAGAAGTTGGGCTGACGATGCTGCGGCGGGCGGCACCGCATGGGTAGTGGCAGCCTGTGGCTGCTCACGGTGAAGGCAGGCTAGGCGGCGCGGTACGAGGCAGATAGATGGGCAGATGGGAGGTGGTGAGCGAGAAGGTGTGGTGAGAAAGGGACAACGACCAGAGGTGGTTCTCGGCGGCGGCCTTCCCCTTCATTGGATCGGAGCGGTTGTTGCCGGAATCCAAGGCGGCGGCCTTCCCCTTCACTGGATCGGAGCAGTTGTTGCCGAAATTCGAGGCGACGTCCTTGTTCACTTAGGGGGTTTTTCGATTTGTTCACTGAATTTCATTTTTTTTTTCCTCCAATTGTTCGAGCAAAAGAGATCAATGAGAACAGAGAGAGAGAGAAAAAAGAGAATAATTTAATAAAGCAAAAGTATCTCATAATCATAGATTAGTAAAAGTAATTTAATATCTTAACCACTACCCTTTTATTTCACCTACAACACATTTTTCAGCTTTCTTAGTTTCCGCGCCGACACCCAAATGGGGCTTTAATTCGCGAACGGAGGGAGTAGTATTTTTTTTTATGACAATCATCATTTAATCAAAATTAAACCAGCAACGGTCGTTTGCTTCAGAGTTTGCTTCCGACAATCACTGAGTTGGTCCCACTGGAAACTGACTGAAAACCCAAATTCACAGGGAAACTTACATACTCGATTAATTACATAATAAGTCAAAATCGACATATTATTGATCTCAGAGCACCCTTTGAAATTAATTATGTCGGATTCATTTCAATATTTTAGTAGTATTTTATGTTATTATTCTTATAATTGGAAATGGGAGCTTTTTCTTCTTTTCTAGCTAGTATCCAAATCTAAATTAACTACATGAAGACAATATAACGCATAATTTATTTGCGAATTCTGAATCCTCAATCAAGATTTGCTATAAAATAATGGATAATGATCTGTTTATCACGTTCACGTCCAAGACAACAACATACTATAATAAGCAACTTAAATAATAGTTAAGCGGAGAAGGTTAAGGAAAAAAGCTTCCAATAATAACGATAACCCATAATTTAATTAGATAAGTCCTTAAAAGCTGCATGCAGCATGCTTGTACAATATGCAAAATGAATTACACCCATTTTTACCACGGGTGATTTTCGTACTCAAAAAAGTTGTCCGGTTAAGAGAAATATTATATATATACATATAGGCTAAAATAAAAATACTTCTTAAGATATGGACATAAGAACAATTTTCAGCCCCTAAATCATCAAGATTTATGGTTGATTCGTAACCCTGTTGGATGAATTTATGGTCCTGAGTTCAAATCTCAAATATAGCAAAAATTTAGTTTTCACAATTCATACCTTTATATAGCGGATTCATACGTATTCTACATAAAATTCGTATATTAAAAATTGTTCTTATTTCTTATTCTAAAAAGTGTTCTTACGGTAGTCATTCCTTATATATATATATATAGGAAGTGGTTCAATTGAGAAGCTCAAATGTGTTGAGAAGTTGAGAAGCAATCTAATAGATGAATATGTCAGTACATTTTGATGAACATGACAATTAGACCTAAATCGATAAATTCTTTGAACATACCAAATATAACTGACGAACATACGAATCTATTTAATTTGTTAAAAAATACGCCACCGCCAATGATCGAACCCCAGATCAAACCCGCGTTCATAAAAACTAATTGACATGTTCATCTATTGTATTGCTTCTCAACTTCTCAACACATTTGAGCTTCTCAATAAAACCTAACCATATATATATATTTCAATTGTGATGATTTGTTTATATACTCATGTTTATGATTTATGTGATGAATAGGTCCGTCGGGGCGCAGTATAGTACTCCCTCCATCAACGAAAAGATGTCATAAGGGAGGGTGACACGAATTTTAAGAAAACTTGTATTGTTTATTTAGTGAGTGGAGAAAGAGACCCATAAATTAAGAAAAATGAAAAAAGTTAATTAAGCTAGTGAGTGAGAAAAGGAATCCACAAGTTAGTGAGTGAAGAAAGAGACCCACAAATTATTATTAAAAATGGATTAGGACATCTTGTTATGAAAGAACCAAATTTTTCGTGGACGAAGGAAATATATTTTTCACGTGTGTGGTGTAGAGGCTCCGCCTGTGTACGACGTAATGGCTTATTTCATGAATATAATTAAATAAAAAAAAACATACCTACTCATTTTAAAAATGCAAAAACTTACTACAAGCGGGTGTACCGTACAACCGGATTGACCCGCACTCAGACCCTGACCCACATCCTGATCTGAACCTGCATCTAGACCTAAATCGTGTAAATGATACTATTCGGTTATACAAATGACATTGTCTATAATTAATATTATTCGCTTATATAAATGACACTGTAACATTTTAAAATATTGTAGTGTCATTTGCAATCATTTAAAATATTAAAGTGTCATTTACAATCTTATAGTGTCAACTACAGGAAGTGTCATTTGTATTTCTGAATAGTGTCAATCATACACAGTGTCAATTACAATGTTATAGTGTCATTTATACGCAGTATCATTTATATAACAGAATAGTGTCAATTACAGTCAGTGTCTTTTGTATAATTGAATAGTGTCATTTACACAATTTAGATTAAGATATGAATTCGAATTAAGATGTGGATCAATCCGATTATACCCAAGACCACTTTTTTTAAAATTATTTGTTTACATACTCTATATGCATATACATTTTGGGGCACACAAACTGCAATTTAATATGCAAAAAATGTGGGATGTTTTATTGTTTCGTGATATGTGCCCTAGATTTCGGTCAAAAGGACACTGCCGATTGTTCTTATATTGCGGAAGTGTACACTCCGCATAACGTGACAAAAGAATAAATTATAAGGTTATTACTATTATATATGTGTTGATTAGTATAAAATCAAAATAGAATATGGTTTAGGATCCTTTCAGTGAAAACAACCACTGTAATTTGGGAGCTTTGAGTGGTAAAACGCGAATTAGTCGGTGGTTTGTTAGTCGGTGGTTTGTGACCATAACCGTTGACTAAACATGTATTTATACATGTGTTAGATAGATTAAGTGATCAACTCAATTTACTATGTAATCTAATCACGCCAGATAAGCCATATGGGTGCGTTCACTTTAAGTATAAGAGAGGAATAAGCTACGTTTACCACCTTATACCTCGTTTGCTTTGATGTATGAAAAATTTGGACAAGTGATATCATTTTTTGAACATAATGAATAATTTTATACCTAAGAAATGATAGTATAATTTTATACCACATATAAAGAGATGGATAAATGTATTATCATTTAAACCAAACAAGATATAAAATATGTGGTCCCTACTTGAAGGGATAAAAATAAACACACCCTATATATATAGTCATCAAACAATCATGTAAGAATCACAATTTTATGTGAAAACATAGAAAAAACGGAGAACCACAGGCAAACGTATAAAATATACTATAAAGAAGAGATAATTATATTATAACAGTTAAATATAACAACTTTATAAAATTTGATCATCTCTTATCCATATATTTTGTGTATTGTAATTATTTACAATTTAATTATATATTATTTATTTATTTATTTGTTCATAATTATCAGTTTTCACGAATACTGACGAAGCTATGTAAGGGTTAGGGTGGGCTAGCTCATCCCCAACTTTAAAAAAAATATTTTTTTATTATTAATTTCAGCGCACCTCCAATTTAAAATATTATATTTTTATTAATTTCATTGCATTATTCTTGTGGACTATTCTATATTCTAATAATATTTTGTGATGCAAATTATGTCTATAATTAAAGGGTGGTTAAATAGAAGCTATGATAGTTAAGTTTGTATCAATTTTTCTATTTGTTGGTATTCTGTACATTTTATATAATTTTATAAATATAGATAATTGATTAATGAGTGGATAAATGACAGTTTGGTCGTGTATATTGAGAAAACATTGTAACATTTTCAATCAATGAATACACATTGAAGTTAATTATCATCACTTTGTCTAATGAAAACAACTAGTTGACCAAGTATTTAGTCTTAAGCTATTTATAATATATTGAAATGATATAATTTGTGAAAATGTTGTCTATTATTATTGTACTAATTTTTAAGAGCTGTAATTTATTCTTCGTAAATATCGAATTACTTAAACGTATATATCTTAATCATTAGAAGAAAAAAAATATTTTAATCAATAAATTTATTTGATCGACTAAACACTACTACTTACAATCAGATCCCCATTTTAACCCTAAATTGGGATCGACACCACACCTGATCGAATTCATCCTAAAAATATCCACTCTCGCCGCAAAACAGGACCGTCGGTGTCAAATTTCAAATGAAAATCTATATATATATGAAACACCAGTTTTTAACGTTAACTTTTTGCCGCCAAATTTTCTCTCTCCTTCTATCACTCATTTTATCACATTGCCAAATTTTCTCTCTCCTTCTATCACTCATTTTATCACATTTTCTCTCTCCTAACTCTCTCATCTCACACGTTCTCTCACCATCTTCATTATATGATTTTTACCAAATTTTATCTCACTTCTCTTTTTTCTTTTGATTATTTTCTAGAAATCATCAAATTTGATTCGTGAAAAATATTCAATATGGATGTTAAATTAAAGATCATGACAATATCTTTAATTTGATGTAAAAATTATATTTAAAAAAATTGACACAAAAAAGTTATAATAGTTTGAAATCATGAAATTAATTTATTCCTCTCTCCTCTCTCCTCCTTCCTCTTTCCTCTCTCCACTCTCCACTTTTTTTTTAACATTGAAGTCACGTTAGTAGTATTTTTTTAAAATCATATTAGCTCATTTCAAAGCTCTTCAATTTAAAAGTATTGTTTTTAAAGCAGAATTTAAATTAATTTAATATAAATTTATAGCTGAATAATAAATTATATCATCTTAAAAATTATATTTCAGATATGGTTTAAATTTATTAAATCTTTAATTATGTTTGTATTGTTTTTTATATTTATTTGTATTAACATATCTACTATTACTATTTTTAATTAAATATTATATTAGATTTACATTTACTATATATTAAGCATCAAAATGGCTCACTGAAAAATTATTAATTGGAGAATCAATATTGATACTATTTAAAAATTAAAAAAAAATTGAACTGCTTAATTTTATAGTAGCACGTCTATTTAAATTTAAAAAGATCATGTATATTATTTAAAAATGAATGACAATTATATCATGTTCAACCCCTGTTTTTCCACTAATCGATTGATAAAAAAAAAATGTCATATTTATTCAAATTACTTGGCACATATAAACTTACAACTCATCAATAACACCATTATTGAAATAATCTATATATAATACTCTCTCCGTCCCAACGAAAGCGGTGCTCTTCTTTTCGCCACGGGATTTAAGGAGAATAAGATTGTAGTGTAAAAATGTGTAAAGGTGTGTGGGGCCACATTGTTTATAGTGTAAAATTATTACCAAAAAAGAAAATGCACCACTTTCGTTGGGACGACTTAAAAAGGAATACGCACCGCTTTCATTGGGACAGAGGGAGTATAAAAGAGGAGTTTGTTTACCTCCAATTTTTCTCTCGCCTCATAAACTTTCCCTCCAAATTTTATATCTTTTTTTATTTCTTTTTAAAAAATCATTAATTTCTATTATAAAAATAATACAAATGGATGTTAAATTAAAGATTGTGAAAAGATCTTTAATTTGATATAAAAATTATAAAAAATAAATTTGAGATTATTAAGTTATGATCGATTAAAATATTAAAATTGATTTTTGTTCGCTCTCATTTATCTATAATGTTGAATATCGTACTCTATTTTCATTGTATTTTCGTTTATTGGTGACAAACATAAGCATATGTCATTTTTTTCCTTTTAAAAAAGTTTACATGATTTTTAAATATAATTATTTAAACTACAATAATTTTTAATGCAATTAAGGAGGAGGAAATTTGTATTAATTTTAATATGAATTTGTAAATAAAATATTAGTTATATATATCTTAAAATTAGAATTTAAAATATTATATATATTAATTTAATTATGTGTACAAATTATTTATTTATTTATATAACAATTTAAGAATATACGATTTGGACTTTTACGAGACAAAATTATTATATTAAATGACGACTATTAATTTAGTTATATTGATGCTTTAGTGTAATCGTAACCGAGAGTGTACTAGTTAATTAAAATACGGCAATATGTATATGTTTACAATGCTGCATATACACTTGTTTTTGTTGTCACGAGACCATAAGTGATGATTGTATTTTATTGGTAGACTAGTATTTTACCTTGTCTCCATGATTAATTAAGTTAGTTATACTTTGAATGTCCACTGTTAGAGAAAACGTTTATAATGATTGATTTTTTTTATTATTAGCAATAAATGATCGCTTTCACAATCAATTTATATATATATATATATATATATATATATATATATATTTTAATTTTTAGCAATCAAAATTTAACGATCGAAAATTCGATCTTTAACGGTAATTTTTTTTAAGATCAAATTTTGAACATTAATAGTATGAGTATATTTTTCGTAAAAAATATTTATTTTTTTATTTTTTTTAACGACTAAAAATTCAATCGTTTGTTTTCACGATCAAAAATTTAGTCGTTAATATTAAATTTATAATATTTTTTAAAATCAGTCAATAATATTAATTTTTTAAATAATTTTTTAATATCCATCTTTAATTTGATTGTTAATACTATTTTTTATAATTTATTCTTATTTTAAAATCGTTGAGATTTTCTTAAAATCAATCGTTATTTTTTAACAATAATGTTAATTTTTTAAAAAAAATAGCGATAATATTCATTTTTTATTATTTTAAAATTGATCATTGTTTTTATCATCACTCTTTCGTTGTCACTATGATGAAATTGAGGTTTAATATAAAAGAAAAAAGAAAAAATATCCCTTAAAAGCACAAGAACGCAGAATAAGGGCACGAAACTCGAAAAGAAATCGTTAAACAAAAATGCCTAAACAAAAGATACTAGCAATCCCAAATATCAGGATAATCATCCATTTCATCCGACCAACGTCTATGGACTATATTATTCATTGCACGCATACTAGTGTTACTGCTAAGATCAACCACAAACTCCTTCGGCTTGTAGCCCATTTCCCTCACATTCCTGAGGTGACCTTTTATGCTACCTTCCGGAGCTGCTTGCACAGGCTCCCTTCCCATGCCCTTTCCCGTGCCCATTGGGCGGCCACGTACTCGTTTGGTAGGCACTTCCGAGAGCAATGGCATCCCCTGACTGACCTGCTATTATAACCGACTAATACGACTAGCAATATCCTCCTCCAGGGCAGGAGTGGACGAATCCCCGTCGACACTCCCGCTATTGTCCATGTTCTGCGGAGTAACACCCACAGTTACAATGCCTGACCGAGTTGAAGAATCAATAGCCAACAGGTCTGCCACCGAGCCAGCGTATTGAGATTCCATCTTGATCACCTGATCATCAACGTCGTCGTCCTCATCAGCCTGCTGAATTTCCTTCTTCTCGTTGATCATATTTTTAGAATCCTTCCTGACCGGAACCAACACATCCTCAAGGCGATCTGGCCCGGATATTCCACCAGCAGCCGTAACAGCCTGAGCATCACGATCCAACCCATCGCCCTCGCCCTCACCCTCAGCATGAATGGCAAATTTAATAGTCTCCATGTGTTCAGCGCCATTTCCCACATTAGTGTTCTCATAAATTCTTCCTCCACCACGACTAACCACCTGCCACTGCTTATCATCGACTCCCCGTGCTGCCTCCTTAACCGGAGCTGTCGTCTGTCCACCCTTGCTAGCTTTCCCAGCTAAGTTTCCAATCACAGGCTCAACCAAATTTGTGGTGTTAATAGGCAGCTGTTGATCTTATCTTACGACATTGGTCTTGAGCATGTCCCGTAATCCGGCAACAGTTACAAAATAAAGGTAAATGTTCAAAAACAAACTCAACATAAAAGGAATAGTCTTCGTCATCAATTAACAAAGTTTCAAGAAAAGGATGAGACATATCTATTTCAACAAGAATCCGGGCGTAATGATCGAAGTCACGGTTAACAGAGGCTCTATCGATTTTCAACGGGTGTCCCAAAAAACATCCAATTTCGGATAAAATCTCCAAATGCCAGTAATCGATCGGAAGGTAGTGAATTTGAACCCATATGTTGGCAAGAGATGAGATTTCTTTGAATGGATCAAAACAACGAGTCCATTCCCTAAGCTGGAGGTGCCCTTTCGCAAGTTCCCAGATCAGTTTACTTTTCGCCGTCGCTTTGTCTGCCTCCGTGGTGAATCGCAACGTAAAATAACCTTTCCCAAGCGGAATCAACTGCCACTCCGACGAGATACTTCACAAATTCTGAAGTTCCAATTTAAACTCCATCGTTGAGCGCAGTTTCTCTCCCTTCTTCAACAGCAACCGCCCAATAAGAGCGTGATGGAACTCGTTAACTTCATGAAGGTATATATCCTTTGGAACTTTCAATGAAAATTGATCTCCTACCTTGGTTGGACGTATAGCATGAAATCGGTGAGCAGGCAGATCGAGACGTCTAACTAGCTTATTACTAGTGATATATGCATAAGTAGTGTGCGCTGGAGGCTTTGCAGACAACATTTGTGCCTCAGCCGCCTTGCCCGTGGAAGGGTTAAGACTTCCTAAAAGTTGTCGTGTAGGGTGACGACCAAAAGCAGCAAACCCATCCAAGTTAGGGTTCAAACCCATCGAACCAGAGGCAGCAATCCCAGCCGATGAACCAGAAATAGCAATCCATATACACACCGTTGATTACATGCAAGGCTACCGTCTTCAAATCGCACTTCTAACATGAAACTGCTAAAAACTCCTAGGATTAACTGCCCTCACAAATAACAATTCCCTTTAGAATTAAAATAGATGTGTTCTATGTTCTTAGTTCAGGTAATAATTATCATCTCTCGATATCAAATTAAAACCTATGATTATGCTAAATTGGTGATCAAGCAATAAAGCAAATAATAAAAACAAGAACATAAAAAGGAATAACAAACTCGATTGATTGAATCAAACAGTTAGAAATTCAAATCATGTTTACTCCCTAAACCCTGGGAAAAGGAATTCTAGCCACACATAGACATATGAACTAGAATCAAAGTCTCAATAAAACAGGGAAACATTCAACAATAAAACCGTAGTAAAATCGAGAATTGTCAGTTCTTGCTCTGGCTCCGTTCTCCGTCTCTCATAGCTCCAAAAGATAGAAAATATGACTAAAGGTCCAGAGAATAAGTTCTTGGAAAGTATTTATATGCCCTAGGTCTTGTAGAGCTCAAAATACCCCAAAATTGCGTATACTGATAAAATCCGGACTTTTGGGCGGAAACTCGGCGTCTCGCGCGGCCGCGTCGCTCGGCCGCATGCCTACACCGCGCGACGTCGCACAGCTGCACCTCCTGCCCGCATGAGGTACCAAAAATCATTGTATTGTCGCGCGGCTGGGCCATGCGGCCGCATGCTCGGACCGGGCGACGTCCGATGCACGCGTTCCGCAAGTTGTCGCGTGTCCTCCGACGCGTGAACTTCCCGATGCTTGTTCTCCCTCGTCCGGTGTCCGATTTGAGCTCCGTTTGCGCCTACAGACTCCTCTCTTTGAGAACCTTTCTCAAATATCATCAAAATCAGCCCAATTCGAGTCCAAAACCTATAAAAATAGCACGAACACAGACGAGTAGTCTATTCTACAAAAATATGCAATTTAAACAATAGACAACTCAACAACTCAATAAGAAACCCCCAAAACACTAAAGAATAACGCGACATATGAGTGGAAAATGCATGTAAATCACCAACCAAAATTGAAGATACTGCAAAGATGAGAGGGGACTCTCCCGTGGCAATTCCTTACTGCTCTGGATCCTTCGATACCCCTTACCTCAATGGCACCAACGATTCTCGTCCCTCTGTCTTCCGCTGCAAGGAAATGGATTTTGACTAACTCACAGAGCAATCCTGTGAGTAAGAGAATTCATTCCTCCAGCTCTGGCAGCCCTCTTCTTACTGCCCCCACCACTAGTCAGACCTCTGCTACCGATAAGGGGAAAAGTACCCTTATCGAGATTCCTGACAACTCATCCCCTGTTGAGTTGAAGTGGCTGAAAAGCCTATCAAAGATGACAGGGCACAAGTGTGGCGAGTTCCTCTCCCAGATTAGGACAGAAGAGGACAAGGATAAAATAGATGACAAGTCAGATCGAGTCATCATGGTGGAAACCTCCTAACACCTTGTTTTGGTAAGGTTATTTTTCCTCATGTTGCTAATTTTGTTTAAAAGAGATTTCAATAATTTTGCCTTCCCAAATTTGTAGACGGTATTCGAGTATGCGAATGTAATGAGTTGTCTCAAAACTCTGGGAGCACGACTCTTCAATAGCTCTGCTCTGCCCTCCTTCCAAAGGATAAGGAGGTGGTCAGCCTTACCAAGCATCTTAGCTCCACTGAGGAAGAGACTCGCAAGTGGGAAACGAATATGGCCCCTGTTGAGGCCTAAATTCTCTCCCTTCAGCAAGAGCTTGACAAAATAAGGGTGGAGCTAACTGCCCAGAAGTCCGTAGAGGTGGTCAAACTGACGAAGATCCGCAAGGCCGGATTCACCTCTGGAGGGTTGCACTACCACCGTCAATACTTCTTGTCCTCACTGGGACATAAATATTTGAAGATGATGAAGGACGAGCTTCTGGCGGCCTACGTTAGCTCTCCCGCTTACCCCAACAATTTGGCATGGGCATATGGGTTTTTGGCGGAGGACATCGAGAAGAACACGGTCTGGGCATTTGGAATCACCGAGGAGCAAATAAATCAGTTCAATTTTGATGATATGATTTCATAAATTAATGTCTAAGGGCTAAAAGAGGCTATAAGGCATCGATGCCTCACTTCTTGAGGACCACGCATGGTGGATGCCAGCCTTCAAGAAGGTTGTGACTCACTTCGTGCAGCCCCCGAGGATAAATTCTTGCTCGCATCTCTGCTTTCCCCTAGGAGGTTCTGCTACCACTTCAGGAGGAGAACATGCATAAAAGAGTCAGCTCCTCTGGCACCTCCAGCATTGGCAGTTTACCTTCTGAGCCTGAGTCATACACCACTCCCTCTCTTCATGATATACTTGAAGAAGTAGAGATGGAAGATATCACCAATGACCCGAGAGCTGAGAGTGTGGGTGAGGCAACCTCATCAATGAAACTTTCAAATTCTAGAAATAGACTAGATTTATCAAGCCTTCGTTCCAAATGTACAGTAATCTGTTGGCTAAGCCCTTGACGAGGAGTGGGATCTGAGGAGGAAAAATGGGTGCCGTGCACCAAGCTCAACTGATTGGTCTTAGCCGCGCTCCCTATTTTGTAATAGACTAGGTTTTCTTTTAACTTTACTTATTCTCATATAGGTTCAAATCCTGATTTCTCTTATTTACATTCATTTTGAAGTGCATATGATATCTTTTTTCTTTACCCAAAAATTCTAAGTGTTTTGTTCTGCCTTTCGCATATTTTGTGACAAGCCTATTTTTCATTCGAAGAATTCTAAGGGTAAAATAATTAATTCCATTCTTGAATTTCAGTAAGAAAAAGTGTTAACTCGGATCCGCGCGATGCTTGTTTATTTCTTTATGATGACTTTTTGTAGTGTGATATTTAGAGAACTTCTTGATGTAAATTCTATTTTATTTCATATCTCGAAGTATGAAAGTGGGCATTTATGCTCTGTTCATGAGCGTCCTCCTCTAGGGACGTATTTATCTGGTGTTGTAACACCCAAATATATTTAGATCTGTACTCACCATGTCATGCTTTACCCCTTGGTGCTCTGTTAAGAATGTCCTCTCTGCGAGGGATGGCTTTTCGGAGTTGAAGGTGGTCCAACCCCTTTCAAGTATTAGCCATAGCATAGTCCCTTTGAGGTTATTAGCTTGAGCGTATCTTCTGCAAGGAATAGCTTTTCAGAATAGAAGTTGGTCCAATCCCTCTCAAGTATTGGCTGTAGCATAGCCCCTTTGAGGTACTAGCTTGAGTGTATTCTCCTCTGTGAAGGATAGCTTTTCAGAGTATCAGGTGGTCCAACGCATTTTAGATGTTGTCCGTAGCATAGCCCCTTTGAGGCACTATCTTGAGCGTATTCTCCTCTATGAGGTATAGCTTTTCAAAGTAGAATATATAGAACAAAAACTGTTTAATTTAGAAAGATTGGGCCACACTTATTAATTTTTCCAAAAAAAAGTTGGTGTAAATTTATCCTTTTTTATTCCATAACATAAGGTACGGTGGGGTATACACCCCTACTCCCCCTGGTATATGTGATTGCTTGTTCACGAACAAATGTTATGTAGTTATTTAAATAAGCACCTATATCGCATCAGATAAGAGTTGATGTTCCTATAAACCCAAATATTCATTTTATTGAAGATAACCAGGCCCTCAGACCTCAATAAAACCTAGTGGGAAAAAGAGTGTCCGGTCTACAAGGAGGATTTTAGAATTGAACTATGCAAATAATGTAAAGCAACATAGCAGCGAAACAAGCATTTAAACATCCTCTAAAAAAAATATTTAAACATAGACCTTTCTAAGAGTGTTCACATTCCAGGGTCTGGTCAGAGGTCTTCCTTCCAGATCTACGAGGTGATAAGCACCACCTTTGAGTACTTATGTCACAATAAATGGACTTTCCCAATTAGCTTCTAACTTGTCCGTAGGTCTGACCGCATCGACTCTTTTCAGCACTAGGTCATCCTTCTCAAACCACCTAATGTTCACTTTTTTGTCGTAGCTTGCTTTTATCGGACTCTTATAGTTTGTCGCTCTGACGTTAGCCGTTACACTTTCCATATCGATAAGATCCAGATCCATCCTTCGTAATTCATTGTTCTTGATTTCATCATAATTTTCTACTATGTGCGATGATAGCCATACCTCTAATGGGACCACAATGTTGGCTCCATAAACTAGAGTAAATGGAGCTTCTCCCGTTGATGTCTTTGGGCTAGTTCTCAACGCCCAAAACACTATATCCAACCCTTCAACCCACTTTCGCATACACAGTTGTGTTCACCAACTCTACTTGATCGTTAGCTTGAGGATAGGTTACAGATACAAATCTTTGCGCCATCTCAAGCCTCTCGCAAAAGTCTTGAACCCTTGCACTTGTGAACTGAGTGTCATTATTAAAGACGAGTATCCTTAGAGCACCGTAGCGACAACATATATTTCACCAGATAAACTTCTCGACAACTACATCATCGATTTTAGGAACTGCCTCTGCTTCCACCCACCTCAAAATATAATATCAACAACTACAATTAGGTAGCACTTTCCTCCTAGGACCGTCGGTAATTTTTCAACGATATCGATTCTTATTCCTTCTCCGGGACATGTATTTTTGGTGCATTTCTCTGACTACTGGCACATTTTTTGCACGTATTCTTTTGCATTCTTCATCATCTCTGCCCAGTAGAAACCTGCTTTGATAACTTTCTTGGTTAAATCTTTATATCCTGAATGGTTACCGCGGTTTCCCTCATGGATTTTCTTCAAAGCATAAGTAGCCTCCTCTACTGACAGACACTTGATAAATGGATGGGTAAAAGATCTTTTATATAACTGGTCGTTCATGAGGCAAAACTTGGCATACATAGCTCTCTAAGACACGTTGCCATCCATGTGGGTTCCAGTTATGAGGAAATGGATGATAGTAGTTCTCCAATCGTCTTTCAGATCTAAGACCAGAACTGTTGGCTCTTGTCATGATCCTCTAGCGATCCTTAGTGATCATATGCACCTTCCATCGTGGGTCTTCAAGCAAAGAAGGCCCAGGCAGTGGCTGAGGTTCTCTAGCTCTGGGTTGTGGAGCTCCTTGATTTTGAACGAAATCCCTCAGGTGGCCAGATCGTACTAACCCTTCTAATTGGTTTCGAAGATGCTCGCATGCATTGATATGGTGCCCGTAAGTATTATAGAAATCACAATATTGTTTGGAGGGAGTTCCCTTTGGGGGACCTTGCTGATACGACATAAAGGCCTTAAACGAATGCTTTTTCTTAACAATGTGGAAGATGGATGCTTTTATCCGGTTCTAAGAAGTATACTCATTGTACCTGGTGAAAATGTTGGTTTCCGGTGTCGGGGGTCGATTTTGTGGAGAATGAGCATTTTCGACTCAGCGTGAAGGACCTCTGGGTGAAGGGACTCTGTTCATTACGCGATCTGTTTGTTGCGGGGAAGGATGACTGCCACTTTTTTAGGTTTATTTCGATCAACCTCAAGCTTTTGAGTTGCCTTCGCCTCTTCCAATTGCATGTATCTTGGCAACCTGCTCATCAAGTCCTCGAGAGATCGAGGTGTCTTGATTTATAATGAGTTGAAGAAAGTGTCGTGTTTCAATACCCGGATAAAAGCATAACTTCCAGTTGTCATGTTAAATTGCGTAGCATAATCTCGCAAGAACTCAACCTGCTATTGTTTTATATATATCAGAGACATAGCATTCTGCTCTACCTTGCGAGAGCTGGCAAACTAAGTCATGAAAAAATGGTATAAGTCTTCAAAGGAATGAACGAAATTCTGACCTAGTTTTTGGAACCATCTTTGCGCCAGACTTATCAGAGTGGTAGAAAAAATGTGGCATTTTACCCCATCTGTATATTGGTGTAACATCAAAATTCATTCAAAGCGAGCCATATGCATGTATGGGTCCTCATTTCCATCATAAACGAGGTTAATGGGCTTATAGTTGTGAGGTAAGACATCTGCCATGATATAAATAAGACATGCAAATAAAAGAAAGGGATAATTGCGTAAAAATACACAAACTTTGCCAAAAATCCATATTTGACGCGAAGTTAGGATTTTACATTTTAATACACCAACTTTCGTTGTTGTCCAAATTCGACACGACTTAATTCTTAAAAATTCAAAAAACAACCCCTTTTTGTAAATAATTATACAAATACCCACTTATGTTATTATTTGGGACATTTAAACCAAAACAAGACATTTCCTTATGATGTTTTCTTTTAATCTTTGATCCGCGCCTAAAATGGTTTAAAAGAAAACATCATAAGGAAATATCTTGTTTTGGTTTAAATGTCCCAAATTATAACATAAGTGGGTCTTTGTATAATTATTTACAAACATGAGTTGTTTTTTGAATTTTTAAAAATTAAGTCGTGTCAAATTTGGACAACAACGAAAGTTGGTGTATTAAAATGTAAAATCCTAACTTCGCGTCAAATATGGATTTTTGGCAAAGTTTGTGTATTTAGGTGCAATTTTCCCTAAAAGAAACTAAACTTACTATTAAGCGAAAAATGGGCTGAATGATTCACTGCCAAATTGGAACATAAAAAGATCCTCCTTCCCTAAATGGGACTTAGAACAACAAATGCAAAAAATAAAATGGATTATTAATTTTTGGTACACACCCCGACCCTTTTAGAATTCATGCACACTTGAAAATGAAATAAAACAAGCAATTTATAGGGCATTTTAGGGCGTGGGTCGCAGGCCAACACGCAGTTGAGCTTGAGAGTTCTCCTCTTTCTGGAGTGTCCAGGTTCATGCCTTGGACTAAGTCTTCGCGCTACAGGACTCTCTCTTGATCAGCTTGCCCGAGATCTATGCATATCATGAAGGGTTTGAATATGTGCGTGCAGTACTAAGGGGAAAAGAAATATTTCCCTTATGCCCTTCAATCTCGCACCGGATCTCCATGTCAGCATCATGCCCCCTGATGTCGATCAATCCCCACTAATTTCATATTCGCCTTCCGTTCATGCATCTTGCCCCAGTCTTGCCCTTGATACCCCTCGTGATGAAAGCTTGAATATGAGCGGTAGTCAGGCCGACATCTTAGTTGACGGCAATAGCCTTTGCTTCAATACGCTTTCCCAAAAATAAGCTTCATCTTGCCCTGGCAGCAATAGAACTCCTTCTCTGAGCGATATTATCCTCTTGATCAACATCGCGCGCAACAGATGGCAAAAGTAAATCTCGTAGTTTGAAGTTCATTCAATCCGTGAGCTTCGGTTTGACTTGATCATCAGGACTCATTCCCAGATCCCAGAGAATTCATTCCATTGTGCCCAATTTGGCCTCTTCACGAGCCTCTGCCTTGACAATTGTCATCCCAAACATAAAAACATTAAAAATAACTATATCTAGACCTAGACACGACACACAGAAGAGCACAAAAGTTGGGCTCGTCAATCTCTTAGCCTCCTTATTAGACTCTGACAATAGATTCATGTTTTGGTCGTTGTCCATTTCTTCTGTAGATAAAGGATCTGTATCAGGCGACAACCTATAATAGATCTGTAGATTTCTGACTTATGACCCCATACTCAATCAGTACGGAGATGATGATTAAGCATATCTCAGAAAATAATCCTCAATCCAAAATTTCCATAATAAGCCTAGATTAGGAGTCCTCTTCTTCGAATACTAAGCAGAATTGATTGGAATATATTATTTGTGAGCCATGATAAGGGAGAACCATTCTGTTCGAGCAAACAATGATCATAGGAAAAACATAACAAGCATATCATGATAGGGAGACCAACCAAAAATAAAATAATTCCATAGACATGATAACAACAAGAACATGATCCAACAAAAGTATACCACATAGACGAAAAGTGACAACTTAGAAATTTAAGAACAAAAATGCATCAACGCCTTAGACATCATATTTTCCCACATACAATGCCAGTTGGTGAAGGTGGTTCTGACCAACATAGATATTTATATGAAGAAAGAAATGTCTAACTTGTAGATGGAACACCGGTCATTCTTTAGCAGCTACTGACCGGAACCGAACGTAATATTTTGGAACGGATCCTCGATGTGTCTGACGATGAACTTTGAGATCATGTGTTTACGATATCAGATAAAAAGAACTTGGGTGTTTTTCATGATGGGGAGGGGAGATTTTATATATATGATGATAGAGTATTCAAGATGCGCAAACTAAGAGGTTTAGAGATTTCTAGAACTTGTATTAAAATGAGAGCTATTTGATTTCTAACATTAAACGTCTGTCCCTTACAAATAAGATTCTATCTCTATTTATAGACTATTACAATCAGTGGCATTTTGGTAAATTTAGATCTAGGTACATGGAGGGTAAATCTATCTTCTCAACTCTATTCCTCCTATGGGCAATGGACATTCTCGTCTCTTCGCCTTTATCTTATTCCACGTGGGCCGCCAAATAAATATTCCTCCATCTCCAAATTCGTAGAAAGCCTATAGGACTACCTTCAAAATGGTTACAGTACCATTTCTAGGTGTGCCCTTTTTCAGCTATAAAGGTCTTTTTGTCTTCTTCTTCATATATGTCGTCTCCAGGTGTCCTGTTCGAGAAGATCTATTCTTTCCAGGCTACGAAATCTTCCTCACCGTGCCAGCTCTGTAAGGTATTCCTCAGATTCATCGGCTCTGATATGCAGTTGTTTGGATATCCACGATATTGATTCATGTATTTTTCCCTATGTGGACCAGCTATGGGGGGATATTTTCTCCAGTTAGATCTGGCGCCTCTCTTCTCCGTCTCCTGCAGGTTAGTTTATAAATACTCCCTCCGTCCCGCCCAAGATGCTACATATTCTTTTTCGGGCCGTCCCAACGAAGATGCTACATTTCTATATTTGGCAAAAATAAGGAATTTTAAACATTTAATTAACACTAATTAAGTATTTCTTTATTACCTTCTCTCTCCTACTTTATAACTTTATTACCTTCTCTTTCTTACTTTATCACTTTATTATTTTCTCTCTCCTACTTTATCACTACACAATTAAAACATTAATCTACAACTCCTTAAATCCCATGCCGAAAAGCAAATGTAGCGTCTTGGCCGGGACGGAGGGAGTATTACTCTAGGGGCCCTTGGATCATGGGTTCCAGGTATTTGTGTTTAGTTTCCATCGCATTAAAAGGAGCCCAAATAACATCCTCGTCAATATGTTTTTGTGTGTTGTTACATTAAATTTAAGTTGATTTAAAATACTCCTTTCGTCCCAACTTTTAGATCCAATTGAGAGTGGCGCAATTTTTAAAAAAGTGGTTCGATGTATTGTGAGTAGAATAAGAGTCTCACCTTTTATGTGAGTATTAAAATAATTAAAGTGAAATAAGGATTTCACCTTCTTTTACTAAAAATATGAATGGATACAAATGTGAAACATCCAAAATGGAAATATGGATACTAAAAGTTAAGACAAGTGGAGTATTTGTTTAAAATTGTTTGTGACAATAATTTAATTTTTTTGTGTTGTAACCACATTCTTTAACTGTTGTTTGCTTAATACTCCCTTCATCCACGAAAAGATTACCTAATTTGTCATTTTGATTCGTCTACAAAAAAATGTCATAACCTATTTTTAGTAAGTTTTTTTTATTAATTATTACCCTTATAATTTTCACCTATTTATACATATTGCTATTAAAGGACCCACCACCTTTAATGTTAAACAAATTCATTAATCACCTAACCTATTGATTCTACAATAATTACGCTAATTATAATGACCATCTACCACCCTCTAAAATCCTCACTCTCACTATATCAAAAATAAATAAAAATAAAAATGACTCCAAAAATCTCTCGTGTTCTTCATTCCATCATTAGAAACCCTAGCCACTGCACCTCCTTTCTCTCGCGATTTGAGATTCAATGTCTCAATGGGATGATATCCCTTCGACGCCCCCTGTGTACCCCTTTTCATTTGATACATTGTCAGATTTCTTGCCAACCGAAAGTTCATCTTCTTTGAGTGAGTTTATACCTCAAACACTTATGCTGAACTCAGATACAATAGAACTCACCTCCGGAGGCACCTCTGTTGATGCTTTGACTTATGTGTTGGAGTTTGTGGCCGAATCTGAGCTCGACTCGAACATGGCAGATCTCATTGTCGGCGAAGCAGAAACACCAGTGAAAGTGGGGCGTCGGGCTTGGTCCTATGGGATGTTCCCAACCATCATAAAAATGTTTGAGATCTACTTCCTTAGCGTGCTTACGCTCCCCTAATCAGGTGTTGACTATCTATTTTTCATATTTGTGCCTCATCTTCTCTATGACAAAATTATCCCTGTGTGGATATGTGTGACTTTTGTGCTTAGATCCATATGCTGAAAGTTTTCTTGAGGGATCTTAGCGAAGCTACCACTAGGCTTTAGATCCCTAGTTCTTGGTGTGACACGCGAGGCAGAAATAAGGAGTGATCGTCGGTGCACAAGGCACGGACAAAGAGCGGCTCATATAAGTGCTTAGAAGCGGAGGGGTACATGAAGGAATCGAAACAAACCAGAAAAGGATGGATTCCGAGAATATGCAAGTATGTGATTGCATATTCGAGGAGAGCTTAAATGATTTGATTGGTGTTACTCATACTAACAAGATGCATCTTCGTTTCTGGGAAGATTCTTGGGGAGCGTGCGAGTGAGGACAAAACACGCTAGACAAGACTCGTGTTAGGCTATGGGGACAATCGTCAAGTCTGGATCCGGGTCATAACAGGAGGTATTAGAGCTGGACCTCTCGCAATATGGTGTGGTTTGAGGATGAACTAAGCGGAAGCTGGTGGGCACTCATACTAACAAGATGCATCTTCTTTTCTGGTGACCACATTGAATAAACTCCAAGGTTAAGCGTGTTTGGCTTGGAGCAATTTCAGGATAGGTGACCCCTGGGAAGTTTCTTGAGGAGTGTGCAGGTGAGGACAAAACACGTTAGAAAATATTTGTGTTGATCTGTGGGGACAACCATCAAGTCTGGAGCCGGGTTGTTACACTTAGAGGTTTTTGTGCTTTGTTGATTAACTTTCATGCTTGGATCCTGCTCTACTCAATTGTTTAACTTTTGTGCTTGGATCATCCTATGATCTATTGCTTGAGTTTTGTGATTCGATACTTATGATGAATTTTTTTTAGGGATCTTAGCAAAGACACCACTAGGCATTAAATCTCTAGTTCTTAGAGGCTTTTGTGCTCTGTTGCATGAGTTTCGTGGTTGGATCCTGCTGTGCTCTGTTGCTTGACTTTTGTGATTAGATCCCTATGTACTTTGTTGCTTGAGTTTTGTGCTTGGATCCTGCTGTGCTTTGTTGCTTGACTTTTGTAATTAGATCCTTATGATGAAATTATTGTTGAGGGATTTTAGTAAGCCACCACTAGAAATTAAATTTTTAGTTTCTAGAGGCTTTACCTCGAATGGAAATATGTCCTAATTAGCACAGAATGATACATGTGTTGTGTTGCTTGATTTTTGTGCTTATATCCCTATGATTAATAAAGCCACCAGTAGGAATAAAAATCTATAGTATTTGGAGGTTTGATACACAGTCGATGATGCAAATATTTTTGAAATAAAGGCTGAGACTTCATACAATATTTACATGACAATAACTTAAAAACGGTAAGTTATTTCTAGTGTAAACACAACAGAAAGAAGTAGCCACATGCCCTTTCATATGTTCCTAATAACGAAACTTATTCATAAGAACACCAATGTCATATCTTGATCCTGCATCCACTTCAAACTTCATCACATAATCCAAGCAACCCTTCACAAGCACTTCCTCAACTTCAATGCATTCTGGCAATGTCTCCAATCTGATTAGTCTTGACTTATTGAGGTGTGGAATTTTGTAATCACTGCTTCCTTTGACAGGCATAATCTGAGTAAACACCCTTGCAAAGTAAAAAATCCATTATTTAGTGTAACTAGTGAAAGTTCTTCAAATGATTCCATGAAATTCTTTAGTAGATCTTCAACATGCTTTGCGATCTTATTATCCTATAGTGATTGTATAGCCCTAAAAAATTAAGTCATTCACATATAAATCAGATGAATTGACTGGTTGGGAAATTAGTTCAATCTTGAACCCATATGAGTTTGCAACAATTATGAAATTTGTATCCTCTTTGTTGAAATGTGGTTTTGCATTGTCCTGTTAAATGATAATGTGCTTTCTCTGGTTTGAACTTGGCCACTTGGCTTTGATTGCTGGTATGACCTGTAAAATTGTCCTCAAAACTAAATGATGAACTAAAAATTGTCTGATAGTTCATAAGGCATAAATTAAAATGGGCAGCAGATTATAAAACCTGATTGATAATGCAATCTTTGATGACTTCTTTAGTGATTGATTGTATTGGATTCACTTATAAGACACCTTTTTCTCTATTTTTGGTGTTTCCTTTTGTTGGCTCTACAGTAGTGAATGGAAAGATGCCAATCTTTCCATCAAATAGAACATCTCCTTGTGCTTAAATGTGTGGCCTATTAACAGCACACATAAACATCACTTTTGTAATAAATCTCTTGGACTTACATGCTTTGTATCGGCCTGTTTCATCGGGAAGTAGGTAGTATCTGTCTGATGTCTTTGTCATATAGAACCATTTCTCATCAATTGTACGATGTTACGCATCCTTTGATACTTGAATTTTAAGATTGACACATCATACACAACCTGACTTAAACCGAACTTCAACTTTGCTAGTTTAAGTGCATCTTACAACAGAGGTTTGATAGCACTAGTATATGGTCTGATCTCCTTTTTTTTTTTAATCTAGACGCTTAGTAAACTTTTGCGAATTTCTAGTTTTGCAGCCATTTTTCTTATTGTATATTTTTTAAGTTTTGATAATGATTTAACCTGCTCCACATCTAGTTTTTTCTTATCCTTATGTATCGAACCTTTCTTATTTGATGTCAAAATCACAGGTTTACCAAAACTTATAAATTGTTTTTGTCTTGCTCCAGAATTTGAGTTGAAATACCAAAAGTGAAAGCTACCTCCTTTTGTGCTCCTTCATAATTGCTCCCTTGTTGCTGGTTGCAAGAAGTCAATGTGTCGTTGTATTTTGCTCATCTAGACTAAGAATTTTTTTTGAAGACATTTTGTTGATGTTGTAGTTCTCTGCAGAAATTCAGTTGCTATGAAGTTGTAATTGAACAACATTAATAGTTGTGTAGTGTATTTAAACAATTTTTGAATGTAATGAATGGATCTAATCAAAGCTAATGATGAGTTTTGTTTACAATTTCTATAATTAAATTTATTCCTAATTATTTTACCCAAAATCAACAGTTTTTGTGTTGTGCTCTATTAATGACTTAATTAGCTTAGTTATTTTTTTAAAAAAACTTTTCTTAACTGTGGACCTTTTTTTCACTCAATAAATAAACAACACATTTTTTTTCTTCTTAAAACTCATGCCACACGCCCTTGAGTCATCTTTTCGTGGCCGGAGAGAGTAGCTTGTTCACATGAATTTTTTTTACTTACGGTGTATCTTTGGTTGTAAATTTATAATGAAAAAATGAGGGATAAAAAAAATTCACCTTTTAAATCCCTTCTTTCCTTTTCATCATTTCCTACAAAATAGAATTTTACCCTTTTTTGTTCTTCCTTTTCACTTCAAAGAAGAGATAATATTACCCCTCCATTTATGGTATGATAATATTATCTCTTGTTGGAGCGAAAATAAAAAATTAACAAACTTAAAATTCTATTTTGTAGGAAATGAAAAAAAAAACTTAAAAAATATTTTTTTTTGTATCCCTTCTTTTTTCACGATGAATATTTACAATTAAAACGTTACACACCCTTATGTGCTATATTATCTTCGAATTATTTCCCTCATTTTCTTGCTTGATTCGTTTAATTATTTAATCTTCAAGTTAAGTATTATATATAATTTTTATATATTTTGCATGCATTAAAAAATTAGAGAATTTTTTTATTTTTATTTAAACCTTTATTTAAGACTTATTTTTATAGTTCCAAAAATATGACATAATAGAGGTGTTATGTAAATTACAATCCGTATGAAACCAAAACATTTTGTATCAAATTACGTTTTGTACGGTTTACGGAAATCATGGGATGGTTCTGGGTAACTTTAGTGTCGGTAGTGAATATGATGAAGTTTACAGTGGAAGTGGTGGCGACAATATTTTTTTTTTTTAGGTAAAGTGGTAACGACATGTTAATAATAATGTAATGCGTAGTTATAAAATATTTTTAATAGTTATAAAATAATAGAGCATAAAATGGTGCAAGTAAGGAAGTGACGTCATGGACGGAGAAGGAGACCAGCAGAGTCTTAGCTGGCTTCATTCATGCATAAAACATTAGTCCCTTCCTAATTATTTACCCCTAATTTAATCCCCGCCTTTTTCACCCTTTCTTCTTTACTGTGTGTATCCCTTCCCACCTCTCACACTCTCACTGACTCACCTTGTTCATGTAGCTCTCTCTCTCTCTCTTCTCTCTACTCTCTCTTCTCTATTCTCTGTCTGTCTCTCTCTCTCACACACACAGATAAGCAGAGCAACACGGTGTGTGTGCAATGTGACTGGATATTCTCACATTCCTCCACCCCCAAATCTGGCATTAACTCTCTATCTCTTTCTTAGAGAAACACACACAAAGACAACATCAATGCCCTCCTCCAGCATCCTCCTCCTCTTCTTGTTATCCTGGATGAGCAGCACCGCCGCCCTCCACCGCCGCCGTATTCTCCACCAGCCATTCTTCCCGCAGGATTCCTCCCCCCCTTCACAGCCCCCTACCCCGCCCCCACCGCCACCACCCATCCCCAAATACCCCTTTTCCACTTCTACCCCCAACAACACCCCATTCTTCCCATCCGATCCCTCTTCCCCACCGCCCCCCTCCCCGGCCTCCCTCGCCTCCTTCCCCGCTAACATCACCTCCCTCAACCTCCCCCACTCCAAATCCAAATCTGCCTCCGCCAAGCTCATCGCCGCCGCTGTTGCCGCCGTCATCGCCGCCGTCGTCATCCTCACCCTCGCCTTTTTCATCCACTTCCGCAACCGCAGGAGAACCGAGAGATCGTCCGCTCACGACCACGCTAAATCGCAGAGATCCGACAGCACCACCACCACTACCGCCACCACATTCCGCGGCCCTCCTGATAACCGCCACATTCCCAAGCTTCAGAGACCTTCGCAGACCAGCTCAGAGTTCCTGTACCTCGGCACTTTGGTCAATTCACATGCCGCCGCCGCCACTACGGGCGGCGGCATTATCTACAATGGAAGCAGTAGCGCCCCTGGCGACAACCGCACTTCAAATCCGAGGAAAATGGACTCCCCGGAGCTCCGGCCGTTGCCGCCGTTGAACGCACAGCAGAGTTCCAGGCGGAGTTATCGGAACAATGCTGACGTGGCGTCGAGCAGAGACGATGAAGACGAAGAGTTCTACTCTCCCAAGGGCTCGTTGAACGGCAGGGAGAGTTCGATTGGCGCCGGATCAGCTTCTAGAAGGGCGTTTGCCGCCATTGATGTGGAAAATTTTAATGGCTCAACTTCGAATTCTTCCTCAACCTACTCTTCTTCTGCTTCCGGATCGGCTACGGGCTCTCCGGCGAGGTCCATTTCGCTGAGTCTTTCTCCAGCAAACAGTTTGAGCCCTAGGAATTCGATTCCTAAATCGCCCGACCTAATTGAGATCCAGAATATCGCGCCGTTGCATCGGCAATTGACGTTGTCCCCTCGGCCGCCAGATTTCTTGCGTAAGGAATCCGCATCTCCATCGCCGCCAAGTTCATCATCACCGGAGAGATACTCCAGGAGAAGCGAAGAGTCATCGCCGCGGATTTCGAGTTTCTCTGATCAGAACACGGAATCCCCGGTGAGAATCAGCATTCCAAAACCGCATCCACCTCCACCGCCGCCTCTTGTTGTTCCCTCACGCTCACCAGCTTCTGTCCCCCCGCCACCACCTCCTCCGCCGGTAGCAGGTAAAGTGTGGGATAGTCCGAGAACTCCAGCTCCGCCGGCCAAAAAGCTCGTCACCGGACCACCCTCCCTGGCTACGCCGTTAAGACCGATGGCTGGCCCGACATTGATTTCTCCGATTGAATTGCCTAAAAATGGCTCAGAAAGCGTTGAGCAGAATGGTGAAACTGTACAGCGGAATGAGGAGACTACTCCCAAAACAAAGTTGAAGCCGTTGCATTGGGATAAAGTGAGGGCGAGCTCCGATCGTGAAATGGTGTGGGATCAGCTCAAATGTAGCTCTTTCAAGTACGATCATTCTTACTTCCTTTTAACAAGGATATGTGGTCTTCTTTGTGATTTTAACTTTCAGTTAAATTGATGGACTAATGTGTTGATTGAATGCAGATTGAACGAGGAGATGATCGAGACGTTGTTCGTTGCAAATGCTTCGAAACCAACTCCAAGCGAAGCAACTGGGTGGAATGTTCTTCCCACACCTCGCCAAGACAATAGTAACAGGGTTCTTGATCCCAAGAAGGCGCAAAACATTGCAATCTTGTTCAGGGCGCTCAATGTCACGGTAGAGGAGGTTTGCGAGGGCCTTATGGAAGGTATTCTATATTAACCCCGTGCTTTCTGTGATTTTAACATTAAGTAGAGCCTTTTTCTCACACCATCTAATCGCAGAGGAAATTTTATGCCATGATAGCGTGTGCGGGTTATGCATTTTTTGGTTTTAGCAAGGGGGTGGTAGTCATGCAATATTCGAAACACACACACACACTCACAAAAATATACAGTATATATTTATATATCGGTCTGCTCTTATTTGCCGAAAGCTTGAAATTGTTGGAAGTTGCTTTATCCATAATTGCAATTCCACATAACAATATTTTTGTTCCTGATGATGCTTCTCATGCTCTGCAATTTGAAGTTGTCTTTAAATTACCTCAGGTTCTAGTAAATTTACCTATCCTTTTGGTTTTCTGGATAATGACCAGCTTAAGGTTGAGGCATTTTATTATATAGTATATAACAAGTTGCCTAAAAGAAATTGCTATATCTTACATCCTGGCTGGCTAATACTGTAAATCTTGAGCCATAAACCCTTCTCATATTCACATTAATGCTATTTAAAGAAATTGGCTCATCGAAGCCAGGGGGAATAGAGCGATACCCCATAAAGAAATATGATTATTCAACTCTCCTCTATGCTTGTCTTTGAAGATCAACCTTCTTCTTCCTAACTCATCTTGCTCTTGATCCAGGCAATACTGATATTCTTGGTACTGAGCTTCTTGAGAGTTTAATGAAGATGGCACCGACTAAAGAAGAGGAGAGAAAGCTAAAAGAATATAAAGATGTTTCACCTACCAAGCTTGGGGCTGCTGAAAGATTTTTGAAGGCAGTTCTTGACATACCCCATGCTTTCAGAAGAGTTGATGCAATGCTATACATATCAAATTTTGAATATGAGGTGGAATACCTAAAAAATTCATTTGCAACATTGGAGGTACTATTTAATCCAATCCTCAACTTTTTAGACGCATTCTATAAATATTATAGATTTGTTGCAAGAAACTTAAATAGTAACAAGATTTAGCTTGACATATGTATTGAATGAATCTTATTGCCACCACAGCTACAGTTTGGACAGAGATTGTCTGCAGAAGCTCTGTGCTAAACGTATATATATCTTTATGTTTTTGTGCTAGAGTCCTGCTGGTATAATGATATTATTCTCCATTTACTTCATTTAGTCACCAGAAATAATAGGTTCTCTCCACCTAAAAACTTTCGTCAGTAGGGTGTGATTCTGCTAGATAGAGTCTAATCTATCCTTGTAATATCAGATAATTCTAATGCCCTAGCTATGCCAGTTTGATTTTTCAACTTTCTCTGCGTCTGTGACCAGGAAAGGAATAAAATTTTATAACATTAGGTTAATTATATTTACAGAAAATCCTTCTTTAGCTCATGTAGTTGTGATGTCAACTTAGAAATTTTTGATATTACAGGCAGCTTGTGAAGAATTGAGGACCAGCAGGATGTTCCTCAAGCTTCTAGAAGCAGTACTAAAGACTGGAAATCGCATGAATGTGGGAACAAATCGGGGTGATGCACATGCTTTCAAACTAGACACACTCCTCAAGCTTGTTGATATCAAAGGAGCAGATGGGAAGACAACGCTCTTGCATTTTGTTGTTCAGGAGATAATAAGAAGCGAGGGTGCCCGTCTTTCTGGTGGTGGCCCAACTGAGAACACTGCCATAAGTGATGATGCCAAATGCAGAAAGCTTGGCCTCCAAGTTGTTTCTGGTCTTAGTGGTGAGTTATCAAATGTAAAGAAAGCTGCTACTATGGATGCAGAGGTGCTGAGCAGCGATGTCTCCAAACTTTCAAAAGGAATCGGAAACATATCTGAGGTTGTAAGATTAGTGAAAGCAATGTCCTTGGAGGACAGCAGCAGCAGCAACAAGTTTTCCGACTCGATGAGCAGCTTCATGAAAAAGGCAGAGGAGGAAATTATTAGGATTCAAGCCCAAGAAAGCGTTGCTCTGTCTCTTGTGAAGGAGATTACCGAGTATTTCCATGGAAACTCAGCGAAGGAAGAGGCCCATCCTTTCAGAATTTTCTTGGTGGTGAGGGACTTCCTAACGATTTTAGACCGGGTCTGCAAGGAAGTTGGGATGATAAACGAACGAACCATGGTGAGTTCCGCCTACAAGTTCCCAGTTCCTATTAACCCAATGTTACAGCAGGTTGTGGGGGGGTTTCCAAGTAGACAGCGGCACTCTTCCTCGGATGAGGAGAGTTGTTAGTTTAGCTCTCACATGAGGTGGTGGCGGCATCTTCTTAGGTTTATGGCGATGAAAATGTAAGGATGGTGCCTCCCAACCTTATTAGGTACTAGCATATTCATTTTAACCATTTGTATTTATAATATAGGTGAATGTAAAAGATTTTGAAACTTCCATGTGTTACAGATATACACCAAGATAATCTTCCAAGCGATAAGGCCTCAGTCAGTCAAAGGTTGATGTTTGTATTTCTACTCTGTAAAAAGTACTGATTTCCAGAATTCTTGCTGTACATAAGCATGGTTTCTTGAGTTCACTATTATTTGTTTCTCGAGATCAATGTTTTTTAACTGCCTGACTTTTTGATGTATATCATATAGACATTTCTTGTCAATTTGGATAGCAAATCATAAGACAAGATAATAGTATTAGTTAAGATGTTACATATAAATTTATTTGAGATTATACTCATGTGGTTTCTTTCAATGGTTAAACTGAAACATGATATTAGTATTACTTTATTCTGTGTTGCAATGGAAATGCAGCAAGAATTAGTACGGTGAAGCGAGAGAATCAGCATCGATGCGGTCAACGATTGTGCGTGCTTCCTCCTCTGTTGCTGGAACCACTTTCCTGATCCTAACTCCATTATTCTTAGGCTTTGCTTCAGGTCGAACGGTGAAGGTGAAGTAAAACCTATTGGATACCTGAATGAGAAACAATGGATTGAAGTTGAAGTTGCAAAATTCCAATTTAAGCATAGGATCATATCATACCATACCTCACTAGACCTCAACTCTGGCCTGGTAACATGTGCCTCCACTTCCACATGGATTAAGGGCTGATCCGAACTCTCACTTTCTGTATACAATACACAAGACTTGAGCCGTAAAAAGTCTCCAACATCCACCTACATTACCATGTCCATGTGTTAATCATATCATAATAGATGAAGATGATGCCAGCAATGTCGAACATAACTTACCGGTCTAAGAAAATCAACATGATCAACCTCCAGAAAGGATGGCATCATTCCTGCAAAAGCATAAGCCGTTGAAAAGGCTAATTCAAATGCTCTGTGCATAAGAAACCCTCCAAATATCCGACCATGAATGTTCCTTTGCTGTGGCTGACACATTAACGAGTTCTCGAGTCTAGTTTCTCTAAGAAGAATGCTATCTCTATCTGCCAAGGCGGGCATGTCACACAAGATCCGCCCCTCCGCTAGTAATGCTGCAACTCTATTAATCCCTCCATTCTCAATCGTCTTCTGCTCCCCTTTAATCTTGCTTTTTCTCACCTTATTTCTTGCTTCTGCTGCTTCATAAAGTGACTTCTCGCGTTCTGTTTCTGGACTCAGTCTATTCACAGGAGCAGCCTTCAGTGTCTTGTAGTCACGAGCAACAAAAATGAATGTGGCCGTTAGAACAACTGAATCAGTTGCTTCAGCTGACTCTGTCAAAGGAAAGCTTTCTTTTAGTTCAAACTGCATTCTTACAATAATTAATCAAAACACCTGATGAAGATAGAATTGTATAATATATTATATCTTTAATTATTGATTTGTCTTGTTGGTCAAGTTAGTTTGTTTCCTTTTAGATGTTTAGGGTTTTATTATAAATAGGAGTTTTATTTATGTTTTAGGGGAGTCGAATTGAGAGTTAAAATGTAGAGGGTGGAATTGTTCCCTTTTCGCGGTGTTCTTCCGGTATTCATGAGTGAATCAACGGATTAACCCTTATTGTACGTATTTCGGTATACAATGGTTATCAACGGAGTTCGTATATTTATCAATATCAAATATATTTCACGCTTCTACCTGCATCAGTTGGTTGATAACCATTGTATACCGGAATACGTACAATAAGGGTTAATCCGTTGATTCACTCATGAATACCGGAAGAACACCGCGAGAAGGGAACAATCCCACCCTCTACATTTTAACTCTCAATTCGACTCCCCTAAAACATAAATAAAACTCCTATTTATAATAAAACCCTAAACATCTAAAAGGAAACAAACTAACTTGACCAACAAGACAAATCAATAATTAAAGATATAATATATGATATGATTCTATCTGATCGTCGTCACGATGGAGATAATCTTGAACATTCTGAACGGTTGATTGACGGGGAGACATCGCGTAGGAGCGTAGCAAGGCTCTGGATACCAACTGATGCAGGTAGAAGCGTGAAATATATTTGATATTAATAAATATACGAACTCCGTTGATAACCATTGTATGCCGGAATACGTACAATAAGGGTTAATCCGTTGATTCACTCATGAATACCGGAAGAACACCGCGAAAAGGGAACAATTCCACCCTCTACATTTTAACTCTCAATTCGACTCCCCTAAAACATAAATAAAACTCCTATTTATAATAAAACCCTAAACATCTAAAAGGAAACAAACTGGGAGTCGAATTGAGAGTTAAAATGTAGAGGGTGGAATTGTTCCCTTTTCGCGGTGTTCTTCCGGTATTCATGAGTGAATCAACGGATTAACCCTTATTGTACGTATTTCGGTATACAATGGTTATCAACGGAGTTCGTATATTTATCAATATCAAATATATTTCACGCTTCTACCTGCATCAACACCTCACTCAGTAGAAGACATAGATAGACTTTTAATATGAAGGTAGAATCGCATAAGTTGCATGAATATCAACAAGTGAACCTAACAAAAGAACAAAGGAACTATAAAGATTGATACAACTACGTAAGTTGGGGGAATAGAGTGAATGCATTAAAAACGAGTAAACTATAACTATGCAAACAATCTATATAATAAGACAATCAGTATAATTTTTACCAGTTGGAGGCTGTGTTACATCTAGCTGAATCTCGATAGAAGACCGGCCGACCCACGTAACTGCACCAGATATACGCAAATCGATATCCACACTTATCGGCTTCTTCAGCACCATCTTGTCAACGGAAGCAGTAACCAGATAGAGCGGTCTGGTAGTGCTGTCATCGTCTGCACAGTGCTAATACAAAACGTATCAGTCGTTAGCAAATCGTGCAACTGTTGATGAATTCCCTTTAAACCCAAACAACATATAACAAATGTTCCCTATAATTAAACCACAAGCAATTCAAGTTCAACTGTAAAATTGTAGTAACAATTAGTACTAAGTTTCATTTCAGCCATATCTAAGTGTTTTCTGATACATATCAATCAAGCCAGGACTAACAAGCTCCCCCTGCAACAGGGCATTTCTATGAAGGAAACTTTATTGCTTAGTACCCAAACTATTGACCTTTAACGAAAATGTCCCGATCTATACATAATTACAATTAAATACCCACACTATTCTCATTTCACTATCACAAAAAAAACAAAAGTGTTCGAAAATTTAAATTGCAATCATGAAAAGATTATGTAGCTTGTGAGACGATGATGTGAATTTTAACACAAATTTATTAGAAATGAGCTAACATCATTCAAAGCAATGGAGTTTATGTAATCATTATGTGAGTTTTCATTAAATTTTGTGACATTTTTGTTAGTTTTTCTATATTCCACATTAAGTATGAGAATATGGAGTAACCAAAATAAAAATAAAAATAAAAATAGGAATGTTAAAAATGAATTAGCACCTTGACTGAAATGGTGCCGGCCAAAGCATCGAGATCTTCAAGCAGCTTCCCGATTCTGACCTCATTCCAAGGATCCCTATACTGCTCCCTCAAAATGAAATCAGTGGAGAAGTTGTAGAGAATAGTCATTCTGCTCCGCGATGGGGTTTTGGTGAGCAATTCAGTCTGCGGGGGAGCATCCAGTGGGGGATCCAGAAGTCTCTCGAAGGTTTTCGACCTCGTCTCCCAAAGAGCAATCGTCACGGGTGAATGGTACATTCCTGGCCACAAGCTCAGGGGCTTTCTCCTCGAATTCGAATTCGATTCACTTCCGTTGAGACTCAGAGGGGAAATTAACGTCGAGAAGATGGGGATCGGAGTCGTGATGGAATCTTCCATTGGATTCGGATTTTCTTTCAACTCAACCAGAAGCTGTCAAAATATTATTCACTCGTCATTCCATCTTCTTGAGCAACTACTACTCCCTCCCTCTCAAATTCTCAATAGCCAAGACACAGAGATTAGAGAGAAAAAGAAAAGTGTATTGGTCCGCAAATTTAATGCACTTAATTAAATTTATTTTATTTTTACTTAATTAAGTCAAATTTATTTTATTTTTACTTAATTAAATATGGTCAAATTTTATGTTTTTTCAATGTGTAGCCATAAATTATGTTTTATGCTTCATTTTGACTACTTAAAAATTTTACGCAATTTTTCTGGATGCTTCTTCTAACCACTCTAATCTACTAATAATATTTGGGTAAGTTGAAAGTAATTGTGAACATTTCTTCGGTTTAAAAAGTGAATTCAAACACATTTGGGATGTACTTAGAGCGGATGATGAGATTCATCTGTCCACAACTTGTTGTATCTCACTCTAAATTTTGATATTTTATAATTATTTATTGGGTTAAGTATCAAATAAGCCCATATCATAGTGGCCCTTATCACGTTTAGCTCCCTATAGTCGAAGTTGGGCCAACTAAACCCCTAAAGTCCTTAATTTCGAACAATTAGGCCCTCCGACTTAACGGTCGTTTAACACCGTTAACTATATTTTTTTTTTCAACATCGTTAATTTTCGCTAGAAACTGGCCGGAAACACACTCTTCACCCTCCCCGCAGTGCTCGAGGAATAGAGAATCGCCGCCATATCATCCTGAAACACCTCCGGCGGATTGAATTCGGTGCCACAGGGAAATATGAGGGATTCAAACTTAGGAGAGTCGAGCACCACCGTCCCCTGGGGCAACGGCAGCAGCCTGGAGACGGTTGCGGATGTGACGAAGGCGATTGCTGGTCTGGTGAGGTGGATCTAGTGGGAGATGTCGGAGTTGGAAGAGAGGGGATTGGAAGGGGAGATGATGACGCCGAGGAAGAGCATGGAGAGGTAGATAAGGGGAATGTGAATTTGCGGCGGAGGCTGGAGGCTAGGGATTGGACGAGGTGGGGAAGGGGAGAGAGGGGGATGCGGTGGCGGGTTGCGGCGTCGATGAGAGAGGCAGAGGTGGAGGGAGGAGGGAGAAGACGTAGTGCAGGAGAGAGAAAGAGGGAAAGGAAATGGAGGGGCGGAGGCTTTGGAAGGTGCGCCATTGTTCCGCCGTCGTGGGTGGTGGTGGTGGTGGTGGTGAAGGGCTTTCCCAAAACAATGTTTCCAGCGAGTTTCCGCAGTTTTCGACAAAAATTAACGTGTTAAAATTATATATATATATATATATATAGGGAGAGGTTCAAGAAAGAACCATAAATAAAAGAAGACCGGAGAACCATTTTCAGCCATTCGATTATCAAGATCTACGGTGGATGCATCATCTTGTTGGATGAATGCAGATCCTGGGTTCGAATCCTGAAGGGAGCATTTTTTTTTAATTTTTTTAGTGCATTAATTTTAACAGCGAATGCATTAATTTTTACAGTGGATGCATTAGATTTGATGGTTCTCCCGTTCTCACAAATAATATAGTTCTCTCTAGAACCACACCCTATATATATATATATATATATATATATATATATATATATAAGGTTGGGTTCCGGTGGATCCCTATGCTTATAATAGATCCGTAAATCCAAATCTAGACCACACATTTATGACATGTGGCGCATCAAGATGGTGACACGTGGCAAGGCATTTCAAGGCAAAATCTGGAGAGGGGTAAAATTGGAATGTAATTTTCGAAATAAAAAAAAAAATAATAAATAAATTTTCTCAAAATAGGTATATTTTAGATGCATAAAGTTTCATACGAGAATGCATGAACTTTCATATAAAAATGCATAAAGTTTCATATAAAAATGCATAAGATTTCACCCTACCCCAACCCCACCCCCCACACCCTTGAACCCCACCCCACCCCACCCCAGAACCCCACCCCACCCACCCCCTACCCCCACGCACCCCCCTACCCCCCACCCCCCCAAAAAAAAAATTATTTTTTTAAAAACTGATTTTCTGACCACTGACCCACCCCTACCCCCCACCCCCCCACCCACCCACCCCCCCACCTACCCCCCCCCCACAAATTTTTATTTATTTTTATTTTCTCAAAAACTGATTTTCTGACCACTGACCCCCCCCACCCACCCACCCCCCCACCCCACCCCCCAAAATTTTTTTTTTTTTTGAAAATCAGTTTTGAAAAAAATAAAAAAATAAAAATTTTTTTTGGGGGGGGTGGGTGGGGGTGGGGGTCGGCCAGCAATCAAAAAATCAGTTTTTGAAAAAAAAAAAATTTGGGGGGGGGTGGGGGTGGGGGGGGCAGGGGCAGGGGTGGGGTGGCGAAACTACCAGATTTATTAAAATGAAATGCATTTTTTGTATAATTTAATGCATTTTTATGTGAAAACTTTATGCATTTTTGTTTGATTTTATATGCATGTGAAACATGCCTATTTTTGGGGGGTGGTAATGGGGAGGGTTGGGGGGTGGTGTTGGCTGGATTGGGGGGTGGTATGGGGTGGGGTGGTGAAAATACCAAAATTGGAAAAATTAAATGCATTGTTTTGTTCAAAGTTATGCATTTCATGTGAAAACTTTATGCATCTTTGTGTGAAACTATATTTTTTTAATTATTAAATCCGAAAATTACATTCCAATTTTACCCCTCCAGATTTTGCCTTGGAATCCTTGCCACGTGTCACCATCTTGATGCGCCACATGTCATAAATGTGTGGACAAGATTTGGATCTAGGGATCTATTATAAGCATTGGGATCTATATGATCCCATTCCTATATATATATATATATTAAAATAGTTAACGGTGTTAAATCGCCGTTAGGGCAGAGGGCCTGATTGTTTGAAATTAAGGACTTCGGGGGTTTAGTTGGCCCAACTTCGACTATAGGGAGCTGAACGTGATAAAGGCCACTATGATAGGGGCTTATTTGATATTTAACCCTTATTTATTATAAAAAAAAAAAAAGGTTAAGTATCAATTTCACCCCTAACGTGGAGGCCCCTAGAACGTTTAGCACCCTATGGGCAGGGGTGTGTCAACTAAGCCCCCGAAGTATCTAATTTCCTCCAATTAAGCCCTCCGACATAACGGAGAGTTAACACTGTTAACTTTTTAATTTTTTTTATTTTGTTGGTGGTGGGACCCACACCTTCTACTTCACCAAATTCGTCGGAAACACGTCGGATACACGCTGGAAACCTAATCCTATCCTTGTTAGCCCACTTCTCCTTCTGCCTTTGCCTCTACCAGTCCATCTCTCAACTACTCCTCTCTCTAAATTTCCATGAAATTGATGCTCGTCGCTGAAACAATTCACTATCCAAATCCACTGAGCTCGCCGTCATGGCCAACGATTCGGCAGAATCAAACGCCATCAACTCGCACACCATCGGAATCTGGAAAGTCGACAAGGACCGATAACCTCTCCATTTGTCTCCTTCTCAGGCACCACGGGGCTCAACTGCTTTAACTTCTCCTGCTTAATTTTTTCAAATTTCTCCAGCCTTATTTGTTCAATTTTATCTTGCCTCGTTTTTTCAAATCCCTCCGAATTCAGAGGCATCAGAGCCTGCCTCCGCTTCTCCACCCGCGTGCCGTACTCCAATTCCTGCGCCATTTTCCACCGTTCCTTCTTCGTGATGTTCAATTCCTTTCTGGACATCCAGCCACTCATCCGGAATTAGGTTTTTCGACGAGACATCGGCGTCTTTATTGGTGGTGATGTGAGCGCTGGAGCGCCTGGAATTTATGGTGTTTTCAATAAATGGGTCGTTGAAAATGCCATCTTCATAGATGAGGCAGTCACCGATGGCGGGCTCTTCATCGTCTTCATCCTCATCTTGTGGCGGAGTTGGTGAAACGGAGCCATAGAGAGGTTGGGAAGAGGAGTTGAGGGGCTTAACGGTGAGATTGTGGTTGAGTCTATGAAATTGGACGGCTACTTCGTGATCGAATTGTTCGGGAAATCATATCCTTGTTGGTGGTCTGGTACATCTCGCTGCGCTCGAAGCCGTATTTGGCGTCGTCATCTGTGATAAATTTTAAGTTTTCGGTGAGTTTGGTGAATAAGAAGGTGTGGGTCCCACCACCAACAAATTAAAAAAATTAAAAAATTAACGGTGCTAACTCTCCGTTAAGTCGGAGGGCTTAATTGGAGGAAATTAGATACTTCAAGGGCTTAGTTGACACACCCCTGTCCATAGGGTGCTAAACGTTCTAGGGGCCTCCACGTTAGGGGTGAAATTGATACTTAACCCAATAAAAAAATATTGTTAATTAATGAACTCTAATTAATATGTATCACTAAAAATTAATTTTTTTGAAAAAAATTATATACCATAACTTTAGATTAAATTTATTAGAGTCAATGTTGACTCCGAAAATGTTGCATTGAATGTTGATTGTCAACATTATTTGGAACCAACCAATATTCCGGAGTCTGCCTTGAAGCTGTACTTTGATTCTCCATTAGTAACTGTATAGATTTAATCTTTACTTTCTTTTCATGTTTTATTATTCTTTAGTTATGAAATAAAGTTTTTGTGGTAGTTGACTGACTCAACCTAAACACTATGCTAGATTGACTCGCAATCGTACGAGATCTATTGTAGTGTGTAAGCTAACCCAAGTCGTCTCTCAAGGAAGATTCAACAGGGCACCTAATTGTATCACAACGAAAGCAGTAAAGTTTAAGTTTGATTATTATAATTAAACTAACGCTTGGGATTGAAAACTCAACTTAAAACTAAACTCAGAAAATAAACTATTAAACCCTAGGCAGAATTAAAAGCGCAATATAATGCATGCAGATTCAAAGAGATTAAAGTAAATAAGAAATACCAATAACGTCGTGAGAATGGAATCACTGTCACTGATTACAACTTCGAAACGGAAAATTGAAAGCTAACTAGAACAGAATCTCGGAAAACTCAAAGAACTCTGAAAGCTAGAACAACCCTAAAATGTTGTTGGTGCCGGAGGCGGAGGATGATCATGATAAAGAGTAGTTAAGCCCTTTTTATAGACTGCCTTTCATCAAACCTAATGAAAACAAGAGGGCCCAGCAAATCTGGGCCTAAAAGAGAGTCGGCAAGACATGCGTGCGCGCACAGGAGATTGCGGCGAGGGATAAGGTGCTCGGCAAGTCTCGGCAGCGCTGGCGAGTGATTGCCAGCTCTGAAGCAGTGCTGGCGACCTTGCGAGTGATTGCCAACTCTGGCGACGTAGGTGAGTGATTGCCAGCTCTAGCAATGGAAATCTACTCTGGCGAATGAAATTCAGCTCTGTTGAGTTTGGTCAGCTCTGGCTGCCTTGTCCGCTCTGGGGAGTGTTGTTAGTGCTGGCGAGGGATTGTCAGCGCTGGCGAGTGATTATCAGCGCTGGGCACCACTTTGAGCCCAAATAAGCAATTTCTGATCCAATATCTCCAACATAGCATTCTTCCTCCAATTTTATCAGAATCTCCTACAAAACATCAATCAGACTAAAAAACGCACCAATTTTCAGAACAATTAACTCAGCCTGGCACAATCAAACCCCCAGAATAAGAACCATTAGGCATAAATCATTGACCACGTTTTTAACAAGTGGAATGGTGGTTAATCATGGTCCAAAGTAGTGTTTGTTTCTATTTTTCAGAACCCATGATCTTTTCAACCAACATTCGTGGTTGGTCGACTGGCAGTTTTTGAAGAGAGATTGCAGCGGTTATAGGAAGCTTCTAGAAGTGGGGAGTGGGGCAAACTAACCACGACTTGGAGGTTTATAAAAGCAGAAAGAAATTCTTACGGTTTGGAAGTGCAATTTCAGCGACCTAACATTCACTCACAATGAACTCGTAATTTTCCTACTGCAAACGTGACACTAGTTCTTCAAGGATTGCTTTGACGAAGGAGGCTTAGGCAGCTAATCTGTAAAGTCTCATTTTGTATTAACGGGAGGTCAAGGGCAAGAATTGAAATACAAGGACATTGGGGCGTAGCAAGTAGTTTTTTATCCGAGTAACTTTTGTTATTTCAGCTGTTTTGGTTTTTGTGTTGATTCAACATTTTAGTACATAGAGTAGATAGGTAGATTTATCTTAGGCAGCTAATCTGTAACGATAGATTACCAAAGAGATCTTAATCTGTACTGTATATTGTTGATGATCATAGTGAATTTAGCCTTGAGGCACTCACAGGTTATATTTATATAATCCGTGAAAAAATATTCTTGTGTGTTATTAATTTCTGCTGCATGTTACCTTTGATGTTATTAACATTCTGTTGATAACATTCGTACTAACATTACTCTGTCAAATTACACATTTATACTTTTGGTAATTTGGGGCATTAAACTCTTTCAAAATTAATCCTAATAATATCTTAAAATCATAATAAAATATTGGTACATAAAAATTAAATAAAAATAATAATTAAACTAGGATACGATGGGACATAATAAATTGTGAAATAGAGGATCCTCATGTATTTTGGAGCATAGTTGCACAATATGGGTTGGAGATGCTCTTGGCGCCAATTGTTGTTATTATCTTCTTCTTTCATTGAAGTAATCTTTTAATGAAGTTTCTATCTTTTTATTTTCTCTTTTCTTCTACATTTTTTCAATTTTCTGAGCAATTTTAATATGGTATCAAAAACAAATCTTTTACATGCCCTTAGCAATCTAAAGATCAATTTTTTTAGTTGTCTTTGTGTCATCTCCAACTCACAAACTCAATTTTCAGTATCTATCACGTCAAATAATAATCTTACTAAAACCTGCGAACTGAAACTCAAATTCAAAAGAATATTTTTTGCATATTCCTTTACAAACTATCTTTTATTCTTTTATAATCAATCATCTTTATATTTCTCAATTTTGTATATTAGAGACCATTAAAATTTTACAATAAAATCGTGTAATAGTCGTGATTTAAAATAGGAACAAAATTGTACTCCCTCCGTCCCATTACAAATGTCTCATAGCTTTTGGGCACGGAGATTAAGAAATGTATAGAAAGTCGATAAAGTGAGTTGGTGAAAATTATTTAAATATTAGGTATAGAGAGATAATATTTTGCCAAAATGAAATGGGACATCCCATTATAAAAAGTGGTACATTTATAATGGGACGGATGGAGTATATTAGACCATTGTTACACACTTTTTTCGATTCACACGATTTTACAAAATCATGTAATAGTCACAATTTTTTCGCATAAGTGCATAATAGTGTCTTTTACACACTTTTTACATTGTTACACTATTTTCGCGAAATCTTCAAAATTGTGTAACAATATTTTTACATTGTTATATAGTTTTTCGAAACAGTGTGCAATAATCATGATTTTGGAGACAACATTTACAAGCAGGAAGCAACGTGGAGTTCGAGGCAGCGGTGGCTTTAGGGAATCAAGACGGCAAGGTAGGAGGTGACGACGAGGCAAGAGATAGCCTTGGAGAATCGCGAGAAAAATGAGAGAGAGAGAGAGAGAGAGAGGGCAGATGAGGCGATAATAGACGAGGGAGACAAAGGCAATGAATCGTGAAAAGATCGAGTAAATGAGAGAGAGCGGCGGCGACGACAGCCAAAGACGATATAAGAGAGAAAGAGAGAGAAGGTGGTGACGATGGACATATGTGAGAGAAAGAGAGAGACAGAGATAAAGAAAGATCTGGATCGACAAACCTTGCAACGGCAAGGTAGCGCAGCGGCAACAATGGACAGTGGTAGAAGGCGGAGGGGGATGGCGGTGACAGATTGGGATTTAGGGTGAGGAGAGGGGAACATGTTGAGGGAATAAGTTTAAGTTATTTTTTTTAATCACTAAAGGTATATTGGTATATTTATTTTAAAAAAATGTTAGTTTTTCCAGTTTTTATCTTTATGAGTACTACTCCCTCCGTCCCAGCTTTTAGTATCCAACTTTCCTTTTTTGGCCGTCTCATATTTTAGTATCCATTTCTATTTTTGGTAAAAGTAAGTGGGACTCTTACTCCACTTTAATTATTTTAACTCTCACATAAAATGTGGGACCCTTATTCCACTCACAACACACCAATCACTTTATTATAACCCGTGTCGTTCTCAACTGGATACCAAAAGCCGGGACGGAGGGAGTATTTCTTTTTACTAAGACTGCGTTTACTTTGATGAATAAATTTATCCATGGAAAAAGATGGATAACATAAATTTATGCCTTTAAAAGTCTCCTTCATTTTTCAATATTTGACACAAAAGAGATGCTCACCATTTTTTTCGTCCTTATTTTCACTTCAAGGATGAATAATATTATCACACCAAAAATGAAGGGAGAGCCGGAGAGGGAGAGAAGAGAGAGAAAATGAGTGTACGATAGAAAGAGAAGAGAGAGGGAGAGAAAAATGGCTACTTTTAGACTAATTTTTATTGTTAGGAGTAATTTTCTATTTTACACAAAAATTGGCCAATTTTTAATGTTTTTATTTCATAGGCCAAATTTTAATTTTACAATATGAAAGTGTCCATATCTATATATTAACTCCTCAATTTATCTATATCATTTATCTTAGGTTTATTAGTCATAATCTAGACCAACGTGTATACCAAACACCAACTATAACTACACACACATATATATATATATCAATCGGCATTATTCTATGAATAATTGAAGTACCTACCACCGTGTTTTGTACATTTAAAGCTCTGAAAGCATCATCATAAATCGCAAATGAAGAAGTAGCAAAATGGATGATATTAAATGACGAAAACAGCCTTCACCAACTCCAACCCCCATTGAGAGACTGCAGTGCAGCTACTTCACCAACTCCTCCCAACCGCTATAAGTAAACTTCCCTTGAACGACTTCCATCCACACCCCTAACCCCTTCCCATGGCCGCTCTCCTCCTCCTCCTCCTCCTCCTCCTCCCCCTCCCCGCCATCCTCCTCCTCCACCACCTCTACTACCGCCTCCGCTTCCGCCTCCCTCCGGGCCCACGCCCCCTGCCCATCGTCGGCAACCTATACGACGTCAAGCCCGTCCGCTTCCGCTGCTTCGCCGAGTGGGCCCAGACCTACGGCCCCATCATATCCGTGTGGTTTGGTTCCACCCTAAACGTCGTCGTTTGCAACACCGAGCTCGCCAAGGAAGTCCTCAAGGAGAAGGATCAGCAGCTGGCCGACCGCCACCGCAGCCGCTCCGCCGCCAAATTCAGCCGCGATGGGCAGGATCTCATTTGGGCGGATTACGGGCCGCACTATGTCAAGGTTAGAAAAGTGTGTACGCTGGAGCTGTTTTCCCCCAAGCGCCTCGAAGCTTTGAGGCCCATTCGGGAGGATGAAGTCACCGCCATGGTTCACTCCATTTACAACGACTGCACTGCTCCCGGTATGCCTTTCTCAACTCTTTTTCGTTTATTTTTTTACAATTGATGGTTGATTTTATCAATTAGCTTGTTCATCGTAACCTATGAATTATAGAATTACATGGATTGTGTGTCCTGGCTCTTGAAAATGTGATGCTTGAAATTAGGGCAAATCACGCGTTCTTCACTTTAATGATGCTAGTTTGTGTATCAATTTATTGATCGTTCATGTTCAAGTGCTGTGTAGAGATTGAGCTGTGGTTTTCAGAAGTCATTATGATTTAGATTGATCTGTGTGGTGTATGTATATATATATAATATTCTCATTTAAATGGGAAAACGGTTTTTTTTTTTTTTTCCTTCTGAAAATTGTTGATTTTTTTTTAGAGAGATGGTTCTTGCGTTATTAGTCGTTCATTAATATGCAGTTTAAGATGTGAGTTACCCCTATTTCCAACCAACCAATAGGTTGTGGATTGAGTCATCGAATGTGCGCTGAGTGTGGATGTGAGTTGAAATAGTCCTGTAGGTTTGGTGGAGAAAGAAATGACTGCAAGATGATAACATCTTTCCTTTTCTTGTATGAGTCAAAAACTTGAATTTTATGTCAATGAGGCATAGGAAAATTGCAAATCCACCTATTGTGTTAGATTGAAAGTCCTCATTTTGTTTCCAGGTGACCTAATTGCATTTGTGAATTACTACTATATAATTTAGTCATCGGTTATTGCCATTTGTTGTGTAATCAAGAGGTGAACTTCAAGAGGGAAATTAGACATATTTCTCTAATTCTTTCATATTAAGGGTGCGCTTTCTTTAGTTGTAAATTTATCATGACAAGAGTAGGGATAATCAAAATTTCACCCTTTAAATCCTTCATTTCTTTTCCCTCATTTCTACTTGACTCATTCTTCATTTTCACTACAAAGGATAATATGATCACACCATTTTTGGAGGGATAATATTATCCCTGCTTTGTAGTGAAAAGAAGGAATGAGTAAGGGTCAAGTAGGAAATGAGGGAAAAGAAAGGAAGGATTTAAAGGGTGAAATTTTATTTATCCCTTCTTTTCCTATGATAAATTTACAATCAAAGAGAACGCACCCTAAGACTAATGGCTATGCATAATCTGTTTCACATCCTATAATACGAGGAGTTTGGCATTCTAAATTATGTGAATGTCAGCTTTCTGAAATAGTAAGTTGTGGTTTCATAAGAATTCTTTATAATTGTGCAGATAACTCGGGGAAGAGCTTGTTGGTTAAGAAGTATCTTGGAGCTGTGGCATTCAACAACATTACGAGGCTTGCATTTGGGAAACGATTTGTGAATTCCGAAGGGGTAATAGACAAACAAGGTCAGGAATTCAAGGCCATTGTTTCGAATGGATTAAAGCTTGGTGCATCCCTAGCAATGGCCGAGCATATCCAGTGGCTCCGTTGGATGTTCCCACTGGATGAAGATGCATTTGCCAAACATGGAGCACGTAGGGACAAACTTACTCGTGAGATTATGGAAGAGCACACACTTGCTCGCGAAAAAGGTGGAGGAGCCAAACAGCACTTTTTCGATGCTTTGCTGACACTGAAAGATAAATATGATCTGAGTGAGGATACGATTATCGGCCTTCTCTGGGTGAGTCAGCGTTGAATACACACAAATATTGGCAGTTTTGCATAATTATTTTTTCTTTTCGAACATGCATACTCAATTTACTCGGTTAAATGATGCAAAGCTTTATGTCAATAATCTGAGTATGATGTCTTTTTTCACCCCTCTAGATTGAAATGATGACATGACTTCTGAAACTCGTCTTGTACTTGTATGTTATGTTTATGAAGTATCAAACAAGAGGAAAGCTTTTTGCTAAATCTGATAGGAAATTTGCAGGACATGATCACTGCAGGAATGGACACAACTGCAATATCAGTCGAATGGGCCATGGCCGAGCTGATCAAGAATCCAAGGGTCCAACAAAAGGCTCAGGAGGAACTAGACCGTGTAATTGGCTATGAACGAGTGATCACTGAACTGGACTTCTCAAACCTTCCCTATCTGCAATGTGTAGCCAAGGAAGCTTTGAGGTTGCATCCTCCAACCCCTCTCATGCTACCTCACCGTGCCAACACCAACGTGAAGGTTGGTGGGTACGACATCCCCAAGGGATCAAATGTGCATGTCAATGTGTGGGCAGTTGCACGTGATCCTGCTGTGTGGAAGAACCCCTCGGAATTTAGGCCAGAGAGGTTCCTCGAGGAGGATGTCGATATGAAGGGACATGATTTTCGCCTTCTTCCCTTTGGTGCCGGAAGGAGAGTATGTCCGGGCGCCCAACTAGGTATCAATTTGGTCACTTCCATGATAGGCCACCTCTTGCATCACTTCAACTGGGCTCCCCCCAATGGAATCCGCCCGGAGGATATTGACATGGGAGAGAATCCTGGTCTTGTAACCTATATGCGGACTCCGCTGGAGGCCATACCTACTCCTAGATTACCCGCCACACTGTACAAGCATATTGCCGTGGACATGTAAAATTTATGATTTTGCCTAAATAGTTTCACTTTAGATCTGGGATTGAATCACAAGTTCTGCCTTTTTCTCAGACGCAGGGCATGAACCACGATTGCCCGAGCCATTTTTTTTTTATTATGATAAATAGATAAATAGATTCTATTTTGTATTTTCTTTGATTTATATATAATCCCTACAAACCTCGTATTTATGCATATTTTTCCTTTTTGATATGTTTCTCAAATTTATGCTCATTCTATTTTTGGACACTATTCATATATAATTTTCACAATTTTATCTTTATAACTTATATTTACAGACAATCTATTTAACAATATGCAAAAAGTGAGTCTCTTTTTCCACTATCAATATTCTAAAGGCTAATTGCCTCTAAATTTATAAACTTTTGTCAATTTTCGTCTTTTTTCAATAAACTTTGAATTTCCTAATAGAAACCATCAACTATCAATATTTCCCAATTTTACCATCAAGTGCATTTTCAACAAAAATTGATACCGGAAAAATCCGACGTGGCGAAAGTAACTTAAAACGTGGCATCCAAGTGTGCAGTCTCTACCACATAAGACGAGACGACGTCGTTTCGTCTGTCTCAGCCCCCAAAACACGGTCTCCGCCGCCTGCGGCCATCCCTTCTGCACCGATTGCAGGAAAACCTATGTCGCAGGCTTGTAGATCTGATCGAATCGTTGGCCTCCGCCGACGGCAAGGAGATTTACCATAGATAATTTCGTTGTTGATTTAGATAGAGGTGGAGACGGTGGAGGCTACAACGTGACGTGCAGCTACTCTCACAAATTATGTTGTTACTGCAGGGAGGAGCACCACCGCCCCCGTCGGCTGCGAAACAATGGATCCTCGCCTACACCAAACCCTAACCCAAGTGCCGCCGCCCCATCGAGATAAACCAACGCTGCAATTGGATGACGTGTCGCGTCCCTGCCAATTCCACTATTGCTAGCTGCAGCCAGCCCTTGGGGTTCCACAACCTCTGCAACGTGTGTTCGATTTTTGCCAGAACTGCGCTTGATGGGAAAATTAGGAAAAATTGATAGTTGATGGTTTTAATAGGAAGTTCAAAGTTTGTGGAAAAAAATAGAAATTGACCAAAGTTTATGAATTTAGAGGTAATTAACCCATATTCTAAATAATTTTTTATTAAAATTCATGTCATGGTCAACTATGCATATTTATTGGGTAGGGAGAGAGTATATAAATGTGAATTTTGTTTACTAAACTTGTTTCCATATACTTCCACAAAAAAAAGACCATGTTTCCACATACAAAAGTAGATTGTAATTCCACCTATCTACTTTTAAAATTCTTACTTTGTCTCTGCTTGAACGGACTTCAGATACATTTGTACGTACAATTTGATGTTATTAATTTTTTTTTTGAAAAGTCAAGAGCAATTTTTATTAAAGCCAAAAGAGTACAAGAAGTACTCAAGTCCGATCACAATACACAGAGCGGCGCACAAGAATGGAGACAACACAGCACATAAAAAAGACTAAGGAAAACAAGAGCTGGGATCAAGGACCCACTCATGAAAGGAGAAGCAAAAGTCGCGATCATATCTAGCCTTAATCCATTTCCAAGTGAACAAGAAAATGTCCTCCACAACTTTACCAACATCCGGAGTTCCATCCTCGAAAATTCTCATGTTTCTAACTTTCCAGACCTTCCAGCACACGCATTGTCAAATACTATTGAAAATTAACTTTGCGGTTTTGTTCTTGCCCGAGCCGATGAATTCAGAGAAGTGGTCAAGAATGGTAGATGAAGTAAGTAAGGAATCTGTAGCCAATCACACACCTTTTTCAAGACTGTAGCAGCAAAGGGGCAAGAAAGGAGGATGTGGTTAGACGTCTCCTCATGCACAGAGTAGAGCGGACAACCTTGATCAACATCTTCGACTTCAATCGCTTTCTTCAAAAGGTTAGACCTTGTGGGGATTCTATCTTGGAATGCTTTCCAAGTGAAAGCCGACACTTTACCGGGAACGATCTTCGTCCATATCAAATGGAAAGTTTTTGAGTGCTCTCCTCGGATGATGACTCTTTTTATAAAAGTACATATATCTTTTTAGTTGAGAACCTATCGAAATTCGACCTTTTTCATAAAAAGGAATCGGCTTTTAATTGAAAAACGGATACCCTACACAACAAATGCCAAAATTCAAGGAATTCAACAAATTCACAATGATTAAACAGCCTCACCCATGAAAACTCCTAATTCTAGTAACCCTCTCTAACAAATCTCATCTCTCCAACCTTACATTCTTTTTGGTCAGATAAAGAAAATAAGTTCCTAAACCTAAGCTTCAAAGGAGCCCACCTCCCAACCCATGGATCTTCCCAAAAAAATGCAGACATCCCATTACCAAGAAAAAATTGTAGATTATGAAAAATACTTTACCCTCAAGACCACTCAATAAACCTCTCAAATCCCTCCACCAAATAGACTCAGCATTAGCTATAGCACTTCTCCTAAACCCATCCAGATTGTACCCATATCTAGACTTAAGTACCCTCCCCCACAACCACAAGTCATTGGGATTATAAATCCATTTCCACACCCACTTACAGATGAGGGCATGATTGAAATTTTTTAAGTTCCTGACCCCGAGACCTCCATCCAACTTACTTCTACAAACTCTATCCCAACTCACCCAACAAATCTTTCTTCTATCATTCTTTCCACCCCAAAGAAAATCCCGCTACAATTTGGTTAAAGAATTGATAACACTCAAAGGGGCTTTGAAAAAGGACAGGTAGTAAAGAGGAAGAGCAACCAAAACCAAGTTCAAGAGGATGATCCGTCCACCAAAGGAGAGGAATCTGTTCTCCCATCATCTTAACCTCATCCGCAGCCTCTCTTCAACTTTCTTCCAACCAGCTTTCCTTCTGTGATTTGAACCAATAGGGAAGGCCAGGTATTGAAAGGGCAAACTTCCGATTTTGCAACCAATAATGTCTGCCAAGGCGGAAGTTAAATTAAGCTCTGTGTTAATTCCATGGATGGAGCTCTTGGAGAAGTTAATACGAAGACCATATGAGATTTCAAAGAGCCGAAAAATCCCTTTGATAAGCATAACATTACTAAGTGTCGCTTTACCAATAATAATGGTGTCATCTCGCATATTACAAGTGGCTCACCAACACCTTGTCCTTCCCAATATAGACTCCTTCATACAGATTCAAGGATATAGCCCTTTCCATATGACAGTTAAATCCTTCAGCGACAATAAAGAAAATAAAGGGAGAGAAAGGGTCCCCTTGTCTAATTCCTCATTGCAAAGCGACTACTATTCACAAGTATTGACATTGGTAGCCGAAGACAGGTAGGCTTTAATCCACAATCTCCATTTCCAGAAGAAATTCATACCTTCCACCATTTTGTCAATGAATTTCGATAAAATTGAGTCATAAGCTTTTTCAAAATCGACTTTGAAAATCAAACTACCGACAACTTCCCTCTTGAGAAAGTTCACTGATTCATTAAGCTAATATGCTATCAAGGATGTTCTTGTCGCCCACGAAATCACTTTGATTCTCCGAGATAACTTTACTAATCACTTTACCTAATCTCTTGGCCAGAATATTAGCAAAGAATTTTGTAGGCACAACCGATCAAAGAAATAGGTCTAAAGTCCTTGAGGTGAGTGAGGCTTGCCTTTTTGGGTATGTGGGTGACGAAGCTTGGATTTCCCTCTTTAACGATTTTCCTGTGATGATGAAATTCATGTAAGAAAGCCATGAAATCCTCCTTCAAGACACTCCACATCTCTTTGATGAAGTAGAAGCTAAATTCGTCTAGTCCCGACTTTTATTACTACCACAATCCTAGACAGCCTCTTTGACTTCTTGTTCAGAAAATGGGGCGATGAGCAGCTCATTGTCAACTTGATCGATATGTTTGAGGACAAGGGCTTTAAAAGAAAATCTGCTACCGGCTGGTCTAAAGAAGTGATTCTTGAAGTAGCTCTGAACTTCGAACTTGATAATCTGAACATCTTCGGCCCATTTGTCATTAATAATGAGGCCCTCAATGTTGTTGATCTTTGCTCTTGAGTTGATGCATCTGTGGAAGAAAGCTGTGTTTGCATCATCTTCTCTAATCCATTGGATTCTAGATTTCTGGTAGTTATAACTCTCTTTAGTTTTCTTCCAGTTCCATAATTCAGATTTGGAGTTTCTGAGGTGCTTCACTTCATTTTCCTCGAGGTCCCTAATCTCTTGCAAATCATCCAATATGTGTCATGTTCTTTGGCAATCGTCAATCTTTTTTGTCCACGTCGCTAAAATTTACCTTACTCCAATATTTGATGTCAAATTTTAGAAGTTTCATTTTCTCTTTCAGTTTGAATCCCTCCCGGTAGTGAACCTCATAATTACTCCATGCGTTGAAGAACTTGAAAGGTTTTGGCCCCAAATTCTAAAGATAAGAGTGCATGAATATCGGGCAATGGTCGGAGCTAAGTTTTGGGAGGCCCAAAAGTTTGCAGTCCCTCGATTCGTTGAACCAAGAGTCAGATATCAGAGCTCTGTGAATTGTGTTGCAGCATTTTTCGTCCATTCTTGACCAAGTGAATTTTCGCCTGGCAAGCGGGACATCATAGAGGTCGGCTTCACTGATAAAGTTCTTGAAATGTCTTGAGGTCGGAGTAGGATCATAACAGGATCTACCTTTTTTTTCTTTCATTAGAGTTTCACACTTCATTAAAGTCTCCAATAAGGCACTAACACTCAATTCCGTTGTTTTGGATTTTTTTTTCATTAGCTTACTCCGTAGCTCTTTATTCCTATTGAAATTCCCGGGGCTGTAAATGTTCACAATCGTGCACTCTTTTCCTGATTCGACCCATTAGCCTTCGATCCCCACTGCTCAATCCATGTTCCACCAATCAGAAACTCTAATCTTATTGTTCATCCAAGCTAACAAGATTTCTCCTGAAAGTCCATCCGCGTATCTAGCACTCCACCCAACATCAATGTTCCCCCATTAACCTTGGAAATGAAAGTGTCTATGACCTTGAAATTTAGTTTCTTGAATGAAAATAACATCTGGATATCATATCACGAATTTCCAGTTTCTTTAACCTCCCTCCCAAACCCCTATTATTGTATGAGTCAGATTGAGTCGAGTTTGTGTGGCCACAGTTCCTTATCTTTTCCCAGATGTGAATCATAACAAATTTTTCTCTAATTAAGAGTGTAAACATCTTCTTCCCGCAGCAGAACAGACGGAGAACAGTTGGAACGGGCTGCCGTGCGGAGGGAGGCCGTGGCGGCGCTGGGAGTGCACCGGCCTGCTGCGCGCGCGTCTCGCGCACTGCTGCTGCCAAGCCTGCCGAGCCGCGTGCTGCTGCTGCCGTGGTTGATGCGGCGGCGCCGCCTAGGGGTTCCCAAACCTTAGGCGGCGTTTTTCTCAAAGAAACCCTAGGGGACCAAACCCTAGGCCCAATGGAGCAGTTTTGGGCCGAGCTTTCAGTTTTATTATTTTCTGTTAAATGTAATAGTTTAGAATGGGATTCCACGAATGGGCCACGAAGAATTATTTATTTTATTTTATTTTTTCTTCGCATGTCGTGGATGTTTAAATTATGCAAGAGTATGTTGTGTATGTTTAAGTGCTTTGAATATTGCTTTTATTGCATATCCTGGTTTGTTAATATTTGTTTATTAACTGCGCTTAGACGAGCATGCTAGGTTTTATCGCATTTATTAAGCATGTTTTAGAATTTCTGCGAGCATGTTTTACATGTTGAGTTCTAGAAAAGCATGTTTAGGATTATGTGATATCTTGCATGATCAAACCTTTTGAAAGAAAAAGACTAAGTAGTTTTATAATTTTATAGTTGATTAAAAAATATTTGGTTGTTACCTAATAATTTGTATTCTTAAAATTATTTAGACCCCCACAAACGGTCTCAAGACAAAGTGATTAACAATGTGAGTAACCGTTCACACTAACGTGGCTTACTTCACATTTGTCTTTTCACAATTTTGTCAAGTTGAGATTTCTAAATAAAATATTTAAATCCATTTAAGTAGTGAAAATTATGCGGTAAACGTCCACACAAACGTGGCTCACTCGTATAATTTCTACAAGTACTTTAGAGAATGGAATTAAATAAGATAACCAAGAAATTAAATTGAAAGCGGCATGGTCCTTGTGAGTATGTCAATTTCGAAAATTTAATTGTCAAGGTTAAATTGTGGTCATTGCTTAGATATCGTATCAAGTACAATGTACAACTCCCCAACGGAGTCCCTTCTTGAATATGATATGGTCTAGTTAAGGTCCAACTATTAATTTCTTTTGTCAAAAGGTTAAGTTGACATGGATTGAAATTAAACGACTAGGTGTATAGTCTGGTTGAGGGGTTCATGTGTAAACGTCCACACTAACGTGGCTTACTCGTGAGATTCCTTGGGCAGTTGGAGGTTTCATCAATATTGTTTTAACAAAAGGTTTCAATATTGTTGTTACGAATTATGTGCTTTTATGTTTGTTTTTTCAGATATGTCTATGTCTCCAATTGATTATTATTATTCTTGCACAAGTCTTTAAACCGGTCCTTTTTAAATAGAAACGCAAAATTTGGAGTTTATCTTCATCATGAACTAGCACAAATTTTTGTGCTTTTTACTACTCCACGTTCTATCTGTCCGAACGATGAGTTAACTGATAGGAAAAAGGAATTGCATCAAAGGTGACATAAGAAGAATAATGTGGTTATATGCTATATTATGAGAATAATGTCACAAATCTTGTAGCAAGAAAGAACTTCCATCTCAACGGTGAGGCAAAAGTCGATATTATCCTGAACTCTCTTCCCGAGTCTTTTAATTAAGAACTTCCATCTCAACGTTGTTATGAGCAAGAAAGATAATACTCTTTTCGAGTTATTGAATGCTCTAGTTACGGCTAAGGAAGTTGTGGGAAAGAGATGTGCTAGCACTTGTTATTGCCAAAGGATGGCCATTTTCTTCGTCAAAAGACGGGAAGAAGAAGGGTCCAAGGGGCAACAAAGACAAGGGAAATAATGGGAGTAGTGGTGTGATAAGATTGAGTATTGGAGAATTTTTCTTTCAATACTCAAGGCAAAGGGTTAAGATACTTCACTTGCTGTAGTAACTGAGACATGTCAGCTCGTTTTCTACTCAGTTGTGAGTAGTGGATACCGAGAGAAACTGATAATGATTGTTGCACATTGCATGGCTTTTTAAGCTGACAAGGAAGCTGAGAAGTGATGAGATGATTGTCTTCATAGGCAACGTGACTAGAGTCGCAGTTGTTGCAATTGGAGACTTGTCTTTAAGTTCTAAAGACATAGTTTAGTTTTTGAGAGTTCCTTATCATGTTCCAAAATTTTAAATAGATGGATCTTATGTCATTTTTGATAGTAGTGTTTCTATCATAAGAAATGACAAAGTTGTCTATTCTGGTATTTTGAACATCTCTCTTTATACTATAACTTGTCTACATAATACCTTTTTTATTGCATGTACATCATCGAACAAAAGAAAGAGAAATATTAAGGCTAATCTCTCATGAGGATCTTACACATATTGTTACCCTAGATTAGGTCACATCTATCTTAACAGGATCCAAAGGCTCGTGTCTAAATAGTAAGTTGGATTCAATCCAGGTTGTACGATTTGGAACCTGCGAATCCTGTATAGAGGAAAAGATGGATACATGGCCGTTCATGGCAAAGGGAATAAAGGGCCAATAATGTGTTAGGAATGATCTTGTCTGATTCATTGTCAGTGTTCGGGATTTCAATCCAGCTTACTACACAATGTAATCCCTATATAAGATGGTCTGGTGGAGAGAAGAAATAGGTCATTGGAAAAATATGTTCGATGATGAGTTATGCATTTTTGCAATTTGTCCTAAAGAATCAGAAGGTGGTTATTAGCAATGACAAACGATTCTTAAAAGTGGACTATATGAATAATAATTCATCCAAGTCAGATATTGTGTTTCAAGAAATTGAAGGCAATAGACAGGCGATTCCATAACCCAAGCCAAGTGTGCAAGAGTTTGTACCACAAGATACTGCACACACTGTTGACATATACATGCCACCACAACTCCATTGTAGTGGGAGGGTTGTGGGACAACCCGATCGATTTATATTATTGGGAGAATCTTTAGATTCAGTCCCTGATAGTGAATATAAGAAAATCGACCCGGATATCTACTTGGAATTAGTGGGAGACGAGAATGATTATTCCTGGCACTCCTCAATGGATTCAGTAATGCAATCCATTAAGAAAATGAGTATATACTAGAAAATCTTGCTACCAGAAGGCAGTAAAGCCATAGGTTGCGAGTGAGTATGTACGAGAATGATAAGTCCGAATGAGCAAGATCATAGATTTTAAAGCTAGACTGATGGCGAAAGGTTATACCCAGTGTGAGGGTATAGATTATGATGATGTTCTTTCGCCAGTTTCTATGCTCAGGAATTCGGACCATATTACCCATAGCAGCTCACTTAAGGTTACGTGAGGGGGGGAAGAGAAGCATCTCGTGTCATTGGTGATGTGGTTTACCTTGCATTTTATGTAGATAATATCCTTCTAATTGGTGACAATCTGGAGTTATTATCAGACATAAAGTAATGGTTATCAGAATAGTTTCATATGAAAGACTAAAGAGATATAGTATACATCTTTGTGATCAAAGTTATAAGGGATCACTAGAAAAAGATATTGGCCTTATCTCAAGTGTCCTACATTGATACTGTGAATACTCGTTTTAGTATGTTTACCGCCAAGAAAGGATGGCAACCTTTTAGCTATGGCGTTCCTTTATCTAAAGACATATGTCTTAAGATGCCTATTGAGGTTGAAGAAACGAAGGCAGTATTCTACGTTTTCGTAGTAGATAGCCTCATGTATGGATTGCTATGTACGAGATCTGATATTTGCTATGCAGTTAGCATGATTGTAAGATATCAGTATAGTCCTAGTTAAGGACACTGAACTGTGATAAATTATATTCTCAAGTCACTGACTAGAGAATAAGGATAGTTTACGAGTTAGACAGTTTAGTTCCTTTTGGATCATACGGTTTTGGATTTACAGGCTGACCGGAACAAAGAAAAATTACCTCGAGCTATGTGTTTTCCTTGGAAGGTAAAAACCTTTTGGTTTGACCACTACCTCCAGGATCTAAGGGTGATTCCTAGTTTGCGTGAGAGAATCACCTTCGTGATACCTCAAGTGCAGTTGCAAACTCTAAGGAATCCAAGAACCACAAGGGGTCAAACACATGGAGAGTAAGTACCAAGTTATACGATTATTCGTAAATCGAGGTTATGTGCTCATAGAATAAATTCTCACATATTGGAGAAACCTACTAATCTTTTCACAAAAGGCTTATTGCAAAAGGTCATTGAACGATGGGAATGCGATTGATGCCACCCACTTAGGAAACTTTAAGTATAAGTGGGAGAAGTGCTAGGTGATTGGTAAATGGACACATTGTATACTAATAGTTTGCTTTAGTATACGTGGGAGATTGTTGGATTTGTATACTAAAAGCAAGAACTTTTATGCTTGTAAACAATGATTCCTAAGTTCACTATCTAATCTCCTATCTGAATTGTTCATAATTGCATATGTATGTCCAATTATCTCTATATAAGTAGATTATATGGTGTGTTGTAGATCACAGAAGACCATATGATTGGAATAACCTTATGAGATATAAAATTGATCACAGCCGAGATGACTCTAGGACGAGTTGTTGGTTTAGGCTGCAGTATAGATGGAAGTAGTTTATCTTGGCTACTTGTCTATACTGGTACGTCGTAACGTATTGATAGGATCACAATAAGATGTATTCTTCTATCTGACATATGTGATAGGATCACAATGAGATGTATTCTTCTATATGATATTTGGTTATTTGTATTAGTACCCGTATTCGGTATGAGATAATGACATCCCCTTAAGGATCTCAAAAGGTTTATTGCGTTAAACCCTGCTGACTCAACCTAAAACACCTCTAGATTGACTTGCAATAGAACAAGGACATCCTATCATGATAAGTTGACCCAAAGTCATCTCTCAAGGAAGATTCAACAGGGCTTCTAATTGTATCACAACGAAAGCAGCAAAAATTAAGTTTTATTATTCTAATTAAACTAAAGCTTGTAATTAAAACTTAACTTGAAATTAAACTTATAAATAACTAGGCAGAAAAGAACAAAGCATAAATACTTAAGCAGAAATAAACTACTAAACCCTAGGCAAAATTAAAAGCATAAAGTAAAGACTACTAGAATTGAAAGTTACTGCGCTAAGAATTTAAATAACTATAAATAAAAGCTTTTAATCTAATTTAACAGAACTGAAATTGCAAATTGAAAGCGTAAACATAATGCATGCATAATAAAAGAATTAACGTAAATAAGCAATACCGAAAACGTCGCGAGAATTGAATCACTGTCACTTGATTACAGCTTCGAAATGGAAAACTAAATCAAACGTAAATATAAAGCTAACTTGAACAAAAACTATGAAGTAAAAGAACTAAGAAAACTAGAAAAACAGTAAAGTGTTTTGGTGCCTAAGGCGGAAGATTATCCTAAAGCAAAAGAGTGATTTTCATGATGAACCGTTAAGCTCTTTATATAGACTTCCTTTCATCAACCCTAAAGACCATCTAGACGGCCCAGCCAAACTGGGCCTAAGAGATAGAGTCGTGTACGCCCAGGAGAGTTCAGGTTTGGAAGAGTGCTCGGCAAGTAACAGCAGCGCTGGCGAGTGATTGCCAGCTCTGGAGCACTGCTGGCGGCCTTGCGAGTGATTGCCAGCGCTGGCGACTGTCAGCTCTGGAATATTCAGCTCTGTAGAGTTGTAGTCTGCTTTGGAGATATACTCTGCTCTGTAGAGCTAGTCTGCTCTGGAGATGTAGTCTACTCTGGAGATGTAGTTTGCTCTGGAGCGTTTGGTTAGCTCTGGCGTTGGAAATCTACTCTGGCTGAATGGTCAGCTCTAGCTATAATCAGCTCTAGATGTGGTGAGCTCTGGCTATGATCAGCTCTGGATGCGGTGAGCTCTGGATATGGATTGTCAGCTCTGGCACCTTGGTCAACTCTGGCTGCCTTGGTCAGCTCTGGCGATGTTGAGCTCTGACTCTTAAAATCTACTCTGCTATGGATTTCAGCTCTGACTATGGAACGACAGCGCTGAAGGTCTTGTCAGCGCTGGCAAGGCACCAGAGTATGGCACCACTTTGAGCCCAAATACGCACTTTCTGAACAAAATCTCCAAAATATCATTCTTTCTCATATTTTATCAAAATCTCCTGCAACACATCAAACAGACTCATAAACGCACCAACTTCCAGAATATTTAACTCAAATTTAGCACAATCAAACCCCCAAATTAAGAATAATTAGGCATAAATCACCTACAGGTTGATTAAGTTCAGACGCAATAATAATGGTTGAGTGGTACTACTTAAGGATTACAAAGAGATTAATTAATATAAGCTGTCAGAGCTTTAATTAATTAATGGATGTCAGATATTTTAAATACGGAGGTCTAATAAGTCTAAATACAAGCCTGACTCATCATCGGTAATAAAGGAGTAGGTCAATATTGATTATCTAGTGGAATGAATTAATATTTACGAATTAATTATGATCTGGGATGATCATAAGAATTAATTCATTTGAGGCCCATCTTTATTCATTGTATCTGATCCCTGGATTGGCCCAAAGTATCCTGAGCCCAGTAGGAGTCGCCTACTACAGTTATTAAGGCCCTAGGTCTGGGTTTTGTCTTTAAATGCAGACTAGTACTTCCTTTCGTGCGATGCACGACGAATATCAAAATTAATTAATATATTTAAATAAATAAATATAAATATTAAATACAATCAAAATATGAGTAAATGCAAAATATATTTTAATAAATAAATATTTCATATACAAACATAGAAAAAGAAAGTTGTAAAAAGTAATGGAGAGAGAAACTAACATATTAAAATAAAAGCTTCATAATTATTTATTTTGATGATTTTTATATCATATTAAAGATCTTTTTACGAACTTAAATTTAAGATGCATATTGAATATTTTTTTTATTAATCACATATGATGATATTTAGAAGAAGAAAAATGAGAAGTGAAAAAATTGATAGGAAGAGAGAAAAAATAATTGAAAAATTGGTGGAAGAAGAGAGAGAAAAAAAGAGGGAAAAACTCATCTTTTATATATTATATAGATATATGCTCTCAGAATAAGTCATACAAAAAATTAAGGTTTTAGAGAGCAGAGCAATAAGGAGGCGCCAACTGTAGGGGTCGAATTATCTGGGGAGTTCTCATAGTTCATTGTCCATCCAACGTTGGGAACTGAGCGGGATACAGTTCAGAAGATCTGAACTTGAGTCAGATTTTCGCAGGAAACCAAGTCTGGGCAGTCTCCGAAAAACAGCCATAACTTTCTCTACAGAACTCCGATTGAGGTGAAACAGGCGGCCACAGAAAGCTCTTTCAATGACGAAGAAGTTGTATTTCTGCGAAACAATATGATTGGAGGTTGTTTGAGGGGTCAAACGGAGCGTTGAAGTTGGCTGACATGTTCAGTGACAAATTGGGTTGGAGTCTTTGATTCAATCGTCAACAGCCTCTGCGTTCAATTCACAAGTAAATGATTCTAACTCCAAGGTGCAGCACTTAAATTAATAGAAACATTTTTGTGTTAAATGACTAAACTTTCCCAACATTAAAATTAAAAAATTAGCCACTTCAACTCTCTATCCCTCTCTCTTCTCGGTCTCTCTCTCTACGATATCTCTCTCTGCTCAACTTGTTTCTTCACATCACATATTGGGGAGAATCTCTTCTTTTCTATTTTGATGATCAAAGCTTTGGTATCAATTTGTCTAATAAAGCTAATCATGATTTGATCATGATTGCCTTTGCAAAATATCATGCGAAGCCTCAAAACAATCATACCAATTTTAGCATGGCATAATAAAATTGGAAAACTTAATTTTGAGCTGCGCGTATAAGGTGTTTGATGAATGGTTGGCTATGATAGAGGAAAGATGTAAATATTTGGGGTTCAAGATTTTAAATACTAATTTTTAAAAGTGATATATTTTTTAGCCCCTCTTTAAAACTAACTCTTTTGTATATTAAAATAAATTAAAAGACTAAAATACCTTTTATGGTCCCCACCACTTTAATTTTCGCGCAACATGACACGTTCCCACGATCGTGAGCACGATGGGCACGATCGTGTCCACCATCATGTCCACGATCGTGAGCACGATGGACACGAGATCGTGTTCACGATCATATCCACCATCGTGTACACATGTAATGTTGCGCGAAAATTAAAGTGGTGGAGACCGTAAAAGGGTATGTTAGTCTTTTAATTCATTTTGGTATACAAAAGAGTTAATTTTAAAGAGGGGCTAAAAAACATAACACTTTTAAAATTGGTATTCTTTTATAAGTTTCCTCTAAATATTTTAGGGGAAAGAGCGAAGGGGAGATCAATGTTGTCCCTGCAAAAAATACAACTGGCAATCGAATCTAGTCTTGAATTCGATGAAACTTAGGAGTGACTATGTCGAAGATTTGATCGATTGAAAATTTTAATCGATTGAATTAGAGCTTAAGGATATGCATTATCAGAGCTTTGAGATGAGGTGATTAAATCAGCCCTCTTTTGCATCTCATTTTGAATTCTTCGAATCAAAAAATTGAAACGGATGTGCTGCTCTGGGAGATTTTGATTTTAATTGTGAAATTGGAACATTTTGGTTAATGTTCTTGAATTCACGACCAGATCTATGAATTCACAACATAATGTTCTTGAATTCACGACCAGATCTATGAATTCACAACTTAATATTTTTGAATTCACGACCACATCTATGAATTTACTAATATTCTTGAATTCACAACCAGATCTATGAATTCACAACTAAAACCAGAATTCACAACCAGCTCGATGAATTCACAAGTGAATCGTAAGTGTTGGTTATGAATTCGAGTTTTAAAATTATAATTCACAATCAATTTGATGAATTCGCGACTGAATTGCTAGTGTTAGTTGTGAATTCTAGTTTTAAATCTCGAATTCACAACTAACTCTATTGCTAGTTGTGAATTTAAGTAGTCGTGAATTTCAGTTTTAAAGTTTGAATTCACGACTAACAATATTCGTAGTTGTGAATTCAAGCTTTAAAACTTGAATTCACGACTAACAATGAATTCGCTTGAATTCACGACTAACAATATTGTTAGTCGTGAATTCAAGCGAATTCACGACTAACACTATTTTTAGTTGTGAATTCAAACTTTAAAACTCAAATTCACAGCTACTTGAATTCACAATCATAATAAATTCTGGTTGTGAATTCGACTGGGTATGAAATGCGCGGATTTTTCAAAAGGTAATTTTTAAATTTTTATATGCAAGGGTAAAATGGTAAATGTGGCTAATTTTTTAAGTTTTTATCTTAGTGAACAATTTTTAAATTTACTATTCCAAAATGACTATTTTAAAAATTCTCTCTATAAAAAATGGGAAGGAGTATTTGCTTATGCCCCTTAATATATCTTCGTCACCGTTAACATGATCTTTTAAAATATTTATTTTCTAAAAAAAATAAAATGGACAATTTTTTAAGTGTTTATCTTAGTGGACAATTTTTAAATTTATTGTTCCAAAGTGGCTATTTAAAAAATTCACTCTATAAAAAATGGGAAGGAATATATGATTAGGCCCCTTAATATATCTTCGTCACTCTTCACATGATCTTTTAAAATATTTATTTTCTAAAAGAAATAAAGAAATAAAAAATATAATTGCTTCGTGATTGATCATATAATTACAGATGTCAAAAAAGTTCGAAATCGACGGGTTGACCCGAATAAACCGATAAAAAAGGTGGGTTAGGGCTGAAAATTTATAGCTCGAAAAACATTTAGCCCGAATGGCCCGAACCGAAAATAGCTCGAACCCGATAGGGTTAGCCCGAAAACCGAGTGGGTTGGCCCGATTAACCGAACACATTCTTAATAATTGATTTTTAAACTTTAATACTTTACTTTTTAATTCGGTAATAACATTTTGATGCTTGTAAAATATGTTTTGATTTTTTCCAACAGTTAATAACAAACATCTATAATATAAAAGTAAAAAAAGATAGTCATTTATGTTAAAGCTATATACAATTTTTATCAGAAATGAAATTAAAGTTAGATATTATGTAAACTTATGTTAAAATAACACTAATTTTTGTATCTAAAATAAAGCAAAATGTCTTGATTTAAAAAATACGACAAATTTTTATTACAAGAATATGATTATATATATATAAAAATAAACATATAAAAAAATTGTAAAATTTGCGGCCCCCGAACGGGCTAGCCCGAAACCGAGTGGGTTAGGGTTAGGGTCAAAAAAATTTAGCCCGAAAAATAAAAAAAAATCGATTTGTCCAAATCGAAAATAACCCGAAATCGAATGGACTGGCCCGATTGACATCCCTACATATAATCTTTTAAAATATTTGTTTTTCATACTACAGAAACCAAGAAATGAAAAATATAATTCAAACAATCCATCTCACACAGCTTCGACATTTCCTCCCTATTGCTCATACCAGTCTCATGACCGTTGACTCCATTTAAAAATTAAGATTTTTCTTATACTATTAATTAATCTGTAGTCAATGAATAAGTATACATTGATTTTTCAAAAAGTATACATCCATTAACGAGATGTGACATGCTACATAGTATAAAATTAATATCTGAACCCAAGACATTCCAAATTCACCCTGACAATGTGTAAAGGAATCAAACACAAAATCTGTGTATGCATATTATATTAAGTGAATTTCATTACACGTAACATTTACAATGTAACTATATTTCATTTTTATAGAAGACCAACTGGAACATGTATTATGTCAAATATTTGCAGGAATGGTATATAAAAAATGTAATTACATCTAAATACACAAAATTTTACCTAATTTAGTTTTATATACGAATTAAAGTTATGCTTTTAACTACATAGACTTCTAATTATTTAACTTTTTTTTACATAATGATTAATTATTTCTAATTAATGCGATCATGGCAAGCTGAAATTGTAAATTAATGTTATTGTAATTAGTTGAAATAACACAAATATTTAATTATCTCGCTTATGATATCAGTCGTTTAAACCATATACTCTCTCCGTCTCACTAATCATGACTCCTTATTATTTATTAAAAGAAGAAAAGTGATACACCCTCTGTCCCACGAATCTTGACACGTATTCATTTTTGGGCCGTCTCACGAATCTTGACACATTTCTAAATAAGGTACTCCCTCCGTCCCGGTAATCTTGTCCCCTTTCTTTTGGGCACGGAGATTAAGGAGTGTTGAGTTAGTGTTGTAAATTGTAAGGTCCCACATGCTTAAGAAAATGAAAGTATAGCTAATCAACACATGGCTCTCTCTCTCGGCACTCTCTCCCCCTTCCCCCTCTGTAAACCGGCCTCCCCCTTCCCCCTCTGTTCCGCCGGCGCCGGCGCCACCTCCCCCCTTTCCCCTCTGTTCCGCCGGCGCCGCCTCTCCCCTTCCGCCTGGCGTCGCCTCCCCCCCCTTCCCAAACATGGCTCTCTCTCTCGGCACTCTCTCCCCAAACATGAAACATGAATTCAACAAAAATAAATTCAAGGAGAAGAACTAATCAACACTCTGCAAATTCAATAAACAAGAAAAAGAAAACCAATTCAAGCAACGCAGCAAATTCAAGAACAGAAGAACAAAATCCCTAATTTCTATGGTGGAGGAGAGAAGAGCAAGTTCTCTGTGTCTTTCAACAGATTCAGAGCGGCGCGCCCCTCTGTAAACCCCAACCCCCAAATTGCTAACCCTCATTTCTTCTGTAAGCCCTAATTTCTACAGGCGGCGGCGGTGGCGGCTCCGGCCGTTCGACCAAAGAAAATGAAGTAGGAGGGGCGAAATCGAAGGGGTGGTTTTTGGATTTGGGGATTTAGGGCTCGGAGGAGGAGAGAGAGGTGGAGACGGCAGCCGTCGCTGCTGCTTCGCCGAAGGGAAGCCGATGGCGGCTATGTGCCCGGCGACTGTGTGTGTGTCTGTGTTTTGTGAGAACAGAGGGAGAGACGAGAATGGAAGGCAGACGAGAGAGAAAGAGGAAGCGGTGGCGAAGAGGTAATCGACGGATTTACAGAGGGGGGAGGGGGGAGGCGACGCCAGGCGGAAGGGGAGAGGCGGCGCCGGCGGAACAGAGGGGAAAGGGGGGAGGTGGCGCCGGCGCCGGCGGAACAGAGGGGGAAGGGGGAGGCCGGTTTACAGAGGGGGAAGGGGGAGGTGGTAGAGAGAGAGAGCAGTAGGCGTGATTCATTCTAATAAAGGGGATTTGTTTAGTTGAGTTAATTAAAATCATGTTTAATTAGAAATTAATGAACCCTTAAAATTTACCTAAAAAGGAAAGGGGACAAGATTATTGGGACAGACCAAAAAGGAAAGTGGGACAAGATTATTGGGACGGAGGGAGTAATAATTAGTCCAAAAATAAGGAGTCTTAATTACATTATCTCTCCTACTTTATCACTTTTAGAGCACCCGCATCGCGGGTACTCGAGGAGGTCCTCGAGGAGACCATCTGCGTCGAGGAGGGCGATGCGGCGAGGAGCTCCTCGAGGACTCCTCGAGTTATCGAGTATCCTCGAATGGCCGGTGGAGATGGCGCGCGCAATGCACGCGCCCAATTTTAAAAAAAAATTATGAAAAATTCGAAAATTCGAATTTATATATATTCTTTTGACTGCAGCTCCTCGGTCTCCGCACCTTTGACCGACCGTTTGAATTTTTTTTTTATTTTTTTTTTCTCCTTCTTCTCTTCTTTAAAACAACCCATCTTCTTCCTTCTTCTCCACACCTATTCTCCTTCTTTCTTCTTCCTTCTTCTCTTCACACCTCTTCTTCTCCTACAATTTTCTCCGTCATGGATCCACACAACCCTTTCTACGATCCAAATTGGTGCCCTGATCTCTCCTCCGATTATCATCCCGATATGGGAGGAATCAACTTGGAGGAGAGCCCGCCCGAGGAGGAACCGGTGAGTGCTCAGCAGAGAGGGAGCTCGATATGCAGCTCCTGAACACAGATACGACGAACATGACGGACGCACAACGTGCATTGCACGCGTCCATGGTCGCCGACGTGCTCAGGCATCGTGGTCTATCCTAGGCTTTTAATTATGTGATTTTAATGATGTTTTAGGTTTTTTAAATTTTTATGTATTTTTTTTATGTTTTAAATAGGTTTTTTAAATTTTTATGTATTTTTTTTTAGGGGTTATTGCCCCTAAATACATGAACTATGACCAAATTCTAGTTTATAACAACACCTTTAGATTTTGCCCCATAATACATCACCTTTCAATTTTTTCTGGAATCTCCCATGGCCAAAGTTTGGAATATTAAAAAATAACCCCATTATAAAATTCTTTGTACTTTGACCCCTAAAATTTTTGGTTTTGGACTAAAAGACAATTTATACCTAAAACATGTATAAGATTGGGCTTAAATGGTATATCGGCTGGAAACTTTCCTCTGGCTTCATTTTCTTGAGATCCTGCTTAATATCTTCAGCTGGAACCAACTGGATTTCCACCTGATTACTTGTGATCTCAATGGGAAGCGCCATTTCTTGGCTTGTGACGCCAAAATAAACATGATGCTTCCTTTGGTTGGAATCAAGCTATGAAAAACTCGATTCAGTCTTCCATTAGAAAACCCTTGGTATGTTTGTACCTCTTCGGTTTCCTTCTTGAGTTTTTTCACGAGCTTCTTCACCACTTCTTCCTGTGGAATCAGAAAATGGCTAGTAAATCCATTCTGATCCTCTTTCTGGGTGTGATGAACCTCGTGTTCTTCTTTAGTCTGACTCGTCTCCGGTTGATCCATCGGTCATTTCCGAATCTTCAGAACTAAAGACTTCTTCCTGCTCATATATACTCTCATCAGAGGATATATCTTCGAACTGATACACGGGTATCAATTCTTGATGATAGATGGCGTCTTCGATATCCGGTGTGGATTCGAATCTCCTTATCATCTTATTCTCGTTGTCTGGGCAATTGGTAGATATATGCCCTTTTGCACCGCACGACCAGCAGTTGCAATCCTTGAAACTTTCATTTGCTTTGGCCTGAGTACGCCTGAAAGTTTTTCTCGCCGGGATTCTCTTTTGATTTGAGAATCAGGTTTTTTTTTTTTTTTTTGAATCAAAAGGAACAACAACAAATTTCATCAAACACCACCAAATCAAATCCGCAAATGGAGTGTTTTAAAGCATCAATTCCTCTTCCCTTCAGAGAACACATCCCTCTAAGTAACAATGAAGGTAGTATAAACCAAAACAAGCAAAAAAGTGCTAGTGAATAACAAAATTATCGCCGGACAAGGCTTGGAAGCAGGTTGGCCTCAAATCTTGTTGAAGGCAACAATGTCGCAACTTTGGATGTATTCGTTGCAAGGCTCCACGGTGAGCTGCTCCTCTATCATAGTGTCAACAGAGACTAGATCATCAACAATGGTAAACATGATCTGGAGCTTCTTAATCCCATAACCAACTGGGACCAATTTGGATGCTCCCCAGAAGAGTCCTGGCATCTCAATGCTTCGAATACATTCTTCAAGCTTCTTCATGTCTGTCTCGTCATCCCAGGGCTTAATATCCATGAGAACAGATGACTTCCCACTTTCTTTCTTCTTAGCAGGGCGGATTACCTGTAGCAGGGGATTCAAGTACCCCTAGCACAAGTCCTGAGACAATGGTTTCACAGCCAGACTCTCGAGGAAAAGATGTTGTTAAGGGGTCACACCCTGAATCAACATGTCAACCCTCCACCTCTGGGGTAAAAGAGGGAGAGATCAATCTTAGGCCCATGACAGGCCAAGTTAAGGTTGATACTGACTTTATTGAAATTTCTCCTTCTTGGCAGATGTACCAGGACAGATGGGAGAAACTTCTCACAAGGAAGGGCATTAATCCGGGAAATTACCGGGTTGATGTTGCCGGAAAATATCCAAGGGTTTGGACGACTCCAGGAGCTAATCCAAACGATGTCAAGGAATGGTATGAGTTTGGGGCTCTGGCCTCAGTTTATACCACTGCCCCAGCCTTCACCGAAATAAAGGGTCTACCAAAATGGATCCAGAAAATGGTGTTCGACACATGGGAGAACAACGAGTCCCTCAAAAGGGGAGATGTTCTGGAATTGTACTGTTTCAGTGCAGCGCCAGAGCCGGTAGGAAAAGGAATCCGAGAAGCTTTCCATTTCATTAAGCTTCGGAGACCTGATACGGGAGCCCTAAACAGGATCAAAGTTCCCGACTTCCAGGCCGCAATCGTCTCAACATTCACGGAGGAACAAATCTCCACTAGACGAGCATGGGGTCTATGGGTCTGTCTCACAGAGATGGAGAAGGATCCGCAGAGGAGAAGCGCAAGAAATATCAACAGGCACTTTACAATCTGAGGTTGATGGTGCTAGAGCCAAAAGCTCTCGATGAATTTCTGCGTCTATACACCCTATATGTCCATATGGGGGAGGTGGAAGATCAGAAGGCCATGGACCTCTTCTTTCCAAAGTTTCCAAGTCCATGGAGGGAAATGCTCATCAATGAGTATGTTTCACCAGGAGGATATCCACTTGACAGTGCTTCGAGGAGGATGTCTTATGTTCACAAGAAGCTGTCCGAATGGTGTCAGAAGGCGGCGGACCAGAGGAATCTCAAGAGATTGAGAAGACTCAACAAGAAATCTCCATTGATGTGCGACAACATTGATCTTCCAACAGAGATTGGTGCTGAGCTGCTATATCAACGAAGGAGCAGAAAGAAACATAGGTACCAACCCTATGAAAGAAAGTCCAGGAAAAGTTCTTGGAAGCCTGTTGGTAATCAAATCCTCCCTTTTTCCGGGGACAGACCAACCGATTGATGTTGCGCTTTGCGACAAAAGAGTTAGAGATGCCAGAAATTCAATTCTTGGAGCTTTTTCAGGCAATCTCTATGCCAAGAAGATTATAACCGAGTTCTATCCACAAATCGCTTATAATCTGCAAGATTCATCCTTCAGCCGAGCCCTGACTCTTTATCAGGACTACAAGAAGAAGGAGTATATGACGGATGGAAATAGGCCATACTCATTGACTTATCAAGTCTCGTATGCCTTATCAAATTCTCATCACACGGAACTATTTCTGGGAAAAGAATATATCGAAATTCCAGAAATATTCAAGGCGGTTGCCAAGGCAGTCAGTCAAGACCGAGTGGAGATTCCTCGGATCAGAGAAATCGACATCGATATTGGAGACAAGCCAGTGCTTAGCCATACTCAGAGTCTCAGACTAGGAGCACCAAGGCTATCATTCCAAGGAAATAGGCTAACTTCAGGGCCTATAACAAGGAGTTTCTCTCAATCATATGAGAGAAAGACGATCCAGGAAACACCAGCTCAGGACATGAGAATTAAGCTCAAATGTCCCGAAGGATGGAGACAAGTTTCCACAAGATTTGATACAACAAGCAGGGAAAACCAGTTTCCTTGTAGTTCGTTGTATTATTTGTCCATCTCTGTGAGATCTATATAAACTCAAGTGCTGGAGAGAAGAAGATCATCCGAAAATCACAACATATTTTCACAAAGCATTTTCTCTCTCTAGAAAAATTATCTTTGTATTTTTAAATTATTGTTTTAAAAGTTTTTATTTTAGTTTTAGTTTCCTTTTTTTTTTTTATGTACACAAGTATTGGCTACTATGAGTAGCTAAACAAGTTAGTCTCCTCCTTTGAGGAAGATTTATGAAATAAATTAATTATTATATAATTCCTCTATAAACGCTTAGTTTTGTCCAACTATTCCGATTGAGTAAAAATTTATCTTTTATTTTTCCAACAAAATATTTAGTCAACACTTAGTGAAGGAGAAGGGTTGCAACCATCTCTTGCGAGTGCGTGGTTGGTGCGTGCCAGGTGGGCAGACGAGCCGTAAAACGCAACAAAACTGACTCCTGAAGAAGACCAGTTGACAAAGGTATAATGTTGGTTTAAATTTGAGATTTATTTCGAAGTGTTACGGAAGCATGTTGGGCCTGATTATTTGTTAAACTGTTTTAAAAATCATAATATGGGTATTTTGTCTTGATATTGTAATATGTTGGGGTTATTCTGCAATTTTGATTATTTTGGGGTAGTTTTAGAATTTTCAGAAAATAGTCATGGGAGAAACTAGAAGAATCATAAAGGTGGTTATGGAGCAAAAACTAAAGGTGATGTTATATTCTAGAAAATTGGGAAAGTTGATGTATTTATTGGCCAATACCCCTTTTTTTATGTTTTAAATAGGTTTTTTAAATTTTATGTTTAATCCAGTATTTAAATATGCAATTTAAATTATGCAATAAAATTTAAATGAAAAACATAAAATCAAAACTAATATTATCAAGGAGGCTATCAAGGAACCCCAATGCAGCACTACCTACTCAATAACACAAACACTATCAAGTAGGCTATCAAGGAGGCTATCAAGGAGGTCCCAATGCGGATGCTCTTATACTTTATTACCTACACACTTAAAATACTAATCTACAACTCTTTAATTCCCGTGCCGAAATCAAACGTGTCAAGATTTGTGGGACAGAAGGAGTAGAAAGTAATGAAGTCCACCATTTTTTGTGAAATAAAAAAAATTCTTTTTTTTAAAGAGTCATTTATAATGGGACAATCCAAAATGGCAAGAGAGTCATATTAAATGGGACGAATGTGGTATACATTTTCAAGGATCTAACTCGATATTAGTTTGTGGGAAAATTGATGATTATATATAAAAAAACAAACAAAATTGAAAAATTTATTTATTTAAAATTTTAAAAAAATAGCTCATACGCAAAATTAAAATTATGTAGGTATAAAATGGGAAAAAAAAATGCTAGTATATCATTTTAATTTGGGTGAAAAGTAATAGGTAAAGTGAAATTGACCATTCCTAAATTGGGTATTTGGAGGGGAAAGTACGACTCCCGGAAAAGAAGATTGCGAGCTGTACTCTGCTACCATTTTCGGATAATTCGGCAAGTATTTTTTTCTCACACTAGCACACATACTATGTGTACGCATATATACATACACCTATACATACACTTCTATATATAGCTCGAGCTTCCGCATACCATTTCCACTTTTTCCTCCATTTCCATTTCCCTTTGCACTTCTCTCAATCCCAATTTTCCCCCTTTTCTTTCCTTTCTCAGCTCTACTTCTTCAATTTCATTCAATCCTCCCGCAATCAAGTAATGTTTTTGCTCAATTTTATACCTTGATCTGCGCAATTTAATTTTATCATTCACTAGAATTAGGAATCTGAAGCTGAAAATTAGTGGGAAATGTGAAATTGCAGATGTTTGGAATTATTTGGTCAACCCTACATTTATTGCGGAATGCGGAGTATATTTTTTGTATGCAAATTTTGCATGCATTTATTAGCTTCAATAAATGAACTGCGAATCATCGTTGTTGTTTCCATATTTGGTAAATACTGTTGCGTTGGTAGTAATTGTTGATGAAATACAGCTATAAGTTATGAGTTTCTTTTCTTTTCTTTTTGGAATTTTGTGATTATTTGTGATTAGCAGTTTTGTATGTTCATTAATTGAGTGTTGATCTCGCATTTTTTTTTTGGTTAGGTGTCTTATTTTAGGTAATATAGTTCTGTGGATTATAGCAGTTAAGTTCCAGATTTGCTAACGTAGTTGATTCATTTGGTTTTTGTGTTAGGCGTTTTGAGTTTTTGGGCGGCGATAAGAATCTGTCATACAGCTATTTATGTTGTGTTATCACTTTTCCTTTCCATGTGTACAAATGTGACTTACACATGCTTCAGTAGCCATGGGAGTATAACTGAACCATTTCTGCATAATGTATCAATAATTGGATTTGGTCTTTTTTCTTCGATTTTGCAGCTGTTTTTGTGGATTATAAGGTTTGTTAGATGTGATTGAGCAAATGGGCCGCAGCAGTACTGCAGAGAGTGAAGATGGCGTACTCTCTGCTGATTCACCTCTGAGTAACGATGGCGATAATTTTGGCGGAAGTTCTAATGGCGGCGTTGTTCTTAAGAAAGGTCCTTGGACATCGGCCGAGGATGCGATTTTAGTTGAGTACGTGAAGAAGCATGGAGAAGGCAATTGGAATGCAGTTCAGAAACATACCGGGCTTGCACGGTGTGGGAAAAGCTGCCGGTTGCGGTGGGCTAATCACTTGAGGCCAAACCTGAAAAAAGGAGCATTTACATCAGAAGAAGAACGGCTCATAATCGAACTTCATGCCAAGATGGGAAACAAATGGGCACGAATGGCAGCACATGTAAGCTTCGAGATTCACTTTAACTAGTTTATGGATATTTCTGCCATTAAATAGAACTTAACGTATTTGATTGGATAGCAAAACCTATTGAAAAGACTTTCATGGTGTTCTTATGAAAATTGGACAAACTGTAGTTGGTTGTTCTTATTTGATGGTTGCATAAAGCAGATGATATATACTCTGTTTTGAAACTCCTAGCATGTAAATGTAAGCGTCAGGATTCACTTTAACTAGGTTATGGATATTTTTCCCATTATGTGGAACTTAGCATGTTTGATTGGATAGCAAAACCTATTGGAAAAATTCACGCGGTGTTTGTTTATGAAGATTGGACAATAGTAGTTGGTTGTTCTTAATTTGATGGTTGCATTGAACAGATAATATGTACTCTTTTTTGAAACTCCTATCATGTAAACGCATACAAATATCGTGGGATCAAATTTTATGTAAGCCTTTTAAAGCGTAAGAACTAAAACATCAGGATCTATTCTATGCGACTCTGGTAGGGTAGTTCCCATTCGAATGTATTTTTGGTGTTTATTGCCCGTCTTCTAAAAGAAGTGTATGAGTACTTCTCATGTCACCATCTCATACACACTTTTCCAGTTGACATCTCTCCTGTGGAAAGATAAGAACAATCTAAACATAATAAAGGTGAAGCCACCATATATTTATTTGCATACTTTCATTGTTATTGCCTGATGAACTTTTCCAAGTATCATGGAATAAATAATTGCCCTCAATTGAAGAAGATATCAAGATGGTAACGCTAGGGCATTCTGATAATGGATTTAAGTAATTAACAAGCGATGCATCGCGGCCATAGAAGTGCTGCTTGCAGATAGTTTTATGGTTGAAAGAAGTAAGAAAAAACGCGAAGAGAAAGAAACTCAGTATTTGGTAGCTCAAGAAAATCTTCTTCAGGAATTGCCATCTGGTTTTTATTTTTATATAATGGGCCTTCGGACTTTTAGATACAATGTAATTTGAGGTTCCAATGATTTTCAATTCTACTATTTTTTATTCTTACATAGGATCTTTACTTTTTTCTTTTTTTTTCTTTTTTTCTTTTCTAATTTCAGTTGCCAGGGAGGACAGACAATGAGATAAAAAACTATTGGAATACTCGGATAAAAAGGCGTCAACGTGCTGGTTTACCCCTTTATCCTTCTGATTTATGCCTACAATCTCTTCCGGAGAATCAACAACTGAGTTCTCCCAGGATATATGGTGGAGATAAAGCATGTAATGATATCTTGCAAAATAATGGTTACCGGGCACCTGATATCATGTTTGATAGCTATAACATTTTAACATTTGCACCAGAAGTTCCAGGTATTCCTGGCAGCGTATCGATGGGCAACAGTTTTGCTTCTCCTCACTCTTATGGTTTTGTGCCTCAAACTATAGGAGTGCCTGATCGGGCTCGAGAACCAGATGAGCCCATGTCAGACTATGGAAGTGGTGGTGTTAATGAGGCACCCACATTTAACAGGACTCGAACTGATAGTTGTGTTAACAAATCATTTCAGTCCTTTGGTCTATGTTTTCCTTATGACCCTGACCACACCAAGAAACTGTTGTCTTCTGGTGTCAATCAGGACACACCTTTTATGTCAGATGTCACTTTCTCTGCTTCGGAGCACTTTGCAGATGCTCAGAAGTCGGAGCTCCCTTCACTCCAATATCAAGAGACTGGTCTAGGTGTCTGGGACCCTCCACCTGAATCATTCGATTCTTTGGTCCAGTCTCCTCTATCAGGCCCACTCCCATCACATTGTCCTTCTCCAGGGAGCAGTGGCCTTTTAGAAGATTTAATTTATGAAGCTAAGGCTCTGGGAAAGTTGGAGAATCAGTCTTCTGCTTGGGCCACTTCATCTAACGTCAGCCATGGAGAAGTAACAGATGGCTCTGCCTTTAGAACATGCTCCACAGAGTTCAAAGGCTATATTGATCCCAACTCTCCATCAGGTAACTCAATGGGGTCCCTTTTCAACAGGTACACTCCTACCACTGGAAGATCATTGGAAGACGACGTGACTAGTAAGTAGCCATTGTTTCTCTATTGAAGTAACTAACTATTGATGATTCATGGAAAACTCGGATGCGTTAGCAGCTTAAATTTGTTAGTCAAATTAGGAGATATTAACCGTAGAATAAACAAATTTATGCTCTTATGCTTTTAAAGTTTTGATTACTTAAATTGACTCTTGAAGGTTGTTGAATATGATTCCTATGGGTACTTGATTATCTCTTTGAAATGGGAAGGTATCATGACATTGTTTAAGTACTTTTGGTGCAGTGCATCATGTGAAATCGGAAGTGTTCGATCCAAGTTGGATCGTGGATGGTGAAAGTAAAGTGGACTATTCGAGACCGGATGCTATACTAGGATCATGCTGGGTCGAGCAGAGTGGTCCAGCTTCAAAGCAAAAGGGCTCGACGACTGATTCTATCGCAGCTCTTCTGGGCGACACTTCTGCTTCTGCTTCAACCTGGGGATTTACCTCTTGCTCCTGGAACAACATGCCGCCGGTCTGCCAAATCTCCGACATCCCATGAACTACCAAAACCTTCTCAATTTATAAACCATTGTCTGTTGCCATTTGTATGAACCAACACTATTATCACAATAACTTTCTTGTATGTAAAATTCCATTGCTCAAACTATCCTATACATTTTGCCATAGCGATAACAAAATTCTTATGCTTCCTCCCTCTGACCCCATATTTATTCATATTTTTTCCTTTTTGGTCTCTCAAATCTATACGTAACTTATTTTTAGACATTACCTAACATATAATGTAGATAATTTTACTTTTATAATTTACACTTATTTACCCACAATTTATTTAACAATATTTTTAATGTGATTTTTTTTTTTTTATAATTGATACTCTAAATAATTTATTGTTAAAAACTGCGCCGAGAGAAAGTATGCATGAATATGGAAGATGGAAGGAGTATATAATTGCACTGCATGATTTTCAATTTCTTGGATTGTATTTCACCAAGTGCCTTGTGAGTTTAGTGCTGAACATAGGAAGTTGGATTGTATTTCACCAACTGCCTTGTGAGTCTAGTGTTGAACATAGGAAGAGTTGTAGAGTCGATATATAAAATTATCCAATTTTATATAATAAAAATAAAAACTTTCCACTTGTATAAAAAAACTTGAAAATTAACTAAATTTTGTATAAGATAATTTTGCCCCAATCATTAACTTTTCAATACAACTCTCTTTTTCTCTCTCTACTGGTCTCTCTGCGATCTATCTTCTCTCTCTACGATCTCTCTCTTGAGTTATTTAGTTTCAGGACTAGCTCAAACTATTTTTGATAATGAAAGAGAGATGCTTCCACAAAAAAGTGTTCCACCTTGGACATTTTTGTCGCCTCCCATCTATTGTGGACAAGAAATTTGATAATTTACAAGAATTTAGTGTCGATTTGATGATTTCGATCTGAATGATCAAATTTATGGTTAGGAATTGCGATTTAGAGCATCTCCAATGGTAGAGCCCCTTTGAGGGCTCTAACGGAGTGGTCCCTAATTAAGAGCTCCATTCCACAACAAGGGGATTGATGAAACTAAAATCTACACCACCTCTAAAGCAATAAACGACACAAGAATTTACGTGGTTCGATCATGAAGATCTACATCCACGATGGGTCTCCGGAGTTTTTCACTATATCTCAAGAGTTTACATATTACCACTTGGTGAATGAATAATCCTCCTCTAACTAGTTACAATAACTTCTATTTATAGGCATAAAGCAACACTAATGCCTTTGAGCCCATAAACTCTAATAATTGGGCCTAAGCACCTATTGCACTAATTCTGGTCTTTGGCTTGAGTCATCAGCGCTGAGAGCCGAGGTTGGGATGTTCATCTTAGGCTTCTTGTTGTTTGCGCAGGTAAATATAATAGGAGTTGCACGGGTACTTTGACTCCTTCAGCTGGTTCAGATAATTCAAGTAGGATTCTCCCTTCATCTGTGCTGAATAATCCTCTTAAACTGCGCAGGGAAGTCACTTTAAGCAGCGCAGGTAAATTCCTTATCAAAAGATTGGGGATCTTCGGTCCAAGCTAATATTCATGCATTATAAATAACCATAATGAATAAGTATAAATAAAATGATGTACAACGCTCATGAGTATTTTGCTCCTCATTAGGTGATATGACCCTCGCCGGTAAGGACTGAATCTTGTCGGTCCGATCAACAAATACGCTATGCGGAAGACTTGATAAACAAATTAAAGTAAAGATAAAAGATGGAATATCCTAAAACCTCTGAATCTAATCTACGAAATGATCTAGGAGAACGGATCCCTAAACCCCAACGTATGATTGACGCAGCAACTCGGGGACGCTGAATGACACGCGATGAGGGATGGTTGAACTCGCCGTTATGTCGATAAATGAATTCGTTCTTGGCACAATCAAGAAGAATTCGATGATCTCAAGAGAGAATAAACTCACAAATATCATATATAAAAAATTAGCCAATTCGTCCAACAAGTAGCAGCCCTATATATATAGGCAAAACTAAACCTAATCAAAAGAAGGAAACAACGTGAAAAACAAGGAAACTTTAAAAAACAAGGAAACAAAAGAAAACTTGTTCAGCGTATTTTACAACTTTGGCGAGAACGCCAGCTCTGAAAAATGCCAGCCCTAAAAACGTCAGCTTTGAAAAACTCCAGCTCTGGAAAAACTCGAGCGCTGAAAAACTCCAGCTCTGGAAAACTCCAGCGCTGAAAAAAACTCCAGCTCTGGAAAACACCAGCGCTGAAAACTTCAGCTCTGGAACGCCAGCTCTGGAACGCCATCTCTGGAACGCTAGCTCTGGAACACCAGCTCTGCCTGGACTTCCGTCAGCTCTGGAACTTAGCTTTGCTCAAAACTTCAGTCAGCTCTGCTTTGGAAGTCTGCTCTGCTCTGCACGTAATAAGGTTCATCACGCGTGGACTTTGCTCTCCAACTCCACTCTCTCCGATCGGCTTCCTCAACTCTTGTTTCCAGATCTCTTCAACTAAGATCATTAAGTTTTCCTTGAACTTCTTGGTTCTAGCTCTTGTTACCGGACCAACGGAAACATGCACATGATCTCTGCTGTGGGCTGCATCATTCCCCTCCTCTTAAAGAGGATTTGTCCTCAAATCCAAAGCATCGCCTACATCATAAGGACTCAAATCAGTCACATTAAAAGTAGCACTCACATTATACTCACCTGGTAACTCCAACTTGTAGGCATTATCATTGATGCGCTCCAAAACTTGAAATGACCCGTCTCCCCTAGGAAGTAATTTGGAACGCCGCTGCTCTGGAAACCGTTCCTTGCGCATGTGCAGCCAGACCCAATCTCCGGGTTCGAACACCACCTTGCGATGGCCCTTGTTAGCTTGCTTCGCGTACTATTTTGTACGGCGCTCAATGTTAACTCTGGCCTTCTCATGGATCTGTCGTACGAACTCAGCTCTCTGCTGGCCATCAAGATTAGTATGCTCGCTCTCGGGTAAAGGAGATAAATCCAACGGTTTCAAAGGGTTAAAGCCATACACAATCTCAAAAGGCGAAAATAGCATAATGAACAGAACGATTGTATGTAAACTCGACATGCGGTAAATACTCTTCCCAAGACTTAATATTCTTCTTGATAATAGCTCTAAGCAAAGTAGATAAAGTCCTATTCACCACCTCGGTTTGACCATCAGTTTGTGGATGACAAGTGGTAGAAAACAAAAGTTTCGTACCTAACTTACACCACAAAGTCTTCCAAAAGTAACTCAAGAACTTCACATTCCATCAGAAACAATAGTCCTAGGCATGCCATGCAATCGAACAACTTCTCTAAGGAACAAATCAGCTACATGCTATGCATCATCAGATTTATGACATGGAATGAAATGTGCCATCTTAGAGAAACGATCAACCACAACAAAAATAGAATCTCGGCCATGCTTAGTCCTAGGCAGACCTAACACGAAATTCATAGAGATATCAATCCAAGGTGTAGTAGGGATAGGTAAAGGTGTGTGCAAGCCATGGGAACTCACCCTAGACTTTGCTTGCTTACATGTAATACTACAACATATGCGTTCCACATCTCGTTTCATGTGAGGCCAAAAGAAATGCTCATGTAACACAGCTAAGGTCTTAGCAATACCAAAGTGTCCCATTAAACCCCCACCATGAGACTCAAGCAATAACAGATCACGTAGAGAACACTTAGGAACACACAACTTATTCTTCCTAAAAAGATAGTCATCATGTCTAAAGTACTCTCCACTAGTAGATCGCTCACAAGCTCGATAAATCTCACCAAAATCATCATCATGCTCATATACACTCTTGATGCACTCAAACCCAAGCAACTTAGCATCTAAGGTAGAGATCAAGGCATACCTCCGAGAAAGTGCGTCGGCCACCACATTCTCCTTACCTTACTTGTATTTGATGACGTATGGAAACGTCTCGATGAACTCCATCCACCTTGCATGTCGCTTGTTCAGCTTGTGCTGCCCCTTCAAGTGCTTAAACGACTCATAATCGGTGTGAATAACAACCTCGTTGGGCCATAAGTAGTGCTGCCACGTCTGTAACGCTCGCACCAAAGCATAGAGCTCCTTATCGTATGTAGGATAGCTCAGCGTAGGGTCGTAATCGAATCGAATCGAAGCGAATATCACCATATTCGATTCGTATTCGTGAAATTATACTAATATTCGATTCGTGATTCGATTCGATTTCGAATATTAAATACGATTCGATATTCGATTCGTTGTTATGTACGAATTATTCGATTCTATTCGAGTATTCGATTCGTTTTATGAAATTTTCTTAATTTTCTTACGAATATTCGATTTGAATATTCGATTCGAGTATTCGACTTGTATTCTATATCATTCGATTCGAAAATATTCGATTCGAAATTCTGAAGAAAAAAAAAACAGTAGATGAGGCGTGTGATGGCGACTGGCGGCGGGCGACGAGCCTAGCAGACGGAGACGGCAGCAACAGTCGGGGAGGGCGACGCCGCGGCGAGGTGCTGGCGACGAGCGACGCTAGCAGATGGAGACAGCAGCAGCACTGCAGCAGACGGAGAGAGATACGCAGCTGCGCGGCGACGCGACGTGAGTGGAGAAGAGAAGAGGAAGTGCGTGGAGAAGAGATCACGCGGAGAAGAGAAGAGGAAGTGCGTGGAGAAGAGAAGAGGAAGCTCTGGCAGGCCGCTAGAGGAAGGATGCTTCAGATCTGGAAATGGAGGCGCGCCTAGTTAGAAATTAATTAGGGTTAGAATTGTTTGTACTATTTTTTGGAATCTAGTTTTCTAGTTTTCACAACTTTTTTGCAATAAATTAATAATCATATGCGTGTGTATAAATAAATAAATATATATAGCTAATTTTCTTAATGCTGATGTCATGGACTAGTTTCGAGATCTTGAGATATATGTACATCTATAAATTGTAGCGTGAAGAAATCAATGAGCATGCTATAAATTTATTTTTTATTATGTGAATCGAATTTAATTAAGTAATGGAAGGTTAAAAAGTTAGATATTACAAAAATTATAATTAAAATGTTAATATTCTATATGTATATAGTATATATATACAATTAGAGTTAGAATTAGATATTATAAAATTATAATTAAATATTATATATATTATATATTATATATCGAATCGAATATCTACGAATATCGAATCGAATATCATAATTTCATATATGTATTTGAATAATAATCGAATCGAATCGAATATTTGTTATCGAATACGAATCGAATAATTTCGAATACGAATAGGGCAATTTCGAATCGAATCTCGAATCGAGCAAAAATATTCGATTCATTTACAACCCTAGCTCAGCGTTGCTCCGTTTAGTTTCTCGCTGAAGTACGCGATGGGCGTCTCTCTTGCATCAACACTGCGCCAATCCCAACACCAGAAGCATCACATTCAATCTCAAAAGTTTTCAAAAAGTTAGGAAGAGATAATACAGGGGCGTAAGTCAGCTTGTACTTCAACAACGCAAAGGCCTACTCTTGCGCCTTGCCCCACTTGAACTCCACGTTCTTCTTGATAACTTCGGTGAGCGGCGCTGCCACACTGCTAAAGTGAGGTACGAACCACCGGTAGAATCTAGCAAGTCCGTGAAAACTTTGAACCTCGCCAAGGCTCTTGGGTGTCGACCACTCTTGAATAGCTCGGATCTTCTCCTCATCAACCTGTACACCCTGCGCACTAACAACAAAGCCAAGAAACACAAGCCTGTCCATACAGAACGTGCACTTCTTAAGATTAGCAAACAGCTTCTCTTTCCTAGTACGTCCATAACAGACCTCAAGTGTTCTATATGGTCATCATGATGCTTGCTATAAATGAGGATATCATCAAAATAGACTACGACAAATCTGCCAATAAAAGCACGCAAAACATGATTCATAAGACACATAAACGTACTAGGAGCATTAGTCAAACCAAAGGGCATAACTAACCACTCATACAAACCAAGTTTTATCTTAAAAGCAGTTTTCCATTCATTGCCTTCCTTAATCCTTATTTGATGATACCCACTACGTAAATCAATCTTAGAGAACACGCAAGCACCATGCAACTCATTAAGCATATCATCTAAACGAGGGATTGGATGGCGATACTTTATCGTGATGTTATTGATGGCTCGGCAATCACAACACATCATCATGGTCGAATCCTTCTTGGGTACGAGTAGAACAGGTACCGCACAAGGGCTCAAGCTCTCCCTCACATGCCCCTTAGCCAATAGCTCACCGATTTGCCTCTCCAACTCCTTTGTCTCCTCCGGATTGGTTCAGTAGGCGGGTCGATTCGGTAGTGTAGCTCTGGGCACAAAATCAATTTGATGTTCAATTCCTCGAATTGGTGGTAAACTATGCGGTGTTTCATCGGGAAAGACATCAACAAATTCCTGCAAAACTGATTGAATAGAATGGGGTAGAGAAGAGAGATTGTTAGTAATAATCAAAGTCTCACGATACCGCAACAAGACTATCAGTCTTTCCTCCTTTACGCACCACTTCACATCACACGGTCTAGCCAGGAAGGACTTATGTGTCACTCCAATCGCCTTGGACCCCACCGGCTGCTCCTTACTTTTTACCTTCTCCGCCTCCTTTTGTAATTGCACTTGATCCTCATAAACTTGTTTAGGGCTAAGAGGAGCAAGTGACACTTTCTTCTGCCTATACTCAAAGGAGTACTTGTTGGTAAATCCATCATGCGTAACCTGTCTATCAAATTGCCATGGCCTGCCTAACAAGATGTGGCACGCTTGCATGGAAATGGCATCATACAACACCTCGTCCTCATATCTCACAATGCGAATTGGCACGTTTACCTGCTTGGTAACCTTGACGATGCCGGTCTCATTCAGCCATTGCAAACGATAAGGTTTGGAGTGTTTCACCTCGGTCAGCCCCAATTTGTCCACCATGTACTTACTTGCCACATTGGTGCAACTCCCTCCGTCGATGATCACACCGCACACCTTGTCGTTGACAAAACACCTCGTGTGAAAGAGGTTCTCCCGCTGCTCCCTCTCGTCATGTTGAGTTTGCACACTCAAAATTCTTCTAGCTACCAACAGTGATGTATTCGGGTCAAAAAGTTCTCCATAATCCTCCTCCTCATCGGGGTCCTCTAATTCGGGCATCTCTGGATCATTTTCCTCACCGTCCGTCACGACATCGCTGTATTCTCGTATGATCATGATTCGCCTGTTTGGGCACTCGCTCATGATATGTCCAAATCCTTGGCACTTGAAGCATTTCTTGTCTCAGTTTCTTCCCTCAGAAACGACGGCAGTACCCTGATTGGCGGCCTTCGGACCTCTGCTGCTCTGGCTCTGTCGCTGGCTGTTGCCAGAGCTGAACGAGCTCTGACCCTGGTTCTGGTTGCCGCCAGAGCTGAAAGAGCTCTGTCTCTGGTTCTGGCTGCCGCCAGCGCTGGGAGTACTCTAACTCTGTCTCTGAGTGCTGCCAGGGCTGAAAATGCTCATCTGGTTGCCGCCAGAGCTGACATTGCTCCTCTAGTTTCCGCCAGAGCTGAACGTCCCCCTCTGATGACTGCCAGAGCTGAAAGTGCTCATCTGGTTTCCGCCCGAGTTGCCCATCCTCTTAAGTTGGTTCTCGATTTTGATTACCATGTGCTCCATGTCCTCCAGCTCTACATAATGCTGCAACTCGACCCTATCACGAATATCCCAAGGTAATCCAGCTAAGAATCGAGCCATGGTCGCCTCTCTGTCCTCCACAACATTGGCTCGAATCATGGCAACCTCCATTTCTTTATAATATTCATCCACACTCCAACTGCCTTGTTTCAAATTCTGTAATTTGTTGAATTGCTCCCGGTAGTAAAGACTAGGTAGAAAACGCTTCCTCATTACCACCTTCATCTCTTCCCACGTCTGAATAGGTGGCTCTCCAGTTCTCTTTCTACTCGTAATCAGTTGATCCCACCACACAAGTGCGTAATCAACGAACTCAATCGCTGCCAACTTCACCTTCTTGAGCTCGGAATAGTTGTGGCAATCAAATATCAACTCGAGCTTTCTCTCCCACTCAAGATATAGCTCTGGCTCGTTCTTTCCTTGGAATGAAGGGATGGTCATCTTGATGTTGTTGATGTTGTCATCTTGATAATTCTGACCACTTACTTGACGCCAACGCCCCTCACCGTCTTCTTCATACTCGGACTCCTCGACCTGCTCCTCGCGAGGATGAACATGTTGAATTGGCATGCGCCAGCCTCCACTACCACGTCCTCCTGGATCTCCGTGTCCTCTTCGACCACCACGGCCGCCTCGACTCGAAGTGGAATGATATTGTTCAAACAAGTCCATGCTCTGGTCCATCCTCTCATTCATCATTTCAGTCATTCCCTCGAGTTTGGAATCCATAAGCTTTCAATTGCCGATTGTAAAGCCTCTATTATGAAGTTCATGTTTGGATTTATAGCAAATGGATCCTCCCCATGCGAACCCTGTTCAACTTTCTTTGACATTGTGACACTGAAACAAGAAAAGGTTAGTAAAAAAAACAATAATAAGGGAACCTGACCGCCTCACAACACTCGTGTATAGCACTCAAATAGTAATCACTCAACACTCGTGTATCACACAATCACGACTTTTTCCCTCTAATAATCTCACCACTCTAGCCTCTTTCCTCTCAAGTTCTCTCTCAAGAAAAATCAAACTCCCTCAAACTACCACTGGAATTGAAATACCAACTGCACAAACGAGAGCACCAAGCGTCCTCAACGAGAGCACTCGATGAAACACCCTACAAGGAACCACAACAACACACAGATTGTATAGAACTCAACAAGAACGAAAGACTCACGAGACAAGACTGGAACCCAAAAAAGTGCTGCGCAGAAAACAAGTCACAACTCTCTATACTACCCAAAGGAACAAAGGAACAAAGAAGTTTGGATAAAAGGGGAAAAAAAATTCGATACTTGGTGTTATTTTTTTTTTAACTTATATAATACGGAACTTCTGATGAACTAAACAACTTGTATGATCAACGGGTGGAATTATGGTTCATGCAACGGTGAAATAGGTGTGTATGAATATAGAATGATGGAATGATGGAAAAGATGTGAAAGATGGAAGTATGGATTATGGAAAAGTGTATATGGAAACAAAAACCCTAGCAACGTGTGCCCTTGAACGAAGACGGAAACAAAACCTGGATGATGATACCAAATGATATGAACCTCGCCGGTAAGGACTGAATCTTGCCGGTCCGATCAACAAATACGCTATGCGAAAGACTTGATAAACAAATTAAAGTAAAGATAAAAGATGGAATATCCCAAAACCTCTTAATCTAATCTACGAAATGATCTAGGAGAACGGGTCCCTAAACCCCAACGTATGATTGACGCAGCAACTCGAGGACGCTGAATGACACGCGACGAGGGATGGTTGAACTCTGTAATACCCGGGCTTTTGATGACGTGTTTAATTGCTTGAGTTTGAGTAATTAAGGTTTAGATCCCTTGTTTAATTACTTTGTATAGAGATGAGGAGTTATACAAAGTTTTCTTGTTATATTTTAATTGTTGTGATGTTCTTTTAATGATGATGTGAGAATGATGTGGGATTTTATATCCGTAATTGAGTTAGAGTATTCGAATAATTTGAGATAATTATTTGATTGAGAACGGTGAACTCGGAAGTGAGATCTGAGTCCGTTAAGACGTTTTTGAAGTTTTTGATTTTTTGACGATGAATAGTAAAATACTGCTATTTCGTCTTTTTGTCGACTTTCAAAATCTTACGTGCACGTCGTCGAGAAATATTCTTAGTTTTTCGATACGAGTCCAACGACGAAAGTTTTTATTTTTGGACGATGAGTGAATAGTGAATCGAAATTTCTCGATAAACGAACCGAGCTCATTTATCAGAATTTCGAGAACGAGCTTGAGTATTCTATATTTATATAGAATTATGAGTGTAATGAAAGTGAGTAGAGGTTGAGAGGGCGAGTAACGAAGAGTACGGGTAGTTAGTCGTTAAGACGAGACGAGACGAAACGAGATATTTAACGACTAAATATCTAACCTATCCTACCCTTAACCTGCCCCCAACCGCCCACACCTTTTTCCCCACTTAAGTGTCGGCTGTTAGCAGCCAACACCCCTCACTTTTCATTTTAAAATATCTCACACACACTAAACACACACACAACTCACGCATGCTACATTTTAGCTTGGAGTTGGAGCTTTCGAGCTCCGATTTGAGCACCGAGACGAACGCCGATCATCTTTTCGATCACATATCTAAGTAGGTAACATCTCTACCTACGTTTTGATGGTTTTCTTTTCGATTTTCGTCGGCGTCAAAAAACGTCGATTCTCGACTTTATTTTGAAACGACGTCTGATCGTCATGAAATTTTAGTATGTTGTTCTTGGGTAGATGTTGAGCATGTTTAATGAAGGAGTTAAGGTTGGTTCGAACCATAGCTATGTAACCCAGGATGGCAGCCAGCTATGTTCGTCGTCATAGCTCATCCTTCGATTTTTATTTAATCGTTGTGACTTGATATATGTGTTTAGGAGCATGCTAGGATGATTTCATGTTTAAATTGTATTTTTCCAAGCATGATAAGTTACAGGTTTGGTCGAGCATGGCTGAATATGTGTCGTGAGTTTTGAGCTTTTCTTGAGCTAGGTTAATGTGTTGTCGAGTTCTTGGCTGCCAAAGTTTGAAGTTCTTGGCAGCCAATTTCCGTGAGGTTGAAGATGATGCATGTTAAGGGTTTTTGTGTGTTGTTGAGTTCTAAGATGGAGGTTGAGCATGTTAGAGTTAGTTTGATGTATGGAGTAATGGTAGGAAATGTGTAGGATGTTGCATGAGTTTTGCAGAGCATGAGTGAGTTTGAACTTTGTGAGTCAGCTCTGGCTGCCAAAGTCAGCTCTGGTGAGTTAGCTCTGGCGAGTCAGCTCTGGCTGTTGACTTCAGCTCTGGCGAGTCAGCTCTGGCTGTTGACTTCAGCTCTGGCGAGTCAGCTCTGGCTGTTGACTTCAGCTCTGGCGAGTCAGCTCTCGCTGTTGACTTCAGCTCTGGCGAGTCAGCTCTGGCTGTTGAGTCAGCTCTGGCTGTTGAGTTCAGCTCTGGCTGTTGAGTGCCACTCTGTCGAGTTGTCAGCCCTGGTTATGTCGAGTAGTCTGCGCTGGAATGAGAGTCCAGCTATGACGAGTAGTCAGCGCTGGAATGAGAATCCGGCGATGACAAGTAGTCAGTGCTGGATTGGAATGTCCAGCCATGTCGTGTTGTCAGCTCTGACTGCCAAGTCAGTGTTGGCAAGACTTGGGTTTTAAAGTGTTAAGTTTATTTCCCTATGTGAGTTTAAGTTAGTGAGTTATCTTTTTAATGACCCTTCTTCTCATCGATTCTTCATAGCGATGAAGGTCCGGTTGGGAAGTGACGACGAGAGAGAGAGAGTGACGTTACCCTTTTTGCAGAGACGCAACGAGGTGGGCTTTTCTACGCTAAAATCAAGATGTTTACGCGTTTGATGTATGATGTATGATGTATGATGTTTGATGTATGATGTATGATGTATGATGTATGATGTATGACGTATAATGTATGATTAAATGGATGTTAAATGCATTGATGTTTTATTTTCCTTTCAAAGCATGAACTGAAAATATATTTGAAGTTATTGCATTGCCAAAATATTTGATGTTTTAGTATGTTATCTATCTGTATGAGAAATGATATCGGTTCTACACGAGGTAGAATTAGTGTACACGGTGGTCGTGAGTCATCTTTCAGGTTGGCCGATCACAGTGCTGCAGAGGGAGGCCTCCCTCTCAGTACATAAGTTAACAGATACGATACTTACTTGACGAGAAAAGTCTGCGCAGACAACTTTGAGAAATGAAAATGAGTTTAGCGAACATAAGGCCTTTTAGATAAATCCCTTATGTTTTGCATATGAAATGGCAATGACAATATGTATGATGTTATATGCATGAAGTGTTTGGCATGTGTTCACTGAGTACTTTTGTACTCAGCCCTGCATATCTTTTTCAAAAATGTGCAGGTTGAGCCGGTGTGATGATGGTGCTGCATTGAGCGGAGTCACAGAGTTGTTAATAAATATGTAACCTGACTAGAATATGTCTTCATACATATGTCTAGCTACATTTCCACTGCAGAATACTTTTAGTATTGATATGTCATACTTTAAGTTTTAGAGGATGTTTCCGTCGATGTATTAACTTGATTAATGTCTTATTAAGTTTTATGTCTTCCTTCATTAATGCTTTAATTGAGTTTTACGTTGTCTTTCATTAGACTGTTTTATTAAGCATTAATGAGTAAAAATGACGAGTTTTATTAAGATGAGTAAGTTTTACGGTTATAAATGACGCCCCTTTCTTCCCCATCTTCTTTAACCCCATCCCTAGTCTTGGATCACTCGGCCTAGCTATCCCTAACTAGGGCGGGCTGCGACAGAGTGGTATCAGAGCTGAGCCAAAGCTCTGAATTAGAAGTCTTGAGTTTAGTCTAGAATGAGTTACTAGGCTAATAGTTATTAACAACCGTGAGCTCAGCGCACCATCACACCAAGCTCAACGAGGTATGTAAAATTTCAAAGTTTAATTGTCATTAAATTTTGAAGAGCATGATGTTGATATTATATGATGAGTTATGATGTTATACTTTGAAAATGCATAGCTTGAGTTTGAGCATGACAACATGGTTAATAACGAGTTATTATGTTGCATGAGTTATGATGTGATGTATTTTAGATGAAGGAATCTAATGTCATTATTAAGAGAGATTTTCTACTAAGTAAAAGGATGAAATGAGAACTGAGAGCTAAAGCTTGAGAGAATTTTCTACTTGTTTGTATGAGATATGAGTTTGAGCATAATAGCATGATTAATGATGAGTTATTAGCATGCTGCAATGAGATTTTGTACGATATGTTTGAGATGTTTTGTGATGCGAGAATTTGCGCACGCAACTTGAATGGTACTTGAGAAAGTATCATGAGCCATAGTCTTTGGAGATGACTTTGAGAGAGAATTGTTTGAGTTGTCTTACTGAGTCACGATGATTTAGATTAAGGGAGCTAATATCATTGTTTAAAGAGGTTACCTACTAAGTAAAGATGGGACGAGATGAGAATTTAGATGTTTTGAGCTTAAGTTTTAAGAGAACAGTACTACTTAGTATGAGTTTGCTTAAGTTATGTTTTGATTATCCCTGTTACTTAAGCCAAGTAGAGTTAGTTCCTAGAGTCACCTTTAAGTTCTCCTTATAGGTTGGCCAGGACTGTTGGCACTGCACGAAAGTGGACTGCTGTGAGATCGAACTCAGGGAAGATCGGATACGAGGACGAGGCGTACAGTATGTGGTACAGAGATACCCTAGCAGATTTTCAAACACACGTTCATAGACTATGAAAGGGAGAAAACTTTATAGTTGTTACTAGACTGGATGGCATCGTGCACCTAGTCCCCGTGCTACCAATCGAGTGGTAGGATTGAGGAAGGAAGAAAGCCTCTCAATATGATGGGACGTGTCGCCTTGAGTACTGGACCCACAGGAGATGGGATTTGTTACAGATACCTAGATTTTCTGTGTGGATCTACTGCTCGGATGCCTGTTTTCTACCAGGGACTCCAGAAGAGTGTAGTAAATAGCGAGTCGATCTTTGAGTATCGGTTACCGAAGATGATAAAACGATAAACGATAAGGATGAGGAGAAGTAGCCGATGAAGGCTAGAGTAGATGAGGATGAGAAGGAGCCGATGTAGGCTAGAGTTGATGAGGATGAGAAGTAGCCGAGGAGGGCTAGAGTTGATGAGGATGAGAAGTAGCCGAGGAAGGCTAGAGTTGATGAGGATGAGAAGTAGCCGAGGAGGGCTAGAGTTGATGAGGATGAGAAGAGAAGTCGATGTAGACTAAAGCTAAGGATGATCTTGAGAGTATGAGCGGTACACCCTCGTTTTTTATTAGTTTCAATTACTTTGCGATGTATATAACTTACTTAGGAGATACTGCTACTTGAGCTTTTCACATGCTGATAGATAAGCATGTGAATATAGTACCCTACTAATATTTGATAGATGGATGTTACTAGTGTGCTAAAGTAGCAACTAGATGAGTTAACTGGTAGCAATTACCGTAGGAGGTCCAGACCGAGACATAGTACTATTCATGGTGTTAGCTTAGAAGGGACATCACGATAGATACTATGGTTTTCGTAGGGTTTATATGACCCATTTATGTAAGTCCTCAAAAGAAAGAGGCATTCTACTGATGGACATATTTAGTGGACCAGAATGGTCTTTATGTTAGCAATTCGTGAGTGCTTATTGCTTCATAGATGAATGTTGAGGTGACTGACGGGTCGTTTGAGCTTCGCGCAAATAAATTTATCCTGTGCCCACAACTAGACTAGCTAGTGGTAAGTCCAGAGTCGAATCCACAGGGAACTGAGCAGTAACTCCTCTTGCAAGGGTGTTACTAAAAAGGGTTTGTATTCTGTAGTGTTCTGCCCACAACGAGCTTATGGGCAGAACGGGTGTCCAACTTAAACTGAAATAATAAAGGTAAATAAATCAAATAACAAAACAATCCTGACTTGGGCTTGAATCACCAAACATGAACTAGACACTCGATCATTGGTGCAAAGATAAATTACTATACTCGCATACCAGTGGTTATAGGCATAAGAATTGTTGCGCCCCTATTGTCACTCTGTTGGATTTGTATACTGAAAGCAAGAACTTTATGCTTGTATACAATGATTCCTGTTATTCACTATTCTTATCTCCTATCTGATTGTGTTCATGATTGCATATCTATGTTCTTTATCTCTGTATAAGTAGATTATATGGTGTGTTGTAGATCACAGAAGACCGTATAATTGGAATAACCTTAAGAGATATAATATGATCACAGCCGAAATAACTCTAGGACAAGTTATTGGTTTAGGCTGCAGTATAGATGGAAGTAGTTTGTCTTGGCTACTTGTCTATACTGGTACGTCATTACGTATTGATAGGACCAACAGTTGAGATGTATTCTTCTATCTGACTTAAGTGAAGAATCAAGATCTCGGTGACTCATAAATCTTAATACTAATAAGTATTAAGATATATATGTTAATTCGTATATCACTTTGACTTACTATGGGCGAGAGTTAAATACTAACTCGAGTACTCTGTATCTTGGGTGATAGCGGTTAATATATGATATTTGATTATCTGTATTAGTACCCGTATCCGGTATAGGATAATGACATCCCCTTAAGGAGCTCAATAAGGTTTATTACGCTAAACCCTGCAGGTTGATTAAGTTCAGGCGTAATAATAAAGATTGAGTGGTACTTCTTAAGGAATTATTAAGAGATTAATTAATTTAAGCTGTCAGAGCTCTAATTAATTAATGGATGTCGGATATTTTAAATACGGAGATTTAATAAGTCTAAATACAAGCCTCGACTCATCACCGGCAATAAAGGGGTAAGTCAGTATCGGTTCTCTAGTGGAATGAACTGATATTTATAAATTAATTATGATCTGGGCTGACCATAGATAAATTAATTTATTTGAGGCCCATCTTTATTCCTTGTATCTAGTCCCTGGGCTGGCCCAATGTCTCCTAGCCCAAGTAGGGCAGAAAAACGCCTACACCCTAAAACTGGCGCCCCACTGTTCTTTCTGTATTATTAAATACAGCTGTCAGCTCTCAGGAAAATACACTGATCAAAATTAGGGTTTTGAGAGCAGAGAGGGGGCGCAGAACGTGATTGGTTTTTCTGTCTTGGGAGTTCTCATAGCTCGTTGTCCATCCAACGTTGGGAATTGAGCGGGATACAGTCGAGAAGATCAGAGCTGGAGTCTGAATCATTCGACGCGATCATCAATCATCTGTACATCCAATTATCAAGTAAGTATTTCCTAACACCTAAGTGCAGCTGTTAAATTCATAGGAGCATGTTAGGAATTAATCGTTGTATGATGAATTAATAATAATCCAAGAAACGATCATCGGGCAATCGAGTATTAATTCAATTTAATATTCCTTCAATTGGTATCAGAGCCCAGGATTAATTTCTTGGCTCTATTATTAATTTGTGTACGATTAATAATATGTGTTGTTTTTAACTGCTGTTGTTCTTCGTGATTCGTTGATTCGTGGGATACGTCGTTTGATGTTGTAATCGTTTTTCACCACGAGAAAATCCGTGGTTAGATTAGGATTTCAATTGTTTTTGTTTTTCCATTGTAAATCTGTAAAAATTGAAGAACGCAACGAGGATGACAACGAATCAACGACGAGGAAGGTGTAAGGAGGGCGGGACAGCACGGCGCGACACGGGCTGCCGGCGCCGAGGGCGGCGCGCGCACGAGCGCTTGCGCGCTGTGCCGCGCGCGCCTGGTCGGGCTGCCGAGCAGCGCCGGGTGCCGCGGATGCCGAGGGCTGTTGCTGCTGCTGCCGTTGCGTGCAAGGCGAGGCGAGGCGAGGCTGGGCTGGGGCGAGCGGGGGCGGTGCGCGCCTAGGGCTGCGCGTGCGCGTTCGCGCGCTGCGCGCCCGGAAGGCGTTGCGCGGCCGCTGCTGCCGAGCTGCTGTCTGCGCGCCGAGACGCCGAGGCCGATTGCTGCTGCTGCTCGCGCAGATCAGACGGGCAGGAAGGAGGCGGGCGACGGGGCTGTGCGCGCCCGGGGCAGCGCCTGCGCGCTTTGCGCGCTGCGCGCCCAGCGGGCGGCGCACTGCCGCTGATGCCGCTGCCGTCCAGTCCACGCCGGGAGTCTGCTGCTGCCGCGCTGGAGGCCGCGCTGGAGGCTGCTGTGCGGCGATGGTGGCTGCCAAGGGCGGCGGCGGCTAGGGTTTCCAAACCCTAGCTGCGTTTCAAATCCTAGGGGGCCCAAACCCTAGCTTGACGGGCCCATGAGTTCGGGCCGAGTCTCTTCATCGAGTTTTGGGCTTGTTTTCTATTTTTTATTTTGTAATAGAATAGATGTTGGGTTTCCACGAATGGGTCACGAAGAATTTTAATTCTTTTATTACTGTTCTTTGCATGTCGTGGTTGTTAATCCGTTATGCTCTTTACCTGCTTTTGCACGTCTTTGCTTGTTAATATTTGTTTATTAATTGCGCTTAGACGAGCATGCTAGTAGGTTTGCCGTTTTTCTTAAGCATGTTTTAGAATTCTGCGAGCATGATTTCACTACTACAAAAATCATCATACATAACACTTCATACATAACGGTTTTTTTCAAAAACCGTTATGTATGAGCGCTTTTTTTGCAAAGATAACGGTTTTCACAAAAAACCGTTATCTATGTACTGTTGTCCATGGAAATAGATAACGGTTTAAGTTAAACCGTTATGTATAAGCGTTATCTATTAGTTTCATACATAACGGTACTACAAAACCGTTAAGCCGACCGTTATCTATGAGCATATTTTTATAACGGTTATTGCGGCGTTAAGAAAAACGTTATGTATAAGTGTCATTAACAACGGTATATTAAACTGTTATGTATCAGCGCCTCTGAAAGTGTTATGTATAATAATTTTTTTAAAATAATATTATATTATTATATTATATTATATATTTACAAAAATACATAAATTATTGTCTCTAAAATCTGAATCTATTCTTAGATTTAGATTTTGAGAAATAAAAAATTCATTACATTTTTTTAATCCTTAAATAACACAAAATCTAAATACATTATTAGATACTTAAATTCCAAAAATAAAATAATAAAAGTGTAACAAAAGGAAAAAAATACAAAGAAAAGAGAAAAAGGTTAGATCGACTTCTTCATCAATCGAAACTCTCTGCTCTCTCCCGCGCTCAAAGTTTTGGTTCCCTCTCAAAATTTTCGCCATTCATTCATAATTTCCGCTCAACCTTCAGTCAGAATTTCTGCGGCTCATTCCCTTCGGCAATTGTAGTTAGGGTTCTCGAATTCGTAGCGCCCAAGACCTCCGTCATCTGAAGCCCACTGCTGTCCAAGACCTCCGCCGCCTCCATCGTCATCTGAAGCCCACTGCTGTCAAAGACCTCCGCCGCCTCCGTCATCATCTGAAGCCCACTGCTGTCCAAGACCTCCGTCGTCGTAGCGCCCAAGACCTCCGCCGCCTCCGTCATCTGAAGCCCACTGCTGTCGCCGGCGACGAAGGTACGCCACTGTAGTTAGGGTTCTCGAATTCAATTGAGTTTTAGTTCGTCTAAGTTGTATTATTTGCCCCACCTTCTCACCCTCTTCGCCGCTCTACCTAAATTATTTCAATTGAATTCAATTGAATTCTGATATGTGTTAATTGAGTTTCTAAAGTCTTCGTCTATGGCAGCCTCCTTGCTAACGACGTCGTTCCTGCTCCATTTTTCTTCTTCCCCAACCAGTTAGTGTCTCTCTCGCTCTCACACCGGTGAATCTGAAAAAAGAGGCACCACACCGTCGCAACGAATCTGAAAAAAGGGGCAGAGCTGCAAAGGTAATTTTTTTTTCTGGTTTGATAGCTGGGAACAGATGTGGTACTGTGAGCATTTTTAAATAGGTGGCACATCCTTGTCATTTTGTGGTATTTTAATGCAAACTCTTGTTCTGTTATCTTTAGTTTCTAATAAATAGTCTTGTTATGTAATAGAAAAAATATTACAATTATACCTTCCTAGAAGCTCACCATGTGCTGCCATGATCTGATTTAATTTGAAAAGTTGTACTGTTTATGTATCCAATAATAATATTCATCTAAAAATCAAAGCTGAGATATTTTTCTGATAAGAATCCTTTATTCCTTCAAACGTCTGAATTTGTTGTTTCCTTCATGTTTTTAATACTTTAATTGAAAGAACCATGTCTATATGAATCTTATCTGAAATACCCATCACTAATAAGTAAATAATTTTGTGGACATTTATTTTTCGATTGGATATTGGTAACCATGCATTCAATCAAGAAAAGCTAATCTTTGCTGTCAAAATGAGTTAGTCAACTTATTAAACAGATTATGTGTGCTATATAATACCTCTAAATAGATTAGCTTGCTGTAAAGAGCATCTCTACGGGCAATGAGTGTCTTTGACTATCCACTTTCTCTAATTATGAGATATGATCGATAAAATAAACCTTGAAAATGCACCAGATTGGTTACAATATTTTTTTTTTGCACCAGTTCAGGTTGGAAGAATTTTGGTGATAGAGAAATTGAGAAAAGATAAGCTTGAAGGTGAGTTTTATATACTCTTACTTTTACTTTTGCACCATGGCTCAACTGGCAGCCATGGTTATGAAAATACCATATTTAGATAAGCATGTATCTAGGTGCTTTTAGTTTTGCACCATGGCTCATCTGGCAGCCATGGTTTTGTAACTAGATAAGCATGTATCTAGGTAGTTGATATGGAGAGTAGGTTGGGGAATGGCTCGTTCCATTCCATTTGTTGTTGTGGCGATGGCTTGGAGCCGACTATATGTGCTATGTGTGTTTGTGTTGTGTATTTCCTTGCTTACATTTCAAAATATTTTGATTATGTTATCATGAATGTGTTCGGCAAAGTGCACCCTGGTGTGTGACTGTGGAATAGCACCCACCTTAGAATATCATAAATAAAAAATAAAAGTACATCGCGAGCTTTAAAACATGGTTTTAGTAACTGAGAAAATGTAATAGAAACAATATTACAATTATACCTTCCTAGAATATTTGTCAGCTAGTTATGTAATAGAAAAAATATTACATATTACAAGTTATTATTATGAGTGCCACATGGAGATTGGTAGGAGCTTCTCTCTTTCTTTTACAAGTCATAAAAAAATAATCATTAACTAAGAAAGTTATTCAAAATTTTAGGTGATAATATAAGCAAAAATTGTAAAGGATAGATATACATTTAATTGTAAAGGATAGATATACATTTAACTTTAACTAGATGCGTCACATTTACAAGATCTTTGCCTTCTTCTTGGCAGTAACTTTTTGCCCTCATTGCCAAGGCGTGAACTTTTCTGTACGTATGTTGTTAAAAATTATCATCTGTATAATAATAATAATAATAATAATAATAATAATAATAATAATAATAATAATAATAATAATAAAGCTTCTAAGTAAACATGTAAAATGTTGAAGCTTCTACGTCAAATCAGTTGGTATTCGTTCCTTGCAACGTAGGGTAAGTAAACATGTAAAATGTTGAAGCTTCTAAGTTAGTAGTTAGTGTAGTATATCATGTCTTCGCCTACTAATTCAATTTTTTTATAAAATAGTAAGCATTGGATTCTGACAATCATTGATTTTGAGAAAGATCGTGTGTTTTTGATGGACCCAATTTCTCATCGGAATCGCGATACGACATGGAAATCCATCGTTGACACGTAAGTCTTAAACTTTAACTAATCATCTCTATAATCGGTTTTTATAGCTAATATGAACTGCCTTATTGACTATGCTATCAAGTGCGATGAACCTTGTTAATGCACGCAAGGGAAAAAAATTCAAGAAATCGGCAAGTTGGGATGTAGTTAAGGTATGTATAATTTGCTATTTAGTACTCAGGGCTTTAAACTTAACTAAGCTTTAGTTTGTTTGTTTTTTGGGTGGATAAAATATATGTTTTCATTGTATATTGCAGGGACCTATCCAGCCTGATTCGAACCAATGTGGATTTTATGTCATGAAGTTCATGAAAGATGTCATCGCACACTATAGCCTTGATGCCCCCACGTCTCTGTCATCAATGGTAAGTAAACGTTATACTCTTGATTATTTAATTTTCTAATAGATGGTAAGTAAATGTAATACTCTTGATTATTTAATTTTCTAACAGAACATTTGTACTTATTACTAAAGAATATTTATGTACATATTTCTGTTATAGTTTAAGAATGTGAAGACGTATACTCTAGCTGAAATCGATGAAATTCGTGAGGAATGGGCAACGTGTGTGATAAAGCACGCCTTTGATTGATCTTTAGGTATGGCACATATATGTTAATGTATCATAGTTCACTTGAACGCTTTTTACTATCTTGGTTTTCTTTTATTTCAAGGTGTGCATATATATGGCAGGTGGATATTCAGTCCGTGTTTTGAAGAAGCAACGATTTCAATGATTTTCTTGTAAATTAGTCAATATGTCTACATATATGGCAGCGTTTTGTTATTTATGTAGAACATATATGACAAGACTTGTTTGGATGGTTATATGTAGCACTTACATCTTTGGATGCTATGTTATCTATGCTAATATTATTTTGTTAATGTTATTTTATTATTTCAATTTATTTATTCATTTTTAGACATAATAAAAGAAAATTTGAGAATAAATACAGAATTTGCAGGAAAACCGTTATCTATAATAGAAAATCGTTATCTATAATGAAAATAGACAACACAATTCGAACCATTCATAACGGATGCAAACTGTAATGTAAAACAACGATAACGAAAAGTAACCGTTATGTAAAACACAAAAAACCGTTATTTATGATGAAACTAGATAACGAAATTTAAACAATACATAACGATTATAATACTGTTATGTATAATAAAGATAACGTAAACAAACCGTTATGTATCGCAAACTAGAACGTTATCTATAATAACTTGAATATGTAATCATAACGGTTTTTATGATCTTTAATAACGGTGGTGAACGTTATCTATGACTGTTATAGATAACGGATAAAATCCGTTATCTATGACTGTTATAGATAACGGATAAAATCCGTTATCTATTAGGGTATATAACCGTTATCTATTAATTACAAAGATAACGGTAAAAACCGTTATAAAAAGTCGAAAAATGCGATAACTATGATGGTGAAAAAAATAAAAATTTCCAATACATAACGGTAAAAAATATTAATACATAACGGTATAAACCGTTATGTATAAGTGTTAAAGATAACGGTTTTATATCGTTATGTATGAGCGCATATACCGTTATCTATACTACTATACATAACGGTTTAAAAACCGATATGTATGACCGTGTCATACATATCACCACTATACTTATCGGTTTTTTGGTCTCATAGATAACGGATTTTATCCGTTATCTATGAGCGTTTTTGTAGTAGTGTTTACATGTTGCGTTCTAGAGAAGCATGTTTAGGTTTATGTGCTTGAGCATGAACAAACCTTTTGAAAGAAAAAGACTAAGCTGTTTAATAATTTTTTTAGTACTTAAAAATTATTTTAGACCTCCACATGCGGTCTCTAGGCAAAGTGATTAGCGGTATGGGTAAACGTCCACCCGCGTGGCTTACTTCATATTTGTTTCTCATAAGTTTGTCAGAAGAGGTTTCTATGAAAATATTTAAATTCATTGAAGTAGTGGGAGTTATACAGTAAACGTCCACCCGCGTGGCTTGCTTGTATGATTTTCACAAGTACTTTGGAGAATGTTTGTAAATAAGATAACCAAAGTAATTAAATCGAAAGCGACATGGTTCGAGTGAGTATGTCAATTTTGAGGATTTAATTATTAAGGTTAAATTGTGGTCATTGCTTAGATATCACATCAAGTACAATGTACGAGTTCCCCGCGGAGTCCCTTCTTGATTATGATATGGTCTAGTTAAGGTGCCAACTATTAATTTCTTTTGTCAAAAGGTTAAGTTGACATGGATAGAAATTAAACGACTAGGTAAATAGTCTGGTTAAGGGGTCCGTGTGTAAACGTCCACCCGCGTGGCTTGCATATGGATTCTTTGAGCAGTTGGAGGTTTCACTAATATTGTTTTATCAAAAGGTTACAATATTATTGTTACAATCTATATGCTTTTCATGTTCTTACATGTTTATTTGTTTACTTTCAGATATGTCTATGTCTCCGATTATTAACATTCTAGCAAATAATCCTCTCACCGGTCCAAATTACACCGAATGGAAACGCCATATTATGTATATTCTTGACGTTGATGAGCACAGTTTTGTGCTTACCACTCCATGTCCCGCGGCCTTAACTGATGAGTCGACTGATGCGGAACGTGAGGCGTATAAAAGGTGGCACAAGTCAAATAATATGGCCAAGTGCTATATTATGATGACTATGTCGCAAAATTTGCAACTCCAGCATCAGGTCATGGATGACGCAGCGACCATCATGTTAAACCTCAGCGAGGTTTATGGGGAGTCCGAGAGGTCTGCTCGTTTTAACTTGATGAGAGAAATCTTATCTTGTAAAATGAGCGAGGGCAGCTCGGTGCACGATCATGTCATGCATATGACAAATCTGTTTGACAGGCTTGATCTGCTAGGAGGGGGTATCGAAGGCGAAGCCAAGGTCGATATCATCCTCAATACTCTCCCCAAAACTTTTGAGCACTTCCGTCTCAATGTCGTTATGAGCAAGGCCAACTATACTCTCAATGAGTTATTGAATGGGCACGCGCAATGGGAAAGAGGGGGTCATGGGCACGCGCAATGGGAAAGAAGTCCATGTTGCTGCCAAGGGATCTGCTTCTTCGTCGAAAGGCGGGAAAAAGAAGTGGAAAGGTCCAAAGGGCAAGCATGACCATGAGGCTAGTGGGAGCGGTAAAGCCAAAGTTGATGGCCCTAGCGGCGGCGTGAACAAGCCGACAGCCAAGGGAAAGTGCTTCAAATGCGGCAAGGTTGGGCATTGGAAGAAAGATTGTCCAGTGCTCAAGGCAAAGGGACAAGGTACGTCACAAGTTTTAGTAACAGAAACATGTTTAGCTTCGTTTTCTACTCATTCGTGGGTAGTGGATACGGGGGCAACTGACCATGTTTGTTACACCTTGCAGGGGTTCAACCCAACAAGGGAGCTGGCAAGTGATGAGATCACCATCTCCATGGGCAATGCGTCGAAGGTCGCAGCTGTTGCTATTGGAGATTTATCTTTATGTTTTGGTGATGACATTTTAGTTTTGAGAGATATTTTATATGTGCCGGAGTTTCGGCGGAACATAATTTCTGTTTCAAAGTTGTTTTTGAATGGATATTCTGTTACTTTTGATGGGGGTGTCTCTATCATGAGAGATAACAAGATTATTTGTTCTGGAATTTTGAACAACTCTCTCTATACTATTACATGTCCAATGAATAATTCTGTCCATGTTGCATCTACATCACAAATTCTTCCAAATCCAAATAAGAGGAAATATTATTCTCATGAACAATATACACATACGTGGCACCTAAGGTTAGGCCACATCAATCTAAATAGGATCCAAAGGCTCGTTTCAAATGGAGTCTTGAAAGACTTTCAAGCTGTTCCATTTAGAACCTGCGAATCCTGTATAGAGGGAAAGATGACGGCAAGGCCTTTTAAGGCCAAGGGGAATAGGGCCTCACATGTGTTAGAATTGATTCACTCTGACTTGTGTGGACCGATGTCCACTAGAGCTCGTGGAGGGTATGAGTACTTCGTCACTTTCATTGACGATTACTCAAGATATGGGTATATTTACCTACTTCAACGCAAGTCTGAATGCTTTGAGAAATTCAAAGAATTCAAGGCGGAAGTGGAGAAGAGATTGGGTAAATCTATCAAGTCATTGCGGTCTGATCGCGGTGGCGAATACCTCGGGAACGAGTTCTTACAATACTTGTCAGATTCAGGGATTACATCCCAATTGACTGCACCGGGTACTCCCCAACAGAATGGTGTAGCAGAGAGAAGAAATAGAACACTTTTGGAAATGGTAAGATCAATGATGAGTTATGCATCATTGCCTATTTCGTTTTGGGGATATGCCTTGGAAACAGCGGTATACTTGCTGAATCTAGTGCTTTCCAAATCGGTTCCTAAAAATCCTGTCGAGTTATGGTATGGGTACCAGCCCAGTCTAAACCATATAAAGATATGGGGTTGTCCTGCATACGTGCTAGACAAGGAAGCGAGGAAGTTGGAACCTAGATGTGAAGTAATGCTGTTTATAGGATATCCTAAAGGAACGAAAGGTGGTTATTTTTATAATCCTAAGGATCAGAAAGTGGTTGTTAGCACCAACGCACGATTCTTGGAACAGGATTATATAGATAAACACAAGTCTAGGTCCGAGATTGTCCTTCAAGAAATCGAAGGCAATGGACAGGCGAATCCATCACCCCAGCCAAGTGTGCAAGTGAATGCACCACAGGACACTGCACAAACCATTGTCACAACTTTACCACCACCGCTTCGTCGTAGTGGGAGGGTTGTAGTTCAACCCGATCGATTTATGTTCTTGGGAGAATCTTCGGATCTACTCCCTGTTGATGAACAAAAGGATGTCGACCCTGATAACTATAGACAAGCGATGAAAGATCAAGATGCAGATTCTTGGTACGAGGCCATGGTTTCTGAGATAGAATCCATGGGTGCTATGGATGTATACGAGAAGACCGAACTACCAGATGGCTTTGTAGCTATAGGTAGTAGGTGGGTATACAAGAGAAAGAGAGATTCGGATGGCGAAGTCGCAGCTTTTAAAGCTAGACTGGTGGCGAAAGGTTATACCCAGGAACATGGTATAGATTATGATGAGACCTTCTTGCCGGTTGCCATGCTCAAGTCTATCCGAATACTCCTTGCCATAGCAGCCCACATGAACCTTGAGATTTGGCAAATGGATGTCAAGACCGCTTTCTTAAACGGTTTCCTTGAAGAAGGAAGGGACATCTATATGCAGCAACCTGAAGGGTTTGTGAAGAAGGGCGAAGAGCATCTTGTATGGAAGCTTAAGAAGTCCATTTATGGACTTAAGCAAGCTTCAAGGTCATGGAACAAACGTTTTGACGAGGTCATTAAATCCTATGGATTTACTCGTTGTGAGAACGAAAGTTGCGTGCACCGTTTAGATGCCAATGGTGACGTGGTTTTCCTTGCACTTTATGTAGATGATATCCTCCTCATTGGCAACAATGTTGAGCTATTATCGGACATAAAGAAGTGGTTATCCGAACAGTTTCAAATGAAAGACTTAGGAGATGCAGCGTACATCCTGGGGATCAAGGTCGTTCGTGATCGCCAGAAAAGGATGTTGAGCTTATCTCAAGCGTCTTACATTGATACTGTGATTGCTCGTTTTAGCATGCAAAATGCCAAGAAAGGCTTGCTACCTTTTAGACATGGCATTCCTCTGTCTAAGGACATGTGTCCTAAGACGCCTAGTGAGGTTGAGGAGATGAGGAAGATACCCTATGCTTCCGCCGTAGGTAGCCTCATGTATGCGATGTTATGCACGAGACCTGATATTTGCTATGTCGTTGGCATGATTGCAAGATATCAGTCGAACCCTGGACCAGGACACTGGACTGCGGTAAAGCATATTCTCAAGTACCTGAAACGGACTCGAGATTATAGGCTAGTTTACCAGTCAGACAGTCTATTTCCTTTGGGTTACACCGATTCGGATTTCCAGGCTGACCGGGATGAGAAGAGATCTACCTCTGGTTATGTGTTTACCTTGGGAGGTGGAGCCGTATCATGGCGGAGTGCAAAGCAGAAGTGCATTGCAGACTCCACCATGGAAGCCGAGTATGTGGCTGCTTCGGAAGCTGCTAAGGAGGCTGTATGGTTCCGGAACTACCTCTTGGATCTAGGAGTGGTCCCTAATTTGCCTAAGAGTATCATAATTTATTGTGATAACTCGTGTGCAGTGGCAAATTCTAAGGAACCCAGGAGCCACAAGGCGTCAAAACACATAGAGAGAAAGTACCACATCATACGAGAAATCGTAAACAGAGGAGATGTGCTAGTAGAAAAGATTGATACATTGGAGAACCTAGCCGATCCTTTCACGAAAAGCTTACCGCAAAAGACCTATGAGAAGCATGCTCGAGGGATGGGATTGCGGTTGATGCCACCCACTTAGAGAAAAACTTTCAGTATAAGTGGGAGAGATGAAGTGAAGTTTTGTAATAGCTAGTATTTAGACACATTGTATACTAAAAGTTTTGCTTTAGTATAAGTGGGAGATTGTTGGATTTGTATACTGAAAGCAAGAACTTTATGCTTGTATACAATGATTCCTGTTATTCACTATTCTTATCTCCTATCTGATTGTGTTCATGATTGCATATGTATGTTCTTTATCTCTGTATAAGTAGATTATATGGTGTGTTGTAGATCACAGAAGACCGTATAATTGGAATAACCTTAAGAGATATAATATGATCACAGCCGAAATAACTCTAGGACAAGTTATTGGTTTAGGCTGCAGTATAGATGGAAGTAGTTTGTCTTGGCTACTTGTCTATACTGGTACGTCATTACGTATTGATAGGACCAACAGTTGAGATGTATTCTTCTATCTGACTTAAGTGAAGAATCAAGATCTCGGTGACTCATAAATCTTAATACTAATAAGTATTCAGATATATATGTTAATTCGTATATCACTTTGACTTACTATGGGCGAGAGTTAAATACTAACTCGAGTACTCTGTATCTTGGGTGAAAGCGGTTAATATATGATATTTGATTATCTGTATTAGTACCCGTATCCGGTATAGGATAATGACATCCCCTTAAGGAGCTCAATAAGGTTTATTACGCTAAACCCTGCAGGTTGATTAAGTTCAGGCGTAATAATAAAGATTGAGTGGTACTGCTTAAGGAATTATTAAGAGATTAATTAATTTAAGCTGTCAGAGCTCTAATTAATTAATGGATGTCGGATATTTTAAATACGGAGATTTAATAAGTCTAAATACAAGCCCCGACTCATCACCGGCAATAAAGGGGTAAGTCAGTATCGGTTCTCTAGTGGAATGAACTGATATTTATAAATTAATTATGGTCTGGGCTGACCATAGATAAATTAATTTATTTGAGGCCCATCTTTATTCCTTGTATCTGGTCCCTGGGCTGGTCCAATGTCTCCTAGCCCAAGTAGGGCAGAAAAACGCCTACACCCTAAAACTGGCGCCCCACTCTTCTTTCTGTATTATTAAATACAGCTGTCAGCTCTCAGGAAAATACACTGATCAAAATTAGGGTTTTGAGAGCAGAGAGGGGGCGCAGAACGTGATTGGTTTTTCTGTCTTGGGAGTTCTCATAGCTCGTTGTCCATCCAACGTTGGGAATTGAGCGGGATACAGTCGAGAAGATCAGAGCTGGAGTCTGAATCATTCGACGCGATCATCAATCATCTGTGCATCCAATTATCAAGTAAGTATTTCCTAACACCTAAGTGCAGCTGTTAAATTCATAGGAGCATGTTAGGAATTAATCGTTGTATGATGAATTAATAATAATCCAAGAAACGATCATCGGGCAATCGAGTATTAATTCAATTTAATATTCCTTCACACTCGTCACGCACACAAAAACGCCTCGCCCAATCTATCCTTTCAGTTTATGATTCCTTAGAAGGGTCAGCTAATGGAAATCAACTACCCCGGGCAACATCCACGCTCTCTGCGATGGCCTATCGCTAGTTGTGCTTTGCCCAGAATGCTTTAAGAACTAGATAGATCCACTTGACTCTTACGCCGATATTTCACAGCAGTCACGGCTCCAACACCAGTTGTACTATTTTGGAGGTCGATGGAAACTCGCCTTATGCCCAAATTATTACTTGTGGCCAGAACTCCCTAGTTAACTAGTGATCAATTAATTAACCAAGTTGTTACAACCTTATGGAAATCAAACCTAGTGTATCGGGAATATGCTTATACAGTTTTTATGCCCAAATTAGACCTCTCGAGTTTCGTGTTCATGCTTAGATCATCTTGCCCAAATCAGAATATAAAACTTAGCCAAACATAAAATAAATAACAAAGGCAAAAGACATAAAGGAAAACATAAAGTAAAAACTGAAATAGAAACTTACTTAAGGCAGAAGGGTACTTACGGCCAAAAGTGCCGCAGAAAACATGAACAGAAAATTAAACTGCTATGCCCATAAGGGGCGACTACTCCTACCCTACTATGGAAAGTAAATATGCAGCAGTGGTCTCTGAATTGGTGCCTCCAAAATCCGTCCTTCAATGATTCACAACTATGAGGTATTTATAGGCAAGAGTTAGGGCTACACAGGCTGGGCCCAAAATGAGTGGGCTGGAATTAGGGCTCCTTCTGCCCGAGATTGCATCCTGATCTGGAGGTTGATTTGTTCTTATCCAAACCTCAAGAGATAAGGTTTTGGATATCTTTCCTTATCTACATCCTCTGCACTCTTCTTCTCTGCCCCGTCTGTACCTTCTGCCCAGCTGATTCCGCTGCTCGGATGACTCCTCTGTTCGGAGGATCCCTCTGGTCGAAGCTGACTCCTCTGCCCTGGCACTTTGATTCCTCTGGCAGCTTGACTTCTCTGGTCAAGCCGACTCCTCTGCCCTGGCAGACTCCTCTGGCAGCTTGACTCTTCTGCCCTGGCAGACTCCTCTGCCCTGGTACCTTGATTCCTCTTCTTCAAACTTATGCCTCTTTCGCGGAATGCAGCAGCATTATGCCTTGAAAGCACCTTCTGCCCAAAGAACAGGCCTGCCCTGGAACAACACCCTCCCAAGCGACAAACTCTAGCAAAGCAAAGAAAAAGGACTCTATCTAGACCTAAAACACACAAGAAAAACGAGCACAAACATGGGCTCATCACACGCACACGCTTTAAACATGATTGTCCTCAAGCGTGCACATGCAATTATGCCCAAAAGACAGACTCAAACAAAACGGACAAGACTCGATACAAGGGTTAGCACAACCAAAACGCAATACAAAAATGCAAGAGAATATCTAAGCAAAAACATGCTAGCAATAAGAGACAAAAAAAAAATATCGTGCAATGCCATCAATTGAGTCAAGAAGGGGTCTGTGGGCGTAAGGATGTTCCTCCCCATCGCTCATTCTCTCAAGTGTTTTTGGGACGTGTTTACGCTCGTGACATCATGCTAGGTTTTGCCATAGGCTTGCCTATCTTCTATTGTCTCCCCCTTTAGTCAAAGTTCTAGGTGTATCTCATTAGGTCTTTCATGGGTTGTAATGTGGCTTAAGGCATAAGGTAGGAAATTTTGGTACGAGGCTAAGGTCATTCTGAACTTCATTATGGGCAACAGACTTCCCAGATTTTTAAGATTCCTGCCTATTCTTGCGGGCATAAGCACATATTGACCAATACATTAACTTTTTTTTTTTTTTTCTCTTTCTATTCTGGACTTTTCTTTACTTTGGGATTAGATGTCCCATTTTGCAATTTTTGCACTAGTCCTGCCCATAGCATCCACTACACTATCTTCCCTTCTTTTGCCCTTAAGTTCAATTTGACCAGGACGGCTCAAATTTGGGCAAATTTTATCAGTGAATTCAAATGAATTATTAAGCTCAAAAGGGTTCACAAGTGATAGATATAGGGTTGGTCAGTTTGGCTTTGTGGGCTAAAGAAAGAATTGCCTAAATCATTTAACACACCTACACTATGTACACAGGGTTCGACTAAGAATCAAGGCAAGTTCTAGCATTACCCTAGTCAAGATGTCAATTTTCACACAAAAAGAAAAAGTTGTTATGGGCATAAGACAACATATATCAAAGCTCAAAACCTCACACGGTATGCCCACAGCCCTATCCATCGTCTTCAACTACATACGGCATGCATTGAAATTCAAATCTCAAACTACTTGCACAACAAACTCAGAATATAATCATGCATATTTGATTGCAAATCGAAAGGCTAACCACAGGACAAAGAAACGACGCTCGGCCCACCCCACACACATACTTTGCCTTGGGCAAAGTAGGTGTGTAGAGGGGGTCGAAAAACAGACTCAAAACGAAAACTAAAAAGAAACAAAGACCAAGGGAGGGTTATGCCCAGAACAGAGTTCAGGTGGGCACCTGAATCCAGTGCTCGCAAAGTAGGCAAAGAGTGCTTTTCTGGTCTCCATCATTATGGCTTCTATTATGCCCGTACGGGCGTCATTACTTGCACTCAAAGGGGCAGGGCTCTCTGACTTTTCCTTGTTCTTACTTGCTGGGGCAGATGGCTGAAAGCTTGCTTGTGGGCGTAACCTCTTCAGGGGTGGTGAATCTAACTCTCTTGCCTTTGATGCGCACGTCCTTCGGGAGAACCATGCTGAAACACAAACAAAACACATAAAAAACAGGTACTCCTCCCCACTCACACACTTTGCCTTAGGCAAAGGGTGTTAGAAGGAGGAATACCAACAACAAACGAAAACAAAAAAGGAGACTCTCCCCCCACACACACTTTGCTTTGGGCAAAGTGGGTGTTTAGAGGGGGTCAACCAAAACAGATAAAAAAAACTGAACAGACCTGGATGAAGTTTTGGGAGCCCCCTGATTTATGCCTAATTGTTCTAATTTTGGGGGTTCACATGCGCATATTTTAAGTTAAATCTTCTGGAAATTGGTGCGTTTTATGGTTTGTTTTATGCTTTTCAAGAGATTTAGGTCTTATAGATGGAAGAGTGCGATTTTGGAGATTTTTGGGGTAAGAATGGTATTTTTAGGCACACTTTGTTATGCAGAGCTGAACTTCTCTATGAAGGCCCGTGCCAGAGTAGAGAAGCCCGCTTCAGAGCAGAGGAGTGCGCTCCAGAAGTCGCCAGCGAAATCCGCTCAAGCCAGAGGCGAGCGCGGAAATGCCAGAGGAATCGAGGCGAGTGCGGAAATGCCAGAGGAATCGAGGCGAGCGAGGAAGCGCCAGAGAAATCACTTCGCTACTGGAAACATAAGTATCAGAGGAATCGCTATGCCAGAGGAATCAAACGCCAGAGAAATTATCATTTCTCTGGAGTCAGCGAAATCAAGAAGCCAGTGTAGCCAAGTAATCATCAGAGGAGTCAAGAGTCAGAGCAGAGGGGATAGAAGTCCATTACAGCGGAATCGAGAAGTCAGAGAAATCACCATTCATCTGGCGCCAGAGCGGAAACCATTCCGCTGGCGACCCATTCCGCTGGCGATAGTCAGAGCGGAAGCCATTCCGCTGGCGAGAGTCCCGAATTCGACCAGTGAGGAGATTATTTCTGGGGCGCGCGTCACAGCTGGAAAGTTGCCTTCTTTTGCACGATTCTATTGCCTTTAGAGTTCTACTTTGCATGGCAACTTTCATGGTGATTCAGAAGGATTTGAAGTCTATAAATAGGGCCATACTTTTCATTGTAAAATATCAATCCCTTGCCCTAATTTTTGGAGTTCTGCCGTGAAGAAGCATCCAGCGCTGCACTGCTCCGAAGCTTAGGAATTTACTTGCTTTCATAGTTTTTCATAGTTTTTAAATTCATTGTTTTAAGTTAGATTTCAATTCGGTTTTTAGTTTATTCTTGGATTGTGATTGCGTGACACAATTACACGTTCAAGACATTTACGGTATTTCGTATTTAAATTCAATTTATTTTCGTTTAATCATGTTTATGTTTTTCATTCATGTTTATGTTTTCCTTTCAATTATGCAATTTAAATTATGCACTTTAGTTTCACGTCTAGATTAGAAGTCTTTAAATTTACAAGTATTTAATTCCTTAAGTTAAGTTTAATTCGAGTTGTTTAAATTATTGCCTAGGTTAAGTTTAAGTTCAATTTACGTTTAAGTTTAAGTTACGTTTTTAAATCAAAACTTTTACTGCTTTCTTTTATTGCTTTCCTTACGGTATTACTAAAAGCCCTTAAAGACTTTCCTTGAGAGATGACACTGGGTCAACTTACCATCACTAGGATGTCCTTGTTCTATTGCAAGTCAACTTAGAGGTGTTTCTAGTTGAGTCACCCCCACCACACAATTTGCTTTAGGCAAACGTGGGTGAGGGCTCAAGAGAAACCCCTTGCCTGAACCAAGAAACAAAAACAAACTAAAAGCTAAACAAACTCAAAAGGCAAAAGAAATTACTAGCGCTCTCAGTTCCCCGGCAACGGCGCCAATTTGACGGAGCTGTCGTTTGAGCTTCGCGCAAATAAATTTATCCTGTGCCCACAACTAGACTAGCTAGTGGTAAGTCCAGAGTCGAATCCACAGGGAACTGAGCAGTAACTCCTCCTGCAAGGGTGTCACTAAAAAAGGTTTGTATTCTGCAGTGTTCTGCCCACAACGAGCTTATGGGCAGAACGGGTATCCAACTTAAACTGAAATAATAAAGGTAAATAAATCAAACAACAAAACAATCCTGACTTGGGCTTGAATCACCAAACATGAACTAGACACTCGATCATTGGTGCAAAGATAAATTACTATACTCGCATACCAGTGGTTATAGGCATAAGAATTGTTGCGCCCCTATTGTCACTCGTCACGCACGCAAAAACCCCTCGCCCAATCTATCCTTTCTGTTTATGATTTCTTAGAAGGGTCAGCTAATGGAAATCAACTACCCCGGGCAACATCCACGCTCTCTGCGATGGCCTATCGCTAGTTGTGCTTTGCCCAGAATGCTTTAAGAACTAGATAGATCCACTTGACTCTTACGCCGATATTTCACAGCAGTCACGGCTCCAACACCAGTTGTACTATTTTGGAGGTCGATGACAACTCGCCTTATGCCCAAATTATTACTTGTGGCCAGAACTCCCTAGTTAACTAGTGATCAATTAATTAACCAAGTTGTTACAACCTTATGGAAATCAAACCTAGTGTATCGGGAATATGCTTATACAGTTTTTATGCCCAAATTAGACCTCTCGAGTTTCGTGTTCATGCTTAGATCATCTTGCCCAAATCAGAATATAAAACTTAGCCAAACATAAAATAAATAACAAAGGCAAAAGACATAAAGGAAAACATAAAGTAAAAACTGAAATAGAAACTTACTTAAGGCAGAAGGGTACTTACGGCCAAAAGTGCCGCAGAAAACATGAACAGAAAATTAAACTGCTATGCCCATAAGGGGCGACTACTCCTACCCTACTATGGAAAGTAAATATGCAGCAGTGGTCTCTGAATTGGTGCCTCCAAAATCCGTCCTTCAATGATTCACAACTATGAGGTATTTATAGGCAAGAGTTAGGGCTACACAGGCTGGGCCCAAAATGAGTGGGCTGGAATTAGGGCTCATTCTGCCCGAGATTGCATCCTGATCTGGAGGTTGATTTGTTCTTATCCAAACCTCAAGAGATAAGGTTTTGGATATCTTTCCTTATCTACATCCTCTGCACTCTTCTTCTCTGCCCCGTCTGTACCTTCTGCCCAGCTGATTCCGCTGCTTGGATGACTCCTCTGTTCGGAGGATCCCTCTGGTCGAAGCCGACTCCTCTGCCATGGCAGACTCCTATGCCCTGGCACCTTGATTCCTCTGCTTCAAACTTATGCCTCTTTCGCGGAATGCAGCAACATTATGCCTTGAAAGCACCTTCTGCCCAAAGAACAGGCCTGCCCTGGAACAACACCCTCCCAGGCGACAAACTCTAGCAAAGCAAAGAAAAAGGACTCTATCTAGACCTAAAACACACAAGAAAAATGAGCACAAACATGGGCTCATCAGTGACCGTGAGGGTTTCCTTAGAGTTGAGTGAGTGAGTTGAACTTGAGTTTCGGGGACGCTTAGAGTGATGGTTGAGTTGAGGGTTTCAAAGACCCAAAGACGAAGCTTTTAGCTTGCTTTTGCATACATAAGTTTTCTTATGTATAGTATGTTGAGGGTCTCAAAGACCCAGAATTTTCAAGTTCGGGATAGTATTTCCTGTGTGACTGGGGAGTGATTATGTTGGACCTGGCCAGTCCGCGTGATCCAAATCTCAGTAGACGTGTTTTAGGTTTATAAACCCACGCGTTTCAACTTTCGGTTGAAAAAGATCATATGGGTTCTTACTCTAGGTCATTTTGTTCGACCTGGTAGTTACTTCATTCTACCCTCTGGTCATTCATTCGAGTCTCTTGAGCAAATTTGTTTGCAACAATTTGTTTTGATGTCATTCTAGGGTTGAACCCTTACAACTTTTGAGTTGTCCTAGTAGTTTCTTTTGATGTATAAGACTAGTGAGAGACACGTCAGAAGACTCTGACACCCGAGCAACTGGTAAACTACACTTGAGAACGTTTCAAGGCTACTCAGAAGTATGTACCGAGGAGTACTGTAAGCAGCGAGAGGCTGAATATCGAAGTTAGATGTAAGGAAATAAATCAGTTGTAGAGTATAACCGAGAATTCAGTGAGCTATTACGTTTCGCTCATCAGAAGATGGATACTGACGAGAAGATGTTTGAGTTTTATGTGCCGATTTAAGGCAAGACTTTAAAGTAGTATTGGCAAGTCAGAGTGCCTTGTCATACACCGAGGCCTTGAATCGAGCCTTGGATATGGAGATTGGCTTTACAGCCAGAGAAAATACTGCAGACACCCACACTGCCGTTGACTCAGATAAAAACACCTAGAGGACAACAGACTGTACCTCAAGGACGTAATGGAAAGAGAAAGTGGGAGGACAAAGCACATGGCAACAAAAAGCCGTGGCAAGGACAAGTCCATCAACAACAGGGTAAGCAACAATATCCTGGACAGTCATCATGACAACAGAGGACGTCGCCGTGCGCCAAGTGCAACAAGATGCACTTGGGGGTTTGCAAAGCTAGAACTAATAGTTGCGTCAACTGTGGACAAGCTGGTCACTACTCATCACACTGCTCGGGTAGACAACAAGAAATGGTGGAAGGGAAGCCTAATCAGAATTCGGCTTAACCCGTGAGCGCCATCATGGGATATCCCCAACGACAGCGTCAACCGCAATGTCCACAGAAACAGCAGCAGCAGCAGCAACAACTTCCACAGCCGCCACAGTATCAGATTGCTTTTGCGCTAAATCAGATCGAAGCAGCCCGAGAGAAAAATCAGGGAAACCTGAGAGGTAGGGGCAAGTTATAGGATGTACTAGTCAGGATTCTGTTTGATACAGGAGCCTCGCATTCTTTAATTGTTTGAAGTAGATACCTTCAAACTCGAGCCAAAACGAGCTAGTCCCGAGTTGAGAGTAATCACTCCTGTAGGAAGAGCTACTATAGTTTCTCACGTAATTTCTAACTTGGAGCTTGAGTCAGGATCACTAGAGATCAGAATAAGAACCTTGCACTTAATGCCTATGTGGAACGTAGACATTAGTCTAGGGATGGACTGGTTAGCAGAGAACTTTGCCCCGAGTGATTGTAAGAAGATACAGATAACTTTCCAACCACCTGGGAAGGAACAAACATGTTTTTCACGGCATTAATAGAAAGAAGAGAGTTCCAATCCTTCGGCACTTCAAGCGTCGAAGTTGGTAGAGAAGAAATGAGCACAAGCTTACCTAGTTTACTTGAATGATGAAGGAGAATCAAGTAAAAACTTAGAGGATGTAGCAGTGGTAAGAGAATATAGAGATGTACTTCCCGAGACCTTACCAGGATTTTCCACCAACAAGACAATTGGAGGTTACTATTGATCTAGAACCTGGATCAGCACCAGTGTCGATGGTACCCTACAGAATGGCACCTAAGGAGCTACAAGAACTGCTCGAGTTAGATTTTATCAGACCTAGTGTATCTCCGTGGGGGGCACCAGTCCTTTTGTCAAAAAGAAGGATGGCACGTTGAGAATGTGCATAGATTATCGAGAGCTGAATAAATTGACACTCAAGAACAAATGTCCTTTACCAAGGATAAATGACTTGTTTGATCAATTAAGAGGAGCGAGCATTTTCTAGAAGGTTGACTCGAGATCAGATTACCACCAGCCGAAATTTTGACAGAAGGATATACCTAAGACAGCTTTTCAAACGAGGTATGAGCACTATGAGTTCATAGTTATACCATTAGGTTTGACAAAGGCACCAGTAGTTTTCATGGATCACCTGAATCAAGTGTTCCATCAATAACTGGAGAAATTTGTCCTAGTTTTCATAGATGATATTCTCATCTATTCGAAGAATGAGAAAGAGCACCAACAACATGTGAGAGTAGTGTTGGAAACGCTTAGAGCTGAGAAGCTTCTCGCCAAATTCACCAAGGGTGAATTTTGGTTGAACGAAGTAACGTTCCTAGGACATATTGCTTCATCCAAAGGGATTAAGGTTGACCCCGCTGAGGTACAAGCTGTACATGAGTGGAGATCACCAACTACGCCTAACGAGATTCGCAGCTTCTTATGCTTAGCAGGTTACTATCGGAGGTTTATTAAGGGATTTTCCACGATAGCGAGACCGATGACCCAATTACTTAGAAAAGAAGCTAAGTACAATTGGATAGAGGAGTGTGAAGAGAGTTTTAAGAGCTTAAAGAGGATGACTACAGCACCAGTACTGATAGTCCCAGAAATGGATAAAGAGCATACCATCTACGCAAATGCGTTAGAGAATGGGCTAGGATGTGTTTTGATGCAAGAAGGAAGAGTTATAGCCTATACATCACGACAACTTAGACCCCACGAGATAAATTATCCAACGCATGACTTAGAACTTGCAGCTGTTGTGCATGCCTTGAAAATTTGGAGGCATCATCTCTACGGAGTTAGATGTGGAATTTTTACGGACCACAAAAGTCTGAAATACTTTTTCGAGCAGAAGGATCTTAACATGAGGCAGAGGAGATAGCTCGAATTAGTAAAGGATGTTGACTGCGACATTAATTATCACTCTGGTGAGGCCAAGGTAGTAGTCGACACATTGAGCCGAAAGGTCTCGTCAAAGTTAGGATGTCTCCTCACGAGAGAGGATGAGCTTATAAAGGACTTTGACAAGATGAGGATAGAGGTGATAAAACCACCAGGGACAATAGCGAGTATTTTTGTGACGATGCCTAGTTTGAGGAAAATGGTGATTGAAGCACAAAGGAAAGATGAGACAATGAGCAAGTTACGAGAAAGGATGAGAGCAGGAGATCTCAAGAATTACAAAGAAGCTAGACAATGCTATCTTATTTGAGGGGAGAATATGCATTTCCCACGATGATGAACTGAAGAATAAGATCATGAGTGAGATTCATGACACGCCTTACACCGCCCACCCAGGAGGCACAAAGATGTATCAGGATTTGAAAAAGAGATTTTTTTTAGGATGGAATGAAACGAGACATAGCTTCGTTTGTAGAGCGATGCTTAGCTTGTCAGCAAGTGAAAGCATTACACCAACGATCCTATGGGAAGCTAAACCCGCTAGAGATTCCCGAGTAGAAGTGGATCACATAGCAAGGGGTTTTGATCGACTAACAAAATCTGCACTTTTCATACCGATCCTAATTGCATATGGATCAAATAAGTTAGTACAATTGTACGTTCGTGGGTTTAAAATTGCACGGAGTACCGGTGTAGATAACCTCAGAGAGAGATCCAAATTTTACGTCACGTTTTTGGATGAGTTTACAGAGAGAGTTGAGTACGAGGATGAATAGAGTTAGAGTTTAAGGACAACTTAGACCCAGAGTTATGAGTCCTTATGAGTTTTTGTGAAAGATAGGTCCAATAGCGTACAGGTTGGCTTTGCCGCCTAGCTTTAGAAATGTGCATAACGTGTTTCACGTGTCACAATTGAGAAGATATATGTTCGACCCAAACCATGTGGTTTACTAAGAAGAAATGGTCTTAGAACCAGACTTGAGTTATGAAGAGAGAGACCCAAACCATGTGGTTGAACTCTGTAATACCCGGGCTTTTTATGACGTGTTTAATTGCTTGAGTTTGAGTAATTAAGGTTTAGATCCCTTGTTTAATTACTTTGTATAGAGATGAGGAGTTATACAAAGTTTTCTTGTTATATTTTAATTGTTGTGATGTTCTTTTAATGATGATGTGAGAATGATGTGGGATTTTATATCCGTAATTGAGTTAGAGTATTCGAATAATTTGAGATAATTATTTGATTGAGAACGGTGAACTCGGAAGTGAGATCTGAGTCCGTTAAGACGTTTTTGAAGTTTTTGATTTTTTGACGATGAATAGTAAAATACTACTATTTCATCTTTTTGTCGACTTTCAAAATCTTACGTGCACGTCGTCGAGAAATATTCTTAGTTTTTCGATACGAGTCCAACGACGAAAGTTTTTATTTTTGGACGATGAGTGAATACTAAATCGAAATTTCTCGATAAACGAACCGAGCTCGTTTATCAGAATTTCGAGAACGAGCTTGAGTATTCTATATTTATATAGAATTACGAGTGTAATGAAAGTGAGTAGAGGTTGAGAGGGCGAGTAACGAAGAGTACGGGTAGTTAGTCGTTAAGACGAGACGAGACGAAACGAGATATTTAACGACTAAATATCTAACCTACCCTACCCTTAACCAGCCCCCAACCGCCCACACCTTTTTCCCCACTTAAGTGTCGGCTGTTAGCAGCCAACACCCCTCACTTTTCATTTTAAAATATCTCACACACACTAAACACACACACAACTCACGCATGCTCCATTTTAGCTTGGAGTTGGAGCTTTCGAGCTTCGATTTGAGCACCGAGACGAACGCCGATCATCTTTTCGATCACATATCTAAGTAGGTAACATCTCTACCTACGTTTTGATGGTTTTCTTTTCGATTTTCGTCGGCGTCAAAAAACGTCGATTCTCGACTTTATTTTGAAACGACGTCGGATCGTCGTGAAATTTTAGTATGTTGTTCTTGGGTAGATGTTGAGCATGTTTAATGAAGGAGTTAAGGTTGGTTCGAACCATAGCTATGTAACCCAGGATGGCAGCCAGCTATGTTCGTCGTCATAGCTCATCCTTCGATTTTTATTTAATCGTTGTGACTTGATATATGTGTTTAGGAGCATGCTAGGATGATTACATGTTTAAATTGTATTTTTCCAAGCATGATAAGTTGCAGATTTGGTCGAGCATGGCTGAATATGTGTCGTGAGTTTTGAGCTTTTCTTGAGCTAGGTTAATGTGTTGTCGAGTTCTTGGCTGCCAAAGTTTGAAGTTCTTGGCAGCCAATTTCCGTGAGGTTGAAGATGATGCATGTTAAGGGTTTTGGTGTGTTGTTGAGTTCTAAGATGGAGGTTGAGCATGTTAAAGTTAGTTTGATGTTTGGAGTAATGGTAGGAAATGTGTAGGATGTTGCATGAGTTTTGCAGAGCATGAGTGAGTTTGAACTTTGTGAGTCAGCTCTTGCTGCCAAAGTCAGCTCTTGCGAGTTAGCTCTGGCGAGTTAGCTCTGGCGAGTCAGCTCTGGCTCTTGACTTCAGCTCTGGCGAGTCAGCTCTGGCTGTTGACTTCAGCTCTGGCGAGTCAGCTCTAGCTGTTGACTTCAGCTCTGGCGAGTCAACTCTGGCTGTTGACTTCAGCTCTGGCGAGTCAGCTCTCGCTGTTGACTTCAGCTCTGGCGAGTCAGCTCTGGCTGTTGAGTCAGCTCTGGCTGTTGAGTTCAGCTCTGGCTGTTGAGTGCAACTCTGTCGAGTTGTCAGCCCTGGTTATGTCGAGTAGTCAGCGCTGGAATGAGAGTCCAGTTATGACGAGTAGTCAGCGCTGGAATGAGAATCCGGCGATGACAAGTAGTCAGTGCTGGATTGGAATGTCCAGCCATGTCGTGTTGTCAGCTCTGACTGCCAAGTCAGTGCTGGCAACACTTGGGTTTTAAAGTGTTAAGTTTATTTCCCTATGTGAGTTTAAGTTAGTGAGTTATCTTTTTAATGACCCTTCTTCTCATCGATTCTTCATAGCAATGAAGGTCCGGTTGGGAAGTGACGACGAGAGAGAGAGAGTGACGTTACCCTTTTTGCAGAGACGCAACAAGGTGGGCTTTTCTACGCTAAAATCAAGATGTTTACGCGTTTGATGTATGATGTATGATGTATGATGTTTGATGTATGATGTATGATGTATGATGTATGATGTATGATGTATGATATATGATATATGATGTATGATGTATGATGTATGATGTATGATGTATGATGTATGACGTATAATGTATGATTAAATGGATGTTAAATGCATTGATGTTTTATTTTCCTTTCAAAGCATGAACTGAAAATATATTTGAAGTTATTGCATTGCCAAAATATTTGATGTTTTAGTATGTTATCTATCTGTATGAGAAATGATATCGGTTCTACACGAGGTAGAATTAGTGTACACGGTGGTCGTGAGTCATCTTTCAGGTTGGCCGATCACAGTGCTGCAGAGGGAGGCCTCCCTCTCAGTACATAAGTTAACAGATACGATACTTACTTGACGAGAAAAGTCTGCGCAGACAACTTTGAGAAATGAAAATGAGTTTAGCGAACATAAGGCCTTTTAGATAAATCCCTTATGTTTTGCATATGAAATGGCAATGACAATATGTATGATGTTATATGCATGAAGTGTTTGGCATGTGTTCACTGAGTACTTTTGTACTCAGCCCTGCATATCTTTTTCAAAAATGTGCAGGTTGAGCCGGTGTGATGATTGTTGGATTTGTATACTGAAAGCAAGAACGTTTTGTGCTTGTATACAATGTTTCCTAAGTTCACTATCTAATCTCCTATCTGATTGTGTTCATGATTGCATATGTATGTTCTTTATCTCTATATAAGTAGATTATACGGTTATACGGTGTATCACAGAAGATCGTATAATTGGAATAACCTTAAGAGATATAATATGATCACAGCCGAAATAACTCTAGGACAAGTTATTGGTTTAGGCTGCAGTATAGATGGAAGTAGTTTGTCTTGACTACTTGTCTATACTGGTACGTCATTACGTATTGATAGGACCACAGTTGAGATGTATTCTTCTATCAGACTTAAGTGAAGAATCAAGATCTCGGTGACTTATAAGATCTTAATACTAATAAGTATTCAGATATATATATTAATTCGTATATCACTTTGACTTACTATGGGTGAAAGTTATATACTAACTCGAGTACTCTGTATCTTGGGTGATAGCGGTTAATATATGATATTTGATTATCTGTATTAGTACCCGTATCCGGTATAGGATAATGACATCCCCTTAAGGAGCTCAATAAGGTTTATTGCGCTAAACCCTGCAGGTTGATTAAGTTCAGGCGCAATAATAAAGTTTGAGTGGTACTGCTTAAGGATTTATAAAGAGATTAATTAATTTAAGCTGTCGGAGCTCTAATTAATTAATGGATGTCGGATATTTTAAATACGGAGATTTAATAAGTCTAAATACAAGCCCCCCGACTCATCACCGGCAATAAAGGGGTAAGTCAGTATCGGTTCTCTAGTGGAATGAACTGATATTTATAAATTAATTATGGTCTGGGCTGACCATAGATAAATTAATTTATTTGAGGCTCATCTTTATTCCTTGTATCTGGTCCCTGGACTGGCCCAAAGTCTCCTAGCCCTAGAAGGAGAGAAGGAACGCCTATTACAGATTCCAAGCGTCCCACACGTATTTAATTCTATTAAATACAGCTGTCAGCTCTCAGGAAAACACACTGATAAAATATTAGGGTTTTTGAGAGCTGTGGGAGGCGCAGGAAAACGTGTGGAGCATTCTCTCTTGGGACTTTCATAGATCGTTGTCCATCCAACGGTGAAAGCTGAGCGGGATACAGTCGAGAAGATCAGAGCTGGAGTCAGATTTTCGCAGGAAACCAAGTTCTGGCAGTCTCCGTAAAATGGCCATAACTTCCTCCACATAACTCCGATTCAGACGAATCAGGCGGCCTCGGAAAGCTCTCGCGAAGACGAAGAAGTCGTATTTCTGGGCGTAATACGATTTGAGGATGTTTGAGGCTTCAAACGAAGGCTTGAAGCTGACTGGTCTGTTCAGATGCGAATCTGCGAATTCTTCTGAATTCTTCAGGTATTTTCTAAACTCCAACGTGCAATTGTTAAATTCATAGGAGCATGTTAGGATTAATCGTTGTATGATAAATTAATAATAATCCAAGAAACGATCATCGGGCAAACGGAGCATTAATTCAGTTTAATATTCCTTCAATTGGTATCAGAGCCCATGATTAATTTCTTGGCTCTATTATTAATTTATGTACGATTAATAATGTGCGTTTTTTTTACTGCTGTTGTTCTTCGTGGTCTGTTGATTCGTGGAATACGTCGTTTGACGTTGTAATCGTTTTTCACCGCGAGAAAATCCGTGGTTAGATTAGGATTTCAATTGTTTTTGTTTTTCCTATGTAAATCTGTAAAATTGAGAACGAGACGAGGACGACGACGAATCAACAACGATGAACGGAGTAAGGAGGAGACGCACGGGACCGGGGACGAGGGGCTGCGGGCGCCGTTGGGCAGCGCGCGCGCGGGTGCAAGCACGTCATGCGCAGCGCGCCCAGGCAGGCGCCGCGCGGCCGCTGCTGCTCTCGGTCCTGGACGTGTGCTGCTGTGCGGGTCGGGCGAGGAAGAAGGCTGCAGCCGGCAGGGGCTGCGCGCGCCCGGGGCCGCGCCTGCGCGCTTTGCGCGCTGCGCGCCCAGCGGGCGGCGCACTGCCGCTGCTGCTGTCCACGCTGAGGGGCCTGCTGCCGCTGATGTCGCCGTGCACCGAGGGCTGCTGCTGGTGGCGCCGAGCGCTGCCGACCGGGCGGCTGCTCGTGCTGGAGGCTGGTGCCGGGCTGCTGCGGCGCCGGGCTGCTGCCGAGCGTGGGGGCGGCTGCTTTGGGAGGTGGCGGCGGCAGCTAGGGTTCCAAACCCTAGCTGCGATTGTTTCTCAATCCTAGGGGGCCCAAACCCTATTTTCCAAAGACGGGCCTGATGGAGCTGTTCGGGCCAAGTGTTTAGTTTTTGGGCTTTTCTTTTCTATTTTAAATGTAGTAGATTAGTTTTTGGGATTCCACGAATGGGTCACGAAGAACTTTATTATTTTAATTCTGTTCTTTGCATGTCGTGGTGTTAATCCTTATGCTCTTTACCTGCTTTTGTTCGTCTCTGCTTGTTAATATGCTTTATTAACTGCGCTTACACAAGCATGATAGTAGGTTTATCGTTTTCTTAAGCATGTTTTAGAATTCTGTAAGCATGTTTTACATGTTGCGTTCTAGATGAGCATGTTTAGGATTATGTGTTGAGCATTTTCAAACCTTTTGAATGTAAAAAGACTAAGCTGTATTAATAATTTTATAGATGATTAAAAATTATTTAGACCACCACAAACGATCTCAAGACAAAGTGATTGAGATGTGAGTAAACGTCCACACGATCGTGGCTTACTTCACATTCGATTTCACAAGTTTGTTGAGTTGAGATTTCTAAATCCATTGAAGTAGTGGGAGTTATGCGGTAAACGTCCACACGATCGTGGCTTACTCGTATAATTTTTCACAAGTACTTTAGAAAATGGAATTAAACAAGATAACTAAGAAATTAAATTGAATGTGACATGGTCCTCGTGTGTATGTCAAGATTCGAGAATTAAATTTCAAAGTTAGTTTGTGGTAATTGTTTAAAAATTTTTATTCTTAATTTTATATAGACCTCCACATGCGGCCTCAAGACAAAGTGATTGAGGATGTGAGTAAACATCCACACGATCGTGGCTTACTTCATATTCAATTTCACAAGTTTGTTAAGTTGAGGTTTCTATTAAAAATATTTAAATCCATTTAAGTAGTGGGAGTTATGCGGTAAACGTCCACACGATCGTGGCTTACTCGCATGATTTTCATAAGTACTTTAGAGGATGGACTTTAAATAAGATAACCGAGAGGTTAAATTGAAAGCGGTATGGTCCTCGTGAGTATGCTAATTTCGAGAATTTAACTGTCGAGGTTAAATTGTGGTCGCTGCTTAGATATCATTTCAAGTACAATGTACAACTCCCAAATGAGTCCCTTCTTGATGATGATATGGTCTAGTTAAGGTCCAACTATTAATTTCCTTTGTCAAAAGGTTAAGTTGACATGGATGGAAATTAAACGACTAGGTAAATAGTCTGGTTGAGGGGTTCATGTGTAAACGTCCACACGATCGTGGCTTACCCGTGAGATTCCTTGGGCAGTTGGAGGTTTCATTAATATTGTTTTATCAAAAGGTTACAATATTATTGTTACGAATTATATGTTTTATGTTCGTTACTTTCAGATATGTTTATGTCTCCTGCTTCTTTATTTTTGCACAAAGTCTTTTAACCGGTCCACATATATAAAATGGAAACGCAGTTTTGGATTTTTATCTTTATCACAAACTAACACAATTTTTTGTGTTGCTTACTACTCCACGTTCTTATGGTCCGAACAATGAGTCAACTGATGAGAAAAAGGAATTACATAAAAGGTGACATAAGACGAATAATGTAGCTATATGCTATATTATGAGTATAATGTCACAAACCTTGTAGCTCCAACATTAGGGCATGGACGATGCTATTAGCATCATGCTGAATCTCAAGAAAGTGTTCGGAGAGTCAGACTGAGCTGCTCATTTAAATTTGATGAGAGTAATCTTGTTATTCTTATGAGTGAGCACAGCTCAGTGCACAAGCATGTCATGCAAATTTTGACAGACTTGACTTGCTCAGTGGGAGTATCGACGGTGAGACAAAAGTTGATATTATCCTGAACTCTCTTCCCAAGTCTTTTAATTAAGAACTTCCGCCTCAACGCTGTTATGAGCAAGTAAGATAATACTCCTTTTGAGTTGTTGAATGCTCTAATTACGGCTAAGGAAGTTGTGGGAAAGAGATGTGCAAGCACTTGTTATTGCCAAAGGAGAGCCATCTTCTTCGTCGAATGACGGGAAGAAGAAAGGTCCAAGGGGCAAGAAAGACAAGGGAAATAGTGGGAGTAGTGGTGTGATAAGATTGAGTATTGAAGATTTTTTCTTTCAATACTCAAGGCAAAGGTTAAGGTATTTCACTTGCTATAGTAACTGAAACATATCAGCTCATTTTCTACTCAGTTGTGAGTAGTGGATAACGAGAGAAACTGATAATGATTGTTACACCTTGCATGGCTTTTATAAGCTGACTAGGAAGCTGAGAAGTGATGAGATGATTGTCTTCATAGGCAACGTGACTAGAGTCGCAGTTGTTGCAATTGAAGACTTGTCTTTAAGTCCTAAAGACATAGTTTAGTTTTTGAGAGTTCCTTATCATGTTCCAAAATTTTGAATAGATGGATCTTATGTCATTTTTGATAGTGGTGTTTCTATCATAAGAAATGACAAAAGTTGTCTATTCTGGTATTTTTGAACATCTCTCTTCACACTATAACTTGTCTTCAAAATACCTTTATATTGCATTTACATCATCGAACAAAAGAAAGAGAAAAGTTAAGGCTAATCTCTCATGAGGATCTTACACATATATTGATACCCTAGATTAGGTCACATCTATCTTAACATGATCCAAAGGCTCGTGTCTAAATAAATACATTGGATTCAATCCAGGTTGTACTATTTCGAACCTACGAATCTTGTATAGAGGAAAAGATGGAGACCAGGTCATTCATGACAAAGGGGGATAAAGGACCAATAATGTGTTAGGAATTATCTTTTCTGATTCATTGTCAGTGTTTGGGATTCCAACCCAGTTTAGTACACCATGTAATCCTTATATAAAATGGTGTGGTGGAGAGAAGAAATAGGTCACTCTTGGAAAAATATGTCCGATGATGAGTTATGCATCTTTGCAATTAGTCCTAAAGAATCAGAAGGTGGTTATTAGCAATGACACACGATTCTTAGAAGTGGACTATGGGAATAATTACTAATCCAAGTCAGATAGTGTGTTTCAAGAAATTGAAGACATTAGACAGGCGATTCCATCACCCAAGCCAAGTATGCAAGAGTTTTGTACCACAAGACACTGCACGCACTGTTGACACACATGTGCCACCACAGATCCATTGTAGTGGGAGGGTTGTGGGACAACCCGATCGATTTATGTTCTTGGGAGAATCTTTGGATTCAGTCACTGGTAGTGAATATAAGAGAATCGACCCAGATATCTACTTGGAATTAGTGGAAGACGAGAATGTAGATTCTTGGCACACCTCAATGGAGCAATCCATTAAGAATATGGGTGTATACTAGAAAATCTTGCTACCAGGAGGCAGTCATGCCTTAGGTTGTAAGTGAGTATGCAAGATAATGACAGGCCCGAATGAGCAAGGTCGTAGCTTCCGAAGCTAGACTGGTGGCGAAAGGTTATGCCCAGTGTAAAGGTATAGGTTATGATGATATTTTCGCAAGTACCATGCTCAGAACATTCGGATCATTTTACCCATAGCAGCTCACTTAAACCATCGAGGTTACGTGAGGGAGGGAGAGAAACATCTCGTGTCAATCGCTCTCGTGTCATCGGTGATGTGGTTTATCTTGCATTTTATGTAAACAATATCCTTCTAATTGGCGACAATATGGAGCTATTGTTAAGACATAAAGTAATGGTTATCCGAACAGTCTCATATGAAAGACTAAGGAGGTACGGTATACATCTTTGTGATCAAAGTAATAAGAGATCACTAGAAAAAGATGTTGGGCTTATCTCGAGTGTCTTACATTGATACTGAGAATACTCGTTGTAGTATGAATACCGCCAAGAAAGGATTGCTAACTTTTAGATATGGCGTTCCTTTATCTAAAGACTATGTCTTAAGATGCCTATTAAGGTTGAGGAAATGAAGGCAGTATTCTACGTTTCCGCAGTAGATAGCTTCATGTATGGATTGCTATGTACGAGATCTTATATTTGCTATGCAGTTAGCATGATTGTAAGATATCAGTATAGTCCTAGTTAAGGACACTGAATTGTGGTAAATTATATTCTCAAGTCCCTGACTAGAGAATAAGGATAGTTTACCAGTTAGACAGTTTAGTTCATTTTTGGATTATATGATTTCGGATTTCCAGGCTGATCGAAACAAAGAATAATTACCTCGAGCTATGTGTTTTTTCTTGGGAGGTAAAACCTTTTGGTTTGACCACTACCTCCAGGATCTAAGGGTAATTCCTAGTTTGCGTGGGAGCATCACCTTCATGGTACCTCAAGTGCAGTTGCAAACTCTAAGGAATTCTAGAACCACAAGGGGTCAAACACATGGAGAGTAAGTACCAAGTTATACGATTATTCGTAAATCGAGGTTATGTGCTCAAAGAATAAATTCTCACATATTGGAGAAACCTACTGATCTTTTCACAAAAGGCTTATCGCAAATGGTCATTGAAAGATGGGAATGCGATTGATGCCAGATTGATGCCACCCACTTAGGAAACTTTAAGTATAAGTGGGAGAAGTGTTAGGTGATTGGTAAATAGACGCATTGTATACTAAAAGTTTGCTTTAGTATAAGTGGGAGATTGTTGGATTTGTATACTGAAAGCAAGAACGTTTTGTGCTTGTATACAATGTTTCCTAAGTTCACTATCTAATCTCCTATCTGATTGTGTTCATGATTGCATATGTATGTTCTTTATCTCTATATAAGTAGATTATACGGTTATACGGTGTATAACAGAAGATCGTATAATTGGAATAACCTTAAGAGATATAATATGATCACAGCCGAAATAACTCTAGGACAAGTTATTGGTTTAGGCTGCAGTATAGATGGAAGGAGTTTGTCTTGACTACTTGTCTATACTGGTACGTCATTACGTATTGATAGGACCACAGTTGAGATGTATTCTTCTATCTGACTTAAGTGAAGAATCAAGATCTCGGTGACTTATAAGATCTTAATACTAATAAGTATTCAGATATATATATGTTAATTCGTATATCACTTTGACTTACTATGGGTGAAAGTTATATACTAACTCGAGTACTCTGTATCTTGGGTGATAGCGGTTAATATATGATATTTGATTATCTGTATTAATACCCGTATCCGGTATAGGATAATGACATCCCCTTAAGGAGCTCAATAAGGTTTATTGCGCTAAACCCTGCAGGTTGATTCAGTTCAGGCGCAATAATAAAGTTTGAGTGGTACTGCTTAAGGATTTATAAAGAGATTAATTAATTTAAGCTGTCAGAGCTCTAATTAATTAATGGATGTCGGATATTTTAAATACGGAGATTTAATAAGTCTAAATACAAGCCCCCCGACTCATCACCGGCAATAAAGGGGTAAGTCAGTATCGGTTCTCTAGTGGAATGAACTGATATTTATAAATTAATTATGGTCTGGGCTGAGCATAGATAAATTAATTTATTTAAGGCCCATCTTTATTCCTTGTATCTGGTCCCTGGACTGGCCCAAAGTCTCCTAGCCCTAGAAGGAGAGAAGGAACGCCTATTACAGATTCCAAGCGTCCCACACGTATTTAATTCTATTAAATACAGCTGTCAGCTCTCAGGAAAACACACTGATAAAATATTAGGGTTTTTGAGAGCTGTGGGAGGCGCAGGAAAACGTGTGGAGCATTCTCTCTTGGGACTTTCATAGATCGTTGTCCATCCAACGGTGAAAGCTGAGCGGGATACAGTCGAGAAGATCAGAGCTGGAGTCAGATTTTCGCAGGAAACCAAGTTCTGGCAGTCTCCGTAAAACGGCCATAACTTCCTCCACATAACTCCGATTCAGACGAATCAGGCGGCCACGGAAAGCTCTCGCGAAGACGAAGAAGTCGTATTTCTGGGTGAAATACGATTTGAGGATCTTTGAGGCTTCAAACGAAGGCTTGAAGCTGACTGGTCTGTTCAGATGCGAATCTGCGAATTCTTCTGAATTCTTCAGGTATTTTCTAAACTCCAACGTGCAATTGTTAAATTCATAGGAGCATGTTAGGATTAATCGTTGTATGATAAATTAATAATAATCCAATAAACGATCATCGGGCAAACGGAGCATTAATTCAGTTTAATATTCCTTCAATGATGGTGCTGCATTGAGCGGAGTCACAGAGTTGTTAATAAATATGTAACCTGACTAGAATATGTCTTCATACATATGTCTAGCTACATTTCCACTGCAGAATACTTTTAGTATTGATATGTCATACTTTAAGTTTTAGAGGATGTTTCCGTCGATGTATTAACTTGATTAATGTCTTATTAAGTTTTATATCTTCCTTCATTAATGCTTTAATTGATTTTTACGTTGTCTTTCATTAGACTGTTTTATTAAGCATTAATGAGTAAAAATGACGAGTTTTATTAAGATGAGTAAGTTTTACGGTTATAAATGACGTCCCTTTCTTCCCCATCTTCTTTAACCCCATCCCTAGTCGTGGATCACTCGGCCTAGCTATCCCTAGCTAGGGCGGGCTGCGACAGAGTGGTATCAGAGCTGAGCCAAAGCTCTGAATTAGAAGTCTTGAGTTTAGTCTAGAATGAGTTACTAGGCTAATAGTTATTAACAACCGTGAGCTCAGCGCACCATCACACCAAGCTCAACGAGGTATGTAAAATTTCAAAGTTTAATTGTCATTAAATTTTGAAGAGCATGATGTTGATTTTATATGATGAGTTATGATGTTATACTTCGAAAATGCATAGCTTGAGTTTGAGCATGACAACATGATTAATAACGAGTTATTATGTTGCATGAGTTATGATGTGATGTATTTTAGATGAAGGAATCTAATGTCATTATTAAGAGAGATTTTCTACTAAGTAAAATGATGAAATGAGAACTGAGAGCTAAAGCTTGAGAGAATTTTCTACTTGTTTGTATGAGATATGAGTTTGAGCATAATAGCATGATTAATGATGAGTTATTAGCATGCTGCAATGAGATTTTGTACGATATGTTTGAGATGTTTTGTGACGCGAGAATTTGCGCACGCAACTTGAATGGTACTTGTGAAAGTATCATGAGCCATAGTCTTTGGAGATGACTTTGAGAGAGAATTGTTTGAGTTGTCTTACTGAGTCACGATGATTTAGGTTAAGGGAGCTAATATCATTGTTTAAAGAGGTTACCTACTAAGTAAAGATGGGACAAGATGAGAATTTAGATGTTTTGAGCTTAAGTTTTAAGAGAACAGTACTACTTAGTATGAGTTTGCTTAAGTTATGTTTTGATTATCCCCGTTACTTAAGCCAAGTAGAGTTAGTTCCTAGAGTCACCTTTAAGTTCTCCTTATAGGTTGGCCAGGACTGTTGGCACTGCACGAAAGTGGACTGCTGTGAGATCGAACTCAGGGAAGATCGGATACGAAGACGAGGCGTACAGTATGTGGTACAGAGATACCCTAGCAGATTTTCAAACACACGTTCATAGACTATGTTTCCGTCGATGTATTAACTTGATTAATGTCTTATTAAGTTTTATGTCTTCCTTCATTAATGCTTTAATTGAGTTTTACATTGTCTTTCATTAGACTGTTTTATTAAGCATTAATGAGTAAAAATGACGAGTTTTATTAAGATGAGTAAGTTTTACGGTTATAAATGACGCCCCTTTCTTCCCCATCTTCTTTAACCCCATCCCTAGTCGTGGATCACTCGGCCTAGCTATCCCTAGCTAGGGCGGGCTGCGACAAACTCGCCGTTACGTCGATAAATGAATTCGTTCTTGGCACAATCAAGAAGAATTCGATGATCTCAAGAGAGAATAAACTCACAAATATCATATATCAAAAATTAGCTAATTCGTCCAACAAGTAGCAGCCCTATATATATAGGCAAAACTAAACCTAATGTAAAGAAGGAAACAACGTGAAAAATAAGGAAACTTTAAAAAACAAGGAAACAAAAGAAAACTTGTTCAACGTATTTTACAACTCTGGCGAGAATGCCAGCTCTGAAAAATGCCAGCCCTGAAATCGTCAGCTTTGAAAAACTCCAGCTCTGGAAAACTCCAGCTCTGGAAAAACTCCAGCGCTGAAAAACTCCAGCTCTGGAAAAACTCCAGCTCTGGAAAACTCCAGCGCTGAAAAAAACTCCAGCTCTGGAAAACTCCAGCGCTGAAAACGCCAGCTCTGGAACGCCAGCTCTGGAACGCCATCTCTGGAACGCTAGCTCTGGAACACCATCTCACCAGCTCTGCCTGGACTTCCGTCAGCTCTGGAACTTAGCTTTGCTCAGAACTTTAGTCAGCTCTGCTTTGGACGTCTGCTCTGCTTTGGAAGTCTGCTCTGCTCTGCACGTAATAAGGTTCATCACGCGTGGACTTTGCTCTCCAACTCCACTCTCTCCGATCGGCTTCCTCAACTCTTGTTTCCAGATCTCTTCAACTAAGATCATTAAGTTTTCCTTGAACTTCTTGGTTCTAGCTCTTGTTACCGGACCAACGGGAACATGCACAGGATCTCTGCTCCGGGCTGCATTATCAGGGATCTAACTGGAGCTCTACAAATTTCATTTTCTTTTCTCAATGTTAATACATTTCAAATTTAAAACTAACTGTTAAAAGTATTGTGGTGTAAAAATAGTATAAAAAATGAATTATTGTGGTGTAAAAATAGTGTATAATGAAATAACAAAAATTGAAAAATCAACAAATAGCAGTTGATTTTTTTTAAATGTAGCATCATACATAAACACTATGTGTCGAACGTGAAGCTTAAGGCCATCAATCAAGCCGCATGGCGCATCAAAAAGCTAAAGGCTCAAAGGGCGGGGCTTGAGCTTAGTGCAAGAGCCCCGTTGAAAATGCTAGAAGGGGGATTTTTTTTGGGGGGGAGGGGGTTAAAACCTATAATGATCAGTGGTGGGCTTATGCTACAAAACAAGTAAAGAAAATTGTGAAAAATACTCATAAACTTGCCTTTCTAGTTTTCGCGCATTTGATTTTGGAGTATTTTGTTAACGACTAAGCTATTTTTTAAAAGGCTTGGGCAAAAATATTGAAGGAGCAAAAGAGGGAATAATTGAAGCAATTTCATAAAAAATCACTCAAAAATGAAAGAGGAATCGATGCAATAAAAAAATATAAAATATAAATGATGGAGAAATTTATGTGAATTTAATTAAATATTTGATATTATATGTTGTCAAATTTGTGATTTTTGGCATGATTTTGCTTGGGATGAGACTCGATTGCATGATTTATGTGACTTGCATGATATTCCTGTTGATTTGATTTTCGCTCTGAGTCGGACGGCGATTGTGATGGGAATGGAGGATGTTATGTCATGGGATCTGACCAGCCACGGTGAGTTCTCTACTTCCTCTACTTGGGACCTTGTCCGAAGACGGCTTCCTAGGCAGACTTTGTTAATTTGTTGACATCCGAAGTGACTATCTTACTCCCTCTATAACTGACATCCGGGATCTAGTCCGAAGACAGCTTCGCAGGCAGACTTTTTGGTCGTCTTTTTGTTGATTCTTATCTCCAGTCGCGGGGTATTTCCCTTGCCTCCATGTGTCTGTGTTGTGTGTTCCCTCAGTCCAAGTCGTGTTTGCATGTTTTCCTATAGAGTGAGGCTACTTTGATTGTATGGGCTCATTTTGATTCTTGGTTTCTGCTGTGCACACACCTTATCACATGAGCACTTATATTACATGTAGACTAGGTCACTGGCAGCGCGCCTTTCTTAGGGAGAACAAGAGATATATTTCCATTTTAGTACTTGTTTGGTTATGTGGTTTCTTTGGGTGGAAACGAATAGTTGTAAGCACGGGGTTATTCCTTTCCGTGCTTCTCATCTGATTTGGCAAGTTGTTCAACATCTTTGACTTCTCGTTGCGGCGGGAAAACTCACTGTTTCTCATTGGCGATGTTGTGCCCCCTGTTGATTTCATGCCCCCAACTCTCCCCGTAAGGCGGACACTTCGATCCACTTTGGTACACTAGCTCCCTCCGGAGTCTCCATGGGTGAAGCTGAACACAGATGGTTCATTTGATTCACAGACGCAGCGAGGTGCTGGTGGATGAGTGGTTTGTGATCATACTGGAGCCCTCCTTGTTGCATTCTACACCCTTGTGATGCTACTTCTAGTTTCGATGTTGAGGTAACTGCCCTGCTCGAGGGCCTTAGGTTGGCTATCACCTTCTCTACTCATATCTGGATTGAGATGGATGCGGCGGTGATCGTTTTGCTCATGTCTGAGGGGCATCACGGTCATGCTAGTATCTGTAATATTATTGCTTAGATCCGACTGCTTACTCAGCATCGGCGGGTCCATTTCACTCACATCCATCGTGAGGGATACCGACCTACTAATTTTATGGCGATGAGAGGGCATCAGGCTTAGACGTTGACTACTTTCGATTGCTTTTTTGCTGCTCCGCAGTTTCTTGCTCTGGTTAGGATGAATCAGCTTGGTTATCCTAACTTTAGATTCAATTTTCATGTTGATAGCTAGTTTATTTTAGCATGTTTCCTATTTGATTTTGTTTCCTTTGTCATCTAGATGTAGCCACTTACATCTATTTATGTTTTTGATCGATTTGTTTTCTGTTTTTATTGGGCGTTGTAACTTTTGGGTTGCGTCATGTATGAGATACATGTTGATGGTTTATCTGTAGGTTAGGAGTTTGCCTAACCCCTTATCCCTTCGGGTGTTTGTTTTAAACAAAATAAAAAATAAAAAATTATGTTGGAAGTGAGTTTGTGTTGTTAATGTTCATAGAGTCATAACGAGATCGATGAATTCATAGCCAGATCAGTAGTTTTGGTTGTGAATTTGAGTTTTAAATCTCGAATTCACAACTAGTTATCTTGGTTGTGAATCCGAGTTTTAAAACTATAATTCACAACTCGGCTAGAGATTAGAAGCATAGTTTTTGCCATAGATAAAGATAGTGCCCCAGGCCCAAACGGCTTGAACGACACATTTTTTCAAGTTTCATGGGATATTATTGACTCAGACATTATTGTGGCAGTTCGACACTTTTTCACTCATAACTGTCTTCCTAACGGGCTCAATGCCAACCTCTAAGTCTGCTACCCAAGAAAGCTGACGCTCTTCATATCTCTGATTACAAGACCATTGTTTTGGGAAATTTCTTCTTCAAAGTTATTACTAAGATCGTTGCTTCCTGCCTCAATCTCATCGCAGCTGACATTGTCTCCCCAAACCAATTCGATTTTATTTCGGGCCGCTCTATTTAGGAGTGCATTCTTCTTGCCTCGGAGGGGGTCAATTGCATAGAGCGGTCGGTCAGAGGGAACAATCTAGCGCTCAAATTGGACATCAAGAAGGTTTTTGATACCCTTTAATGGGACTTCGTGGAGATCATCCTCGAGGGCTTCAGCTTTCCTCTCATTTTTCGGCAATGGATTCGTACCATTTTCAGTTCGGCTAGGATCTCCATCATGTTTAATGACGCTCTTTACCCTATTTCCAATGCTCGAGGGGCGTTCACCAAGGCGACCTCTTATCTCTGATTCTGTTTGGAATAACCGAAGACGTTCTGAGTCGTCTTCTTCTTGAGGCTGCAGACATGGGCTATATCACACGCATGAAGATGTCGTGCTCTATTCACTTTCCATCACATCTGCTTTACACCAATGGCGTGCTTCTTTTTTGCAAGACCAATAGAAAGAGTTGTGTGATGATTGATTCGATTCTCCAGATTTATGCTTTAGTTTATGGGCAGGTGTGCAATAAGGCTAAGTCCACAGTGTTCTTGGGTGAAGGGGTTTCCACTTATATGCGTCGTCGTCTAAAGCGGGTCATCGGGTTTTGTACTGCTTCTCTGCCTTTCACTTATTTGGGTGTCCCTCTCTTTGCGGGCAGAGTTTATTCATCTAGAATGATGGGCATTAGAGATCGTATTCTTCGTCTATGGCTGGTCGAATTTTCCTGGTCTCCTCAGTTATCCATAGTATTGTTGTTCACAGTATGTCGATATACAAGTGGTCGGCCTAGCTCTTGCATGATTTGGATAGAGTGTGTCACTCTTTCATTTGGGTGGGAAGTACCACTTCCAAGCCCTCCATGGCAGTTGCTTAGAACAGAGTCTGCGCCCCTAAAGCCTAAGAGGGTCTGGGTGTTAAATCTTTCAATCACATCAACTAGAGTTTCATGCTAAGGCTCGAGTGGCAGATTATTAAGAAGATACTTATGGTTTCTGCCTCTTCTGCGCTCGTTATCTCTGTCCTTGCAACTGCCCAATTTTTCCCTGGTTCTTTTCTTCCATAGGCTTGGTGTTCGCGGCTCCATTTATTCCCTTGTGGCAGACTCTTTCTGCTCCATTGGTGCGGGCTTCTCTATCTATTTTTGGTTGGACAATTGGCTGGGGTACAGGATTATAGACCGGCTCAAAATCCTTAACACGATTCACTCATCTCTTCACGAGATGGTCTCGGATTATTATTTTGACAATGTTTGGCATTTCACGGAGGACTTCTTGCTTGCCTTTTCGGACATTGCTTTTGACATTATCTCTGTCCCATGTCTCAGGGTCGGGATGGTCGTTCTTAGTCTCATTTTGGCGAGGTCACTGCTCCTCATGCGTTTGATCACATTTGCCCTTCCTTTCGGTGGTTGACTGGGGCAAATGGCTATGGTCCTCCTTTATTCCAGTGTGTCGCTCTTTGGTGGTTTGGCGTATCATTATGGGGCGTCTTCCCACCTTTGATGATACCACTGTTTCCACCACATTATAAAGTTGAAGCTCTCTCTCATGGAGGCTTCCAACTTCAACCTAGGTTATATGGCCAACTCGGTCAATGAGCTGCTCATCCTTCATGCGCTGGGAATTTCTGGTACGCCTCGTCCGCCCAACTCCTTCATCTATGTCACTTGGCATCTTCCTCCTCCAGCCCGGCTGAAAATCAATATTGATAGCTCTTTGCGTGGCTCTCTGGGAACCATCCACGCGGGGGGCTTTGTACGCAATGAGCTCAATGGGGTTCTTGGTTGTTTTTATTTCTTTGCTGGTTGGGGTTGGGCCTTCGAAGTTGAGCTGCTTGCGCTTATCATTGCCCTGGTTCAATCGAAAAGGCTAAAGGAAGAATTGTTGGCTCAAATTGGGTTAGCAAGGGTTTAATCATATTAAGCATCAAAGATAAATTCTGAGGCCCTATTCAAAGAAATTTACCCTAATCATGCGAGTTAATACTAGTAGTATAAGTTCACAATCAAATTCCAAGATCCCTAGTACAACACAACCTTACTAGAAAACATGCATTTTTTTAATTTGACTATGATCTCACTGGTGGATTTCTCTCTGTAAACTCGGTACTGCTATCATGCAATTCACACTCTCCACCAAATCAAACCACACCAAAATCAGCATGCATATTCTCATCACCATCAACGTGTGCAAGTAAGACTCTACTCAAACTAGGACTCCACAGACAACACAACGTAATAAAGAAAACATAAAAGCAAAAGTAAAAATAAAATCCTAATCTACAAGTTCAGGGGAAGAAAACTTAATTGTTTTGGTCGGAGGGTTCGTCCTCCGCATCCTAACTGGTCCATAATAGCCTTGAATCCGACATCCATCGCCTCTCTCAATGTTGTTATCTTTGCACTTAGCATCAGCAGCTCATCCTTGACTTCCTTCAGCTACGCCATCAATGCGGCGCCCTCGCCACTGACAAGGCGAGGCGCCTCCTACTCCTGGGCCCTCCTCGATTATGGCCTGACCGATGCTCCTTCTAGATAAACCAGGCGATAGCCCCTGCGTTCATCAGTTTCAATTACCCTCCAACGTACAAATCTGCCGAGGTCAAGGTAGCGGGTATCGGCTACAGCAGTGTCATCGGGGTCTTTGATATGCACCTGTCGTGCAGTACGATCAAAATACTTGTGTATGCCCTAGACGGACAGTACACACTCCTATTGCTCGCAACCAAAGAACAATCTTAGCAGCAAGTATAGGATCAAATCCCATAGGGAGTGAGGAACCACTTTGTTCTCTGAAGATAAATTGAGGTGTCACAAGTCTCAATCTGTATAACCTGTACAAATAGACTAAATGAAGATCAAATATAAAATGGGGTAAGGTTTTCGGTTAGGTCATAACTGTTGTCGATATTGCATTGGTCATAGGCATACTGATGATCCAGCCATGATCCATATAACCTTAAGGTGTGGCCCAAAGATATTGGGGCATTTCAAGAGATCATACTTAACACTTAGGATGGTTGAGTCTGTTGTAATCACTTGGTCCGAAGATCACAGTTTTTCCCCGGTCACAAGGTTGTACTTCACTTCTCCGTAGATAGTAGCCGTTATCCACAAGTATGGTTCTCATCAACCTTCTCTCCCAAGGTCCCCGAAACTGCACCCTTAGCACATATGACTCACGGGATTTTCATTTTCGGCTCACAACCAACCGGTCATAGTCATACGTACGATACAGTAAGCGCTTTCCTTGTTCGATAACCATGGCTTTATACCTCATCACAGTTGATGGGTAGTTGCTAGAAAAGCCCAAGATCGAGGGAGGACAATGTATCACATCAATCATTTTCTCTACAACACCTTGAGATGGTATTGCTCAGCCACTCGGTCAGCGCCTTACTGGTTGTCACTCCCAGGGCATCTGACCTTTGCTTGATATGGACAGGATGGTACCGAGCGGAGTTCTTCCGTTAGGTCTTTACTATCCATGGTTTTGCTCAGATCCCGGAACTACTAGACTCAACCGAGAGCACAAATGCCTCACAATAGTTTTACATATCGACGACAATTATTTCCACCCCTTAACCTTACCAAGGGAACTACTCACACATATTGAAAAACGTAAATGTAAAATAACATAAACACATCATTTAGCAAAAGATAAATACTTGAAATAAAGGTACCTAAGGTAAATGGTTCGATCTTGTCTCGTGCACACGAATGTAAATAATAAAAGTAGTAGATTGTTTGTACGGAATTTAAACTACGAAAATATAAAGTGTTTCTGGATTGCCACAAGTTGGCCAAAAGATTAAAGCACTAAAGACTAGCTAGAATCAAAAGTTGATGGGCCAAGAACTCTAAAAAAAAAAAAAAAAAAAAAAAAAGCTCTTGATAGTTGGGGCTGCTTCTCTTTTTATATTGTCATCTGGTAGAGGGCTAACCCTAGCTGCGCTAGTCTTCAAATCTTCAACAGGATCTCCTTTCATTTTTTGGCTTCATCTGAAGGAATATTAAATTGAATTAACGTTCCGCTTTGCCCGATGATCGTTTCTTGGTTATTATTAATTTATCATACAACGATTAATCTTAAACATGCTCCTATGAATTTAACAGCTGCACATAGGTGTTAGGAATTACTTACTTGTAAAGCGGATGCAGAGGTCGTTGATGATCATGTCGAAAGACTCCAGTTCTGATCTTCTCGACTGTATCCCGCTCAGCTTTCACCGTTGGATGGACAACGAGCTATGAAAGTCCCAAGCTAGAAATCACCCTACGTTTCCTGCGCCTCCTTTGCTCTCAAAAACCCTAATAATTATCAGTGTATCTTTCCTGAGAGCTGACAGCTGTATTTATAATACAGAACAAAGGGAGGGGGCGCCAGTTATAGAGCAGGGACGATTTCTAGCCCTTCTTGGGCTAGGAGACATTGGGCCAGTCCAGGGACCAGATACAAGGAATAAAGATGGGCCTCAAATAAATTAATTTATCTATGGTCAGCCCAGACCATAATTAATTTATAAATATCAGTTCATTCCACTAGAGAACCGATATTGACTTACCCCTTTATTGCAGGTGTTGAGTCGGGGCTTGTATTTAGACTTATTAAATCCTCGTATTTAAAATATTCGACATTCATTAATTAATTATAGCTCTGACAGCCTTAATTAATTAATCTCTTTGTAATCCTTAAGCAGTACCACTCAAACCTTATTATTGCGCCTGAACTTAATCAACCTGCAGGGTTTAACGCAATAAACATTATTGAGCTCCTTAAGGGGATGTCATTAACCTCTATCGGATACGAGTACTAATACAGATAATAAAATATCATATATTAACCGCTATCACCCAAGATACAGAGTACTCAAGTTACTATATAACTCTCACCCATAGTAAGTCAAAGTGATAAGCGAATCAACATATATATCTGAAATCTTATTAGTATTAAGATCTTATAAGTTACCGAGATCTTGATTCTTCACTTAAGTCAGATAGAAGAATACATCTCACTGTGGTACTATCAATACGTTATGACGTACTGATAACACTCATAATCAAAAAATTGAATTTGATTTTCTTTGATGATTTAAGCATAATTGGAACTAATTTGCATAATTTAGAGTGATTTTGACCTTGACTTTTAGACGTTGAATAAACCTGTGAGATTTTGAACCATAGCTGTTTATCATATACAGTTTATTCTTTGTTGTGAGTTTTGTCATGCATGTGGTGATCTTCTAGAACTTGTCATGGTGTCTGTGTCGAGGTTGTTGTTGTGCCCAGGATTAGGAGATGATTTTAGGCCATCTTTTGTTAGCAACAATTTTTCCAAAACACTGTCCTTAACGAAAAATTATTCTTTGTTATCCTCTTTGAGCCTATTTAGCTTTTATTCTTCAGCCGGATGATAGGGGGTGATGTAGTATATGGAAATCTTTGTGTGGTGAATATTCATAGTGGGTTGTGAAAAAGAAAGGATGATTTTGTGTTACTATTTACTCTTATAAGCTCTAGAAAAGTTGTGGAAAAAGAAAAGAAAAAAAAAAGAAAAAGAAAGAGAAAAAAGTATAAAGTCGAGTGTATATTGAGATATTTATTTGAAATCGACTTTGTGTGTTGGAAATAAATGGAGAGCATAAAAGACTGTTTAGTTTTGTATGGTGATGATTAAATCCCTTGAGTTGTGTTGTTTATGGTGACATAGTTGGGTGGAAGATGGAATTTATTCCATGCTTGATAAGTGAAGTTATAAAGTTGGTGTTCTTAAATTATTTTGAGTCACTTAGCCTATATTTCCCTACCTTAACCAATGTCCCTACATTATAACCCGAAGAAAAAGACCTTTTTGATCTTAGTCCTGGCACACTTTTAGCGATGGAGATTGTAGACGATTGGCAAGCCTATGGTAAGTGATCTATATTGCATTGAATTTGATGAGAGCATACACGTCCTATATATTCCATCAAATTGAGAGTTGAGTGATACACATACCTTGTGATATTCAATTGTTTGGAATGTCAAGGTTGATTTTGCTATAGGTTGTGTTTATTGGTGAATTTTGTGCTTGATTATTGAAGATTTGAGAATTCAATTATCCTTTATTTTTCGGAGGCATTGATGAGCTAGATTTTTTTACCCATTCGTGTTATTGATTTTATTCTTCCCATTATTCGAGGACGAACAATGGCTTAAGTTTGGGGGAGTTGATAACACTCATGTTTCCATGGTTTTTATTGTTCATATGATGTCAATTTTATAGGAAATTGAGTGTTGGATGATGGTTTTGAGCTTAAATTGCTTTATCTTGTGAAATATGTTATATGGTCGTACTTTGATGATTTTTACAGAAATATTGAGTTCAAATTATCTGAAATAGAAGTTGTAGATCGTCTCGATACGAGTTCGTGAGCGCAAACGGTTCGTAAATCCGAGTTCGGACAAGGAAGATATGGCCGAAACAAGAAAGTCGCACGCAGCAGTGAATAGTGCCCGACGGGAATTTCCGAATTTTCGGGAATTTTCGGGATTTTCGGATTTTATCAGTATTTTCGAGCTCTGTACTGTATTTATCCCCTGACACTATAAATAGGTCCTCTTTTGACCTATTTTGGGTCTCTTTTTCAGTTCCCAACTTTTATTTTTTAATTTTATAGCTTTAGAATTTATTTCTTTCCAGTATTTACTGCTTGGATTGGATTTTCACAAGATTGAAGATTCAAGCTGCTACAATAGTTCTACTTTCGGTTTTATATAATTTAGTTTTTACAATTGCTTTCTTATTTATTATGTTTATGTTTTCTTTTGCGATGTCTGGCTAGTTCTTTAATCTGAACCTAGGGTTTGTACATAGCTGATTAATTATGTGTGTATGATTTATTGATATCAATTTGCCTTCCAACTTATGATTCGTGATTTCTGGTGCTTAATTTCTTGTGAATTATTTGGCCAATAATTTACATGTCTAGCTGTTCAGTTTAAGTCTTGAATGCGATAATTGTTCAGCCGATTCAGGAATGCATGTTATAGTAGTAGCCTTGACACTTGAATGGGATAGGTGAAACTATAGGGAGCTATTCTTTGTGTACGCTTGGGAGTTAATTTATTCCTTGGAGTCTTGAATGTGAAGGGGGATAAATTAATCTACTTTCATAGGTGTTCGTTAGAGAAGCTTGTGAATAGTTTTGTGATCTCTCATCAGGGTTGGATTAAATTGGTAATTGAATCAATAGATTAAATGCATGTAATTAATTAGTAAAAGTACATCCCTAGGGTCAGAGTTTTCTTTTCTTTATATCTGATTTATTTATCATTGTTTTTGTTGTTTAGATTTTATTTTATTAAGTTTAGTATTTGATTCACCGCCCTATTTGTTTTGCCTGTCTACTGTGAGTGTCTGTTTAGGAAATAGATAGAGTAATTTCGGTTTTACAGTCTCTGTGGATACGATACTCGACTTGTTGTTTCTGTGCTACGATTACACTGTTTAGTTGCAGTTTTTGTTGCTAAGAAATTAGTGATCACGTACCAGTATAGATAAGTAGTCAAGACAAACTACTTCCATCTATACCGCAGCCTAAACCAATAGCTTGTCCTAGAGTTATTTCGGTTGTGATTATATTATATCTCTTAAGGTTATTCCAATTATACGGTCTTCTGTGATCTACAACACACCATATAATCTACTTATATAGAGATAAAGAACATACATATGAAATCATGAACCCAATCAGATAGGAGATAAAATAGTGAACACAAGAATCATTGTATACAAGCATAAAATGTTCTTGCTTTCAGTATACAAATCCAACATCATCATGAATGATTTGACTGAAGATCCGGTTGATTCTTTCCTTCCGGAGCAGATTAGGTCAACTCCTCCACATTTTGGATCCTTCTACCTCCTTCTTCATTCTTTCCACGATCATCATTCTCATCCTTGCAATTCACTATGCATTCTGGCAACGGCTGGCTTCTTTTGCTTGTAGTGGTCAAATGGATTACTTCTTTCGGTTTGATCCATACCAGGTGGGTTGCTTCGGGTTCCCATACCCCAAGTTAAACTTGAGAGGTACTGCGCCTAGGCTCCATGCTGATAAACATGACATTACAATCTGGACTGATAATGCCCATTCCGACCATATTTTCTCTGTTTCCGCTCTACTGGCCTGCTTCCCCATTACGACCTGGTTTTCTCCCGGAACGACCTGAACTGACATAAATAAAGGAGAAAAATAGGGCCAAATGGCCCAAAAGTCGAAGACGCATCAGTTTTCCTCATTGAAGTCGGTGAGCTTCTTTGCGAGGATGGTCACCAGTGGGCATAGAGAGAGAAACTTGTTGGTATGTATGACCCCATACTGGAATTGTAGTGCCGCGGTGAACCCAAAGTTCACCCTTCTCTTCTCCATTATGGACCACAACATGAATACCTCATGTTGAGTGACCACATTAAAACCCTCCAGCTAACCATAAATGTTGTAGGCCAGCCATCGATGACAAATTTGCAGGGCAGGATCGTAGATCTCGTTTGACTTGCTGCTGTTCTTCACATACTAGGTTCCGATAGATATCAACGACCAGTAATGGTCAATCTGACTCTTCCATTTTGGTGGGGCTATGGTCTCTGTTTGTTTATACTCCCCATCCTACACATCCCTGGCTTCTGACTCAACCCAAAAGACCTAAGGGATCGACTCGCACGAGGGCTTTAATCATGCTACGCACAGAAACAGGAAATAAACCTAAACACTGTAATCATAAATTTGGCAGCATTTTATCATGATTTTTTTTGTGCCAGATTTTCTTTTCTTCCTTCTCAATTCCTTGCTTATCATTTTATGCACAACAACAATTCTCTCTTTTCATTGTAAATTCATCAATCAAAAAGGCTAAAGAAATGATTGTTTGGCTAAAATTGGCTTAGCAAGGGTTTCATCATATTAAGCATCAAAGACAAATTCTGGGGCCCTAGCCAAAGAATTCTTCCCTAATCATGCGAGTTATTACTTGCAGTAGAAGTTCACAATCAAATTTAAAGATCCTTAGCACAGCACAGCCTCACCAGAAAACATGCAATTTTATTTGGCTAAGATCTCACTAGGGGGTTTCTATCTGTAAGCTCACTACTACTATCATGCAATTCATACTCTCCACCAAATCAAACCACACACCAAAATCAGCATGCATATTCTCATCTCCATCAACCAGTGCAAGTAAAGACTCGACTCAAACACAGACTCAAAAGACACTAAAATATAAAATCAAAAGATAAAACCAAAACCTAATCTAAAAATTCAGGGGTAGAAAAGTTAATTGTTTTGGTCGGAGAACTCGTCCTCCGCATCCAACCGGTCCATGATAGCCTTGAATTTAGCATCCATCGCCTCTCTCAGTGTTATTATCTCCGCACTCAACATCAGCAGCTCGTCATTGACCGACTTCAGCTCCGCCATCAATGCAGCGCCCTCGCCACTAACAAGGCGAGGCACCTCCTGCTCCTGGACCCTCCTCAATTCTAGCCTGACTGTTGCTCCTTCTAGATAAACCAGGCGGTAGCCCCCACTCTCATCAGCTTCAATTACCCTCCAACGCACAAATCTATCGAGGTAAAGGAAGCGGGTATCGGCTACAACAGTGTCATCGGGGTTCTCCTCGTCGAAGTCAGTGAGCTTCTTTGCGATGATGGTCACTAGTGGGCATAGAGAGAGGTACTTGTTGGTATGGGTGACCCCATACTGGAATTGTAGTGCTACGGTGAACCCGAAGTTCACCCTTCTCTTCTCCATCATGCACCACAACAGGAATACCTCCTATTGAGTGACCACATTGGAACCCTCCCATCGGCCATAGATATTGTAGGCCAGCCACCGATGACAAATTTATAGGGCAGGGTCACGGATCTCGTTTGACTTGCTGCTGTTCTTGACATATTTGGTCCCAGTAGACATCAACAACCGGTAGTGGTCAATCTGACTTCTCCACTCTGGTGGGGCTATGGTTTCTGCTTGCTTATACTCCTCGTCATAAACTTCTCTCGCCTCAATCACCCCTAAGTGGATGTTCAGCTCATTGATGGACAAAAGGAAAATTGTTCCCCTTAACTGAAATCACAAAGTACCTGGGGTCTCAATGGTGTAGTTTCCCTTGGGCTTAAATTCCACCGTGCCAATAAACTCCTCCGTAAGCTTCCGGAACGCCAACTGGTTCCATTCCAACACCTTCTTCCAACCAATCCCATCCAAATACCCTTCAACTTTATCTTTTATACCAAACTCTTCCAAAACGTCTGTCACCAAGAAGTACCAGGGGGTAATTTCTCTGTTCTGGAGCACGACATACCTCTAAATGTCTCTCGGTATGACTACCTCCAATGCAGTGGGGCACACCAAGCCCTTGCGCTTGGTAATCTTAGGCTTTGCGGTAGTGGCTGTACTGGAGATTGGCTTTCTTGGCGCCAAAACATCATCCGAGTTTAAGCTATCTACGATCTTAGTGTCTCTCCTCTCTAGTTCCTCCTCAATTTCCTTAGCTTTCTCTTTCTCCGCAGGGGTTGCCTTCCTTACCTTACTGTGAACTTCCTTCACTTTAGTTTTACTACCGGCCGCCGCCGGTTTGACCTTTGCGGGCTCAGGGGGCTTCGTGACATCCAGCTTTCGCTTAACTCCAGGCTTCACCTTCTTGCTTTGAGGTGTTGGAGCCTCCACCTCTATCTCTTCAGTCTGGACGGCTTCCTCCCCTTCCTCCTGTTCTTCTTCTCCGGACTCCGACGCCATTTTTCCTTCCTGCAAGGATGGTGCGGGCTCTCGTGGTGAAGGGAGCACTGGTGTGACTTCCCGCTCTTTGGCTGTAGTTTGAGCGGGAGTTGATTTTCCCAAATCTTTTCTAGGCTTCTTTGTCGGCGGGGTAGGTGTCGGCTGTTCTTCAACTTGCCCTTCCGGTGCCTCGACCATCTCCTCCGAGTCTTCTTTCTTGACTTCTCGCTCTTCCATTGCAAGGACATCCTCCCGCCCCTTTTCCTCCATCTGAATGGCCAAAATCGGGTCTTCAGTGACCTTGGTATAGGTCTCCTCAGAGGCAGTATGTCTGGTGGTTCTCTTAGTCGGAGGCGGCGGTTTGATGGTTTTCTTCTTTACCAGAGGTTGGGTACTCTCGGAAGTAGCTCCTCTTTGGGTTTTTTCCATAATAAAATTTGCAGAGGTGAGAAAGTGTTTGGAATTTTAGGGTTTCGTATGGGAAACAAGAGAACACGGTGGTTTTATGGAAGTGGGCAGCGGTTATAAAAATTAGGAGGGGGGAGTGGTGGAGATCGTGTGTAGCGATTATGGAGATTGAGGGTTTGTGGAAAGGTGGAGATGAGTGTTTAAGGGAAGTGGAGTGACGGTTATGGCAGTATATTCAAAATAAGGGAAGATAATCATTCCCAAATTTGAAATTCAAATTTCCTTCAGAAATCCAAACGTTCCCGTCAAATCATGGCAATCTGCTGCTGACGCATTTCTGACGTCATCCGCTCGGTTGGACCTCTCCTGCTTTCAAAATCCCGAGCCTCGACCTACACACTTTGCATCGCAAAGTGGGTGGGTTTGAATTCTCTACTGGATCTCCTCCCTTTTATTTTTTCGGCCCATCATACCTGCAGGTTAGTGCATCCAAACAAAACAAAACAACTTAAACAAAAAGAAACTTTGGTAAAGGCCATAGCGAAAAACAACTCTGGGTTGCCTCCCAGCAACCGCTCTTGTTTCTTATCTTGAGCTCGACATTTATTTCAACCTTCATTCATAAACAAGGTCGAGAAGGTGACACTCATCTTTCCCTTTCTCCACTTCACCATATTCATGGTAAGGCTTCAGACGGTGCTCATTCACCACAAATGTGTCAACTCCATTGTGATCATACACTTCAATGCTTCCATTTGAAAAGATCTCTTTAATCACAAATGGTCCAGACCATTTTGAACGAAGTTTTCCAGCCATCATCTTGAAATGGGAATTGAACAGTAGGACCTTTTTGTTGGATTTGTATACTGAAAGCAAGAACGTTTTATGCTTGTATACAATGATTCATGTGTTCACTATTTTATCTCCTATCTGATTGTGTTCATGATTGCATATGTATGTCCTTTATCTCTATATAAGTTGGTTATATGGTGATTAACGGATCACAGAAGGTCATATAATTGGAATAAACTTAAGAGATATAAATAGATCACAGCCGAGATGACTCTAGGACGATTCGTTGGTCTAGGCTGCACTATAGATGGAAATAGTTTGTCTTGACTATTTGTCTATACTGGTACGTCATAACGTATTGATAGGATCACAGTGAGATGTATTCTTCTATCTGACATAAGTGAAGAATCAAGATCTCGGTGACTTAATAAAATCTTAATACTAATAAGATTTCAGATATATATGTTGATTCGTGTATCACTTTGATTTACTATGGGTGAGAGTTATATATTAACTTGAGTACTCTGTATCTTGGGTGATAGCGGTTAATATATGATATTTGGTTATCTGTATTAGTACCCATATCCGGTATAGGATAATGACATCCCCTTAAGGAGCTCAATAAGGTTTATTGCGTTAAACCCTGCAGGTTGATTAAGTTCAAGCGCAATAATAAGATTTGAGTGGTACTACTTAAGGATTACAAAGAGATTAAATAATATAAGCTGTCAGAGCTTTAATTAATTAATGGATGTCGGATATTTTAAATACGGAGATTTAATAAGTCTAAATACAAGCCCCGACTCATCACCGATAATAAATGGGTAAGTCAGTATTGATTCTCTAGTGGAATGAATTAATACTTATGAATTAATTATGATCTGGGCTGATCATAAGAATTAATTCATTAGAGGCTCATCTTTATTCCTTGTATCTGATCCCTAGACTGGCCCAAAGTCTCCTGAGCCCAGTAGGAGTTAATTTTCGTCCACTACAGTTATTGGAGCCCCAGGACTGTGTTTTGTCTATAAATACAGCTATCTGCTCTCAGAATGAGACACACAAAAATCAGAGTTTTGTATAGAGCAGTAGGGGCGCCGATTTCAAGGTGGTCGAATTCTCTTTGGGAGTTCTCATAGTTCGTTGTTCATCCATTGTTGGGAATTGAATGGGATACAGTTCAGAAGATCTGAGCTGGAGTCAGATTTTCGCAAGAAACCAAGTTTTGGCAGTCTCCGAAAAATAGCCATAACTTCCTCTAGAGAACTCTAATTGAGGCGAAACAGGCGGTCACGGAAAGCTCTTTCGAAAATGAAAAAGTCGTATTTCTGGAAAAAATACGATTGGAGGTCACGTTCAGTGAAAAATTGGGGATTCAATCGTCAACAGTCTATGTGTTCAATTCACAAGTAAGTGATTCTAACTCCAAGGTGCAACACTTAAATTAATAGGAGCATGCTAGGTTTAATCGATATATGGTGAATTAAGATAATCCAAGAGACGATCCTCGGGCAAATAGAGTATTAATTAAATTTAATATTCCTTCACTTTTGTCCAACCCAAAATTCCTTCTTCCTGATCCTAGCATCGTGGATTCTTCTAGTTCGCTCCTTATAGAGTACAGCATTGTCATATGCCTCCAACCAGAGCTCTTCTAGCTCACTCATCTGCAACTTTCGTGCTTCTCCAGCTAAGCTCATACTGAGGTTGATCTGCTTGATTGCCCAGTACGCTTTGTGTTCGATCTCCACCGGTAGATGGCATCTTTTTCCATAGAGCAACCTGAAATGAGACATACCAATAGGGGTTTTAAAAGCAGTCCGGTATGCCCATAACGCATCTCCCAAGTGATTGCTCTAGTCTTTGCGGTTTGGGTGCACCACCTTCTCCAGAATGCTCTTTATCTCTCTATTGGAAATTTCGGCTTGGCCATTCGCCTGTGGATGATAGGCTGTGGTTACCTTGTGTTTCACTCCCATCCTTTTGGTTAGAGCTCTTAGGGCCCGTTTGATATGGGTTTAAAAGCAGGATAAGTTAAATTAATATGGATTTATGCAGTGTTTGGTATTATGTGCTACTAATATGGTCAACTTCAGGTTTATCCCAAGACCCTAGCTTATTTTGTGGGATTAACCCACACTAATTATACCACCCTCCCCATGGGATAAATTTAATACCGAGATGTTAAAATCAAAAATTGATACCCTTTTCACACCAAACGATGCTGTGAGGATACCAATGCCTCCATCTTATTTTCAGATTTGAGGACACGAATGTCTTTTGAGGATAATTTAGGTATTTGATATGTTAATCCAACCTATTCCAATGGATACCAAACACTTTTTGGGATTAATTACCAATGATATCAAACACCCATATGAGATTAGATATCATGACTAATCCACACTAAATTATCAGGATAATTTATATCCTGATTAATCCAATACTGAAAACCAAATGGGCCCTTATGGTGATATTACAGAAATGAGATCCTTCATCACTGATCAAGATCTTGGGCAAACCAAATCTCTCGAACACTTGCTCTTTCAAAAAATTTATCGCGGTTTGAGCATCATTGCTTATAGTTGTCTTGTCTTCGACCCACTTTGACACATAGTAAACTGCCACTAAGATGTATTCGTAGTTCTTTGACTTTGGGAAGGGTCCCATGAAGACAATTCCCCACACATCAAAAACTTCAACTGGCATGATCGGAACTTGTGTCATTTAATCCCTTGCGGTAATACCTCCAGTCATCTGGCACTTCGGGCAGCTCTGTATCCATTTCCTGATAACACTCATATTTCCACGGTTTTTAATGTTCATATGATGTTAATTTTATAGGAAATTGAGTCTTGGATGATTGTTTTGTGCTTAATTTGCTTTATATTGTGAAACATGATTCTTACTCGAACTTTGAAGGAATTTCCAGATTTATTGAGTTCGAATTTGGAACAATGTTCTGAAATAGAAGTTGTAGATCGTCTCGATACGAGTTCGTGAGCGCAAACGGATCATAAATCGGAGTTTGGACGAGAATGTTATAGCAGAAACAAAAACGTCGCGCGCAGCAGTCAAAAACGGCGGTCAACTACTTTGACCGCCGAAAATGGGCATTTTGAAGAAGAAATTCGGCGACCTAACCGGCAACCGCTGAGTTGGTCACCGAAATCTCTGTTTCAGTTTTGCACTGCGAGTTCTAAATTCGGCGGGCGCCGAATTTGGTCGTTTTTCAGCACAAAAACGGCGGTCAACTCAACGACCGCCGAGTTTGACCGCCGAATTGGGCGGGTTAGCGAGTTTTTCCGACTTTTAGAGTTCTTCTGGGTTCCAAACACTGTATTTTACCCTGATACTTTAAATAGGTCTTCTTTTGACCTATCTAGGGTTCCTTTTCAGTTCCCAACCTTTATTTTTTTAATTTCATAGCTTTAGAATTTATTGCTTTCTAGTTTTTACTGCTTGGATTGGATTTCCACAAGATTGAAGATTCAAGCCGCTACAATTGTTCTTATTTTTATATAATTCAGTTCTTTCAATTGTGTTCTTTTTAATTAAGTTTATGTTTTATTTTACGATGTCTGGCTAGTTCGTTAATCTAAACCTAGGGTTTGTACATAGCTGATTGATTATATGTTTATGATTTATTGATATCAATTTTCCCTCCAACTTGTGATTCGTGATTTCTGGTGCTTATTTTCTTGTGAATTATTTGGCCAATAATTTTGCATATCTAGCTGTTCAGTTTGAGTCTTGAATGCGATAATTGTTCAGCCGATTCAGGAATGCATGTTATAGTAGTAGCCTTGACACTTGAATGGGATAGGTGAAACTGTAGGGAGCTATTCTTTGTGTACGCTTGGGAGTTAATTTATTCCTTGGAGTCTTGAATGTGAAAGGGGGTAAATTAATCTACTTTCATAGGTGTTCGTTAGAGAAGCTTGTGAATAGTTCCGTGATCTCTCATCAGGGTTGGATTAAATTAGTAATTGAATCAATATATTAAATGCATGTAGTTAATTAGTAAAAGTACATCCCTAGGGTCAGAGTTTTCTTTCTATTTGATTTAGTGATCATTGTTTCTCTGCTATTTAGAATTTATTTTGTCAACTTCAGTTTTTGATTCACCTTTCTATTTTGTTTTACATGTCTACTGTTAGTGTCTGTTTAGGAAATAGATAGAGTAATTTCGTTATAATAGTCCATGTGGATACGATACTCGACTTGCTATTTCTGTGCTACAATTACACTGTTTAGTTGCAGTTATTGTTGTTAAGAAATTAGCGATCAACTTTTTGGCGCCGTTGCCGAGGACTGTTAAGAAGTTGCTTTAATATTTTCGATAGGACTTTATAGTACTACAGATTTTTATTTTTTTTATTTTTCTTTCTGCTCTAACTTTTAAGTGGTGTGTTTTGTAGGTTGCGTATGAACACAAGATCTCACGGTAATCCTCTTTTTGAGTTGGATCCTGAAATCAACGCTACTTTGCGCAATCTCAAGAAGTAGAAGAATCAAGTTGAGACGAATACGATGGCTACTCCTGAGCAAATCCAAATTCGAGCTCTACAAGAGCAATTGAAGAAGCTAATTGATGACAAGGAGGCTGGAGAGGCTCAGAAGCAACCCGCCATCAATGAGGCATTCATACCACAATATGTGTACCAGGAGCCCCCACGAGTAAACGTTAATAATTTTGAGCTGAAAACGGGTTTGATTACAATGGTCCGACAGAGCCAATATGGTGGACATGCGATCGAAGACCCTAATGCGCATCTGGCGTATTTTCTGGAGCTGTGTAGCACGGTGAAGATGAATGGTGTTCCCGATGACATTATCCGTCTTCATCTTTTTTCTTTCTCACTGCGGGATAAGGCGAAGTCGTGGTATCATACGCTGCAGCTGGGAGATAATACCATGTGGGAGGACTTAGCTCATGCGTTCCTACGCAAGTTTCATCCGCCTGGCCTTACTTTGAAATTGAAGATGGACATCGTGCAGTTTCAACAGTTTGAAGGAGAAAAGCTAGCGGAAACTTGGGAGCGGTATCAGGAAAAGCTCAGAAAGTGCGCAAGCTATGGATTCGATGAAGGCACACTCGTGATAATGTTCTACAATGCCTGCGGGGAACGTACACGGATGCACATGGATACAGCTGCAGGTGGCTCTCTACTCCAGAAAAGTAGTTCTGAAGCATGGAGCATTATTGTACAGTATGGCTTCTACGAGCTACCAATGGCCATCAGAGCGAATACAATTGAAGAAGGTTGCAGCTGCGTCCAGTTCTGATCCTATGGCAGCGATGGTTACACAGCAGGCGGCGATTGCTACGCAGCTGGCAGAGCTGACTACTAAGATCAGTGAGTTGAATGTTGGACATCCTGAGCAAGCTGTGAGAGATCCCATATGCATAGAAGACGTAAATTTTGTCAATGGCCAAAACTATGGAAATTTTCAAAAGGTACAGCCAGGAATGTACAACAGAGGGCAGCAGTTTCAGCAGCAATATCAGCCAGGAGGGCGCCCACACCCAAATCTAGCCTATAGCAATCCCAACAATGCTTTGCAACCTCCACCGGGATTTTCTGTGTCTAGTGGCGGAGTCATCAATGAGCCGAAGAAGGATTCATTAGAGGAGATGATGAAGCAAGTGTTGGTGAAGATGACCGGGATGGAGGCAAACATGGGGACCAAAATCTCCAACATGGAGCAAAAATTTTCAGCATTGTCTAAGCAGGTGCAGATAGTCTCAAGTTGGTCAGATGGCTAACCAAGCAGCTGCACAGCACAAGCCAGGCCAATTTCCTAGCAACACTCAGTTCAATCCGAAGAGCCAACATCAACAGCCTCAGCAAAATCAGCAATGTCATTCCATCCGGGTGGTTGACAATTCAGTTGAGGATGAAGGTATTTCTGTTTCTCCCCCTCTTCCATTCCGAGGCCAAGATTAGATGAGCAAAGCTCCAAATTTTTGGAGACATTTAAGAAGTTGGGTGTGAATATTCCTTCCGTGGAGATCTTGAGAAACAAGCCAAATGAGGTGCAAATTGTGAAGGTTGTAATGGAAAAGAAGAGTGCATTTAATGAATTTGAGGAGGTGCTCGCAGTGAAAGAGTATCAGTTGCCTCCAAAGAGAGAAGATCCGGGCAGCTTCAATATTCTTGTGAAGATTGGAAAGTCATTGTTTGAGAAAGTGATGTGTGACACCAGAGCAAGCATAAATGTCATGCCTCTCAAAGTTTATAGGAAGTTGCAGCTGGGGGATTTGAAGCCAACTAACAAGACAATTCAGCTGCGGAAGATGTGCTTGTGCAGGTGAGTGATTTTTTCTTCCCAGTCGACTTTGTAGTGTTGGATATTCCGGAGGATCCAAAGATGCCTTTGCTGTTAGGGAGGCCTTTCCTTGCCACATGTGGAGCAAAGCTAGATATACAAAGGGGGACGATGACATTGGGAGCCTATGGGGAAACTGTGATTTTCAAGAAACCTCCACCAAAAGAAGTTCCCCAGAATGAAGTGATTAATTTGGCTGACAGTTTTCTAGCAAATTCGGAGGATGAAGAGGTTGAGAAGAATGAGCTGCCCAAGTATGAAGCCAAGAAAAAAACTCCAAAGCCAAAAGAAGTTCTGAATTTTGAGATGTGTTTGTTTTTGGAGCATGATGGGGGGTCATTGAAAACCCATACCCCCAAGAAGAAGAAAGTGAAATTCTGGATTTTTCGGAACAAGAATGAGAAGGGGGCAATGCTTGTGGAGGATGTCCGAGCCAAGAAAAATGTTTTTGTGGAGAGGGCACCCAAGAGTATAAAAGCTTTCCAATGGTTAGAGTGTTGTTTCCGACCTCCATGAGTTTTTGAGGTATCGTCGAGCTCTAGATGTTAAATTAAGCACTTGTTGGGAGGTAACCCAACCGTTTTCGTTGTTTTGTTTTCCTTTTGTTTAGTTTCTTTTTGTTTCCTTTTGTTTTCTTTGTTTTCTTCGTTTTGGGGTTTTAGTGCAGTGTTGAGCTTGGAAGATGCGGGAACTAGCGACTTGTCCATATCACCACCGTGGAGCATGTGTTTTCTGTGAGTAGTGACACACATATCATCATCCCTCCAAACTTATTTTCGAACTTATGTTCTGTAATAAGTTTGGGGGAGGGGGGTGAGAATAGATATGTGTATCACTTTTTTTTTTTTTGTTAGCTTTATTGTTTTATCCTGCTTGGTTGGTGGTGTGTGATTGTTTTGTTTTTGAGATGATTATTGCTCCATTAGATTTCTAGTGAGATGCCAATGATGATTTTTGTGAAAAAAATTGAATTTGATTTTCTTCGATGATTTAAGCATAATTGGAACTAATTTGCATAATTCTAGAGTGATTTTGACCTTGACTTTTAGACGTTGAATAAACCTGTGAGATTTTGAGCCATAATTATTTATCATACACAGTTTATTCTTTGTTGTGAGTTTTGTCATGCATGTGGTGATCTTCTAGAACTTGCCATGGTTTCTGTATCGAGGTTGCTGTTGTGCCCAGATTAGGAGATGATTTTAGGCCATCTTTTGTTAGCCACATTTTTTTATCCCAAACATTGTCCTTAACGAAAAATTATCCTTTGTTATCCACTTTGAGCCTATTTAGCTTTTATTCTTTAGCCGGATGATAGGGGGTGATGAAGTATATGGGAATCTTTGTGTGGTGAATATTCATAGTGGGTTGTGAAAAAGAAGGGATGATATTGTGCTACTATTTACTCTTATAAGCTCTAGAAAAGTTGTGAAAAGAAAAGTGTCAGGTCTGGGGGTCTCGAATAGGTGTAAGGGGGGGGGGGGGAATACACCTATAGGCTATTTTTATGACTATCTACTGACCTCAATCAGAGGGATCTCAGTCAAAGATTAAAACGAAACTTTACACGCAAACAAAGACTCCTGTTTTACTGAAATCAGTTTTGACCAACAGAGTTGACGACTGATACTGAAAGCTCTTCAGTAATGAGTTATCAGTTAAGTTACTGGAACTTAACTGATTTAAATAAGGGCTTCAGTCGTGTTTGCAAAGATAGAGATGATATCGCTCTTCCTTACTATCAGAGGATAGTTCAGTCAGATTGATATCATACGCAGCGGAAATTAAACTTAGTTTCGTAATAGCCTCGGTGGAGCAAGTTGTTGGATTAAGGTTTCTCTTTGCTGTTAGTCAGTGTTCAGTTTTATCAATTGAAATAGCACAAGTATGAATGTAAAACTGAAAGCTGTAAATAACACAGAGACTTTTACGTGGTTCGGAAAAACCCTTTCCTACATCCACGGCTGTTTGATCAGACCAACAATCCACTCCGCAAGTGCTTGCCTGGTGCACTGCAAACCGTACCCGTGTGCTTGCCTGGTGCACACAACCGTAAACTGAAGATAACCCCTCTTCAGCACCCACACACCTCGCGTAGGATTTCCCTGCTAAGCACACCTCGTGCTCAGACTTTTCACTCAGAGTTCAAAGTACCTTCCTGAACTCCGAATCACTCAAACACTCTTATGGGGGAGAGGTTTAAACGAGTGCCAACTATACTTACAAAGAACAAGTTCTTTGAAGCAAGTTTGACCTTTGGCTTCTGGGTAAACAGATATATGCCTAGGGTCTAAGAGAATGTATGTAATCAGCAGTGACTGATTTTGGCTTTGAAATTCTCTTCTTCGATTCAAGCTTTGGGCGGTTAAGCTTTAGGCTGAGTAGCAATTTCGGCAGAGCTTCAGCTTATGTCGTTGAATCGGTGAAGGTTGAAGTGATCCTCGAGCGCTATTTGTAGGAGAACTCTTGAATAGATCCGTTGGCGTAAATCGTCCTCAAGATTTCTTCCGTTGGAGAGCAATTCGAATTTGGGCTGAGGCTTCAATCTTCGAGGTTCCTTGTCTGTGTGGAAACGGCTCTCTTTGATGGACAGGAGATGTGACATCTCTGAAAAGTAACCACCAGATAGGAATGACCTCTGCAGAGATAAGATATTGAGATCTCTGCATTTAATGCGGCTATACTTGTGCGTACGTGGATTCCTCTGAACGTTGGAAGATCAGTCCTAGGAGGAATGTTCAACTGATACTTGACTTTAGTATCAGTCCATTGCGCGCATTAAATAATCAGTCTTCAACTGATTCTTCAACTGATACTTCAGTTGGTATCTGCAGTCTTCAGTCTTCGTTCTTCAGTCTTCAGTCTTCTGTTTTCGACACCGCAACTAAACTAGAAACGAACTCTAACACTTGAGTTCAAAACGATTCTAGTCTATTACAAATAAGTCCTATGAATTTTGGTATCATCAAAACAAGGGTTAGGATATTCCACAAGGTTCCCAACAAAAAGAAAAAAAAATAGTTGAAGAAAAAGAAAAAAAAAATTGTTGAGAAAAAAAAAAGAAAAAAAAAAGAAAAAAGAAAAAGAATAAGAAAAAAATATGAAGTCGAGTGTTTATTGAGAAATCTGTTAGAGAATCGACTTTGTTTGTTGGAATAAATGGAGAGCATAAAAGAGTGTTTAGTTCTGTTTTGTGATGATTAAATTTCTTGAGTTGTGTTGATTATGGTGATATAGTTCGGAGGAAGATGGAATTTATTCCATACGTGTTTTGCGAAGTTATAAGGTGTTGGTGTTCTTGATTGATTTTGAGTCACTTAGCCTATATTTCTCTACCTTAACCAATGTCCCTACATTATAACCCAAAGAAAAAGACCTTTTTGATCTTAGTCTTGGCACACTTTTAGCGATGGAGATTGTAGACGATTGGCAAGCCTATGGTAAGAGATCTGCATTGCATTGCATTCGATGAGAGCATACACGTCCTATTCCAGCAAATTGAGAGTTGAGTGATGCACATACCTTGTGAGATTTAATTGTTTGGAATGTCAAGGTTGATTTTTCTATAGGTTGTGTTTATTGGTGAATTTTGTGCTTAATTATTGAGGATTTGAGAATTCTATCATTCTTTATTATTCGGAGGCATTGATGAGCTAGATTTCTTACCCATTCGTGTTATTGATTGTGTTCTTCTCATTATTCGAGGACGAACAATGGCTTAAGTTTGGGGGAGTTAATAACACTCATATTTCCATGGTTTTTAATGTTCATATGATGTTAATTTTATAGGAAATTGAGTGTCGGATGATTGTTTTGTGCTTAATTTGCTTTATCTTGTGAAACATGATTCTTACTCAAAATTTGAAAGAATTTTCAGATTTATCGGAGTTCGAACGAGAAAGTTATAGCAGAAACAAAAACATCGCGCGCAGCAGTCAAAAACGGCGGTCAACTACTTTGACCGCCGAAAATGGGCATTTTGAAGAAGAAATTCGGCGACCTAAACGGCGACCGCCGAGTTGGTCGCCGAAATCTCTGTTTCAATTTTGCACTGCGAGTTCTAAATTCGGCGGGCACCGAATTTGGTCGTTTTTCAGCACAAAAACGGCGGTCAACTCAGCGACCGCCGAGTTTGGCCGCCGAATTGGGCGGGTTAGCGAGTTTTTCCGATTTTTAGAGTTCTTCTGGGTTCCAAACACTGTATTTTACCCCGATACTTTAAATAGGTTTTCTTTTGACCTATCTAGGGTTCCTTTTCAGTTCCCAACCTTTATTTTTTTTAATTTCATAGCTTTAGAATTTATTGCTTTCTAGTTTTTACTGCTTGGATTGGATTTCCACAAGATTGAAGATTCAAGCCGCTACAATTGTTCTTATTTTTATATAATTCAGTTCTTTCAATTGTGTTCTTTTTAATTATGTTTATGTTTTATTTTACGATGTCTGGCTAGTTCGTTAATCTGAACCTAGGGTTTGTACATAGCTGATTGATTATATGTTTATGATTTATTGATATCAATTTTCCCTCCAACTTGTGATTCGTGATTTCTGGTGCTTATTTTCTTGTGAATTATTTGGCCAATAATTTTGCATATCTAGCTGTTCAGTTTGAGTCTTGAATGCGATAATTGTTCAGCCGATTCAGGAATGCATGTTATAGTAGTAGCCTTAACACTTGAATGGGATAGGTGAAACTGTAGGGAGCTATTCTTTATGTACGCTTGGGAGTTAATTTATTCCTTGGAGTCTTGAATGTGAAGGGGGGTAAATTAATCTACTTTCATAGGTGTTCGTTAGAGAAGCTTGTGAATAGTTCTGTGATCTCTCATCAGGGTTGGATTAAATTGGTAATTGAATCAATATATTAAATGCATGTAGTTAATTAGTAAAAGTATATCCCTAGGGTCAGAGTTTTATTTCTATTTGATTTAGTGATCATTGTTTCTCTGCTATTTAGAATTTATTTTGTCAACTTCAGTTTTTTATTCACCTTCCTATTTTGTTTTACCTGTCTATTGTTAGTGTCTGTTTAGGAAATAGATAGAGTAATTTCGTTATAATAATCCCTGTGGATACGATACTTGACTTGCTATTTCTGTGCTACAATTACACTGTTTAGTTGCAGTTATTGTTGTTAAGAAATTAGCGATCACTTCCTTGCATCCGCAAATATTGTTGGCCACTAAAATCCACTCTCTAAAATCCTGTGAGCTGTGCGTTTTCCTCCAAAATGCCCGCTGCAGGCTGTTCCATGACACATATCCAAAATTTGGGTATGCTATCCTCTGGTACACATCTCCGTATGACTTGGTCTGCTCCGATCTTCCATAGATACGAATCTTCCCAATAGTAAAAATGGGCTTGTACCATTAGCTTTCTCTGCTCGAACCTTAAAGGTAGCTTCTTTGTAATTAAGTAATTAGCTATATCTGCATACAGGGGTTCCTGGTTAGCTAAGGCATATAAATTTTCCTCCTCTGTATGGGTGGATACAGAATACAACTTCTCATCTGGAAGGTATCGGTAATGGGTATACCATTATCTTCTTCCAGTTGCAATCGGCTCAAATGATCTGCCACCAAATTGGCAGCTCTCTTCTTGTCTCTTATCTCAATGTTAAACTCTTGTAGCAGCAAGATCCACCTGATAAGCCGAGGTTTCGACTCCTTTTTGACCATCAAATATTTCAAAGAAACATGGTCCGTATAGACAATTACTTTCATTCCCAAAAGATAATAACGAAATTTTTCTGTGGCGAAGACAACTGCCAAGAGTTCTTTCTCAGTAGTGGTATAATTGCACTGTGTCGGGTTCAAAGTCTTGGAGTGACATATTTATCCGGGACTGTTCCGGAGATGATGCTCTTAGCAAAAATAATCCAATTCATCTTGCTTTCTTTCTTCGGTGGTGAAGTCGGCCTACTCTTTGATCATTTGTTCGTCGTAAGGATCTCTGATAGGATCAAGAGGAGTTCTCTTGACTGTCTCTGTAATGATGATTGGCCCTTTCGTGATTACTTCCCACATTCGGCAGTGTTTGGCAATGAGATAGCTCTCCAGCCAAAATCTCCAAATATCATATTTTCAATATTGAACATCAGGAGTGATGAAGCTCTGTTGTGGTTAGTTTCCATAGATCAAGAAAAGAAAGATATACAAACAAAGAACGCAAGAAACACTTTTAAAAGGAAAAAGATTTTAAGACCTTCTTTTTGAAAAAGGATATAGTCCAGTAGAACCGGGTCAAAGCAAATCGCTCTTGCGAACAACCTACTCTGATACCAATTGTTGGGTCCTGGAAGGTCTAGAATAGGTGTATGGGGGGGGAGAATACACCTAAAGGCAGTTTTTCAAAATCAAACACAACAGTAACAACAGTTTTTCAGCATCTGAGCTTCAATATCTCGATTGAGTCTAATTGGACGAATTTCTACAGTAACAACAGATTCATTAGCATATTCAAATTGTGAGGCCTTACCTTTTTTTCTTTCCTTCTTGCCTTATCACTACCAGTAAGACCAGTTGCAATTGAGGGTTCATATATTGGAGTTTCTAGATTGGAGGCATAGAAAACCCTTCATCTTCTGAAATCTTTGGTCTTTTCAAACTGCCACCACATTAGTGGTCATCAACATCTTCACTTTGATGAGGAAAAACATACTCCCTCCATCCGCAATATCGTTTCCACATTGTGGACGGCGCAAGTTTTAAGAAAAATGGTGGATAGCAGTAGATATTAGTGGATATTGTAGGAGTGGAGTTTGGGTCCCACTATTGTTGTGAGTGGAAGTTTGTGGGCCCTACTTCTATAAATGGAAGTGGAAACGATATCACGGACGGACCGAAATGACAAATATGGAAACGATATCGCGGACGGAGGGAGTATGTTGTATCATGATGATGTAACTTGAGATGTCTACTCATAACTTCATTAAATACAATCAAGTCTAGAAACTTGATGCCACCTGCTTCGTAAATGGAATGAGCTTCTTTCTCAACATCATTGTCGCTCATTCCACTTCTTCAAGTGTTTCCTTTCCTACAAGAAGCAACTCATTTGTTTTCATTTTCATTAAGACGTTTCCGGCGACCTTTCATTGATTCAGTGGTTCGTTCATTCAGCTCATTAGGATTTTCTACTTGAGTTATGTGATACAATTTATACACAGGAGTCCAAAGCGATTCACCATTTTAATTTTTTTCTCGGATGCTATCTTCACAAGCATAGATCCAAGATGACATAAGGGCTACATCTTTTTTCACACACTAAGTTATATTTTTCGGCCCCTTCTTATTTTTGTTTGGGCATTAGACACCACAGAACAAATTGTGGTATATATTTTATAATGTGAGAATTCTTGGAGATGTAGGAAATTGACTTAGATTTGGAGAAAATTTGGTTTGATAAAATTGAGAATTTGATCGGTCTTCGAAATTTGGAAAAAATTAGGAGTCGGATATGATATAAAATTTCAAGAATCTTAAGAATTGGGATAATCTTGCGAATTTGGATAAATAAAATATAGATTATTCAGATCCATAAGTTCAAGTGAAAACAAATATGTGAAGAAAAAAATTAAAGAGAATGTGAAATTGTGAAGAAGAGAGTGATTTAATTTGTGTGCGAGAATATAGCAAAATTAAGTTCTATTTATAGAGCTAAAATTAATAAAAAAAATTAATTTGATTTTAATATTTTATTCATACATAAAAATTGTACTCCCTCCATCCACCAAACATCTACGTAAAGGAGTGGACACAAGTTTTTTTTTTTTTTTTAAACAAGTTGTGTATGGTGAATGGAAAAATTGTCCTACAAATCAGAATAAGTGATGATAATTAATAAGATTATTTTCAAAATTGGTGAGTTCATTAATAGCAATGTGTGTAAATATGTAGAAATTGTAAAGTTATACTCCCTCCGTCCCACCATTTTAGTCCCCTCCCACTTTTCACACATATTAAGAAAATGCATTTAATTTTTATATTTTTATCTTTTATACCCTTATTTATTATTTTCACACATCCTTTTCACATTTAAGTGAAGCATTAAATAAGGTTAATTTAGTAAAAATAATATTTTTATATAGTATTAATTAGAAAAGTGGACTATCTTTTTGGGACATCTTAAAATGGAATAAGGGACTCAAATGGTGGGACGGAGGGAGTAGTTAATGGAGTTTTCTCAAAAATAAACTAGGAATATGTTCCGTTGATGGACGAAGACTATCTTTATCCATTATCCAAACAATCGATAATCATATAAGACAAAGAATTTAAATAATCAAAAATAGATGAAATGATTTTGTTGGAATAACCTATTGTTAAAAAAAGATGTAGACCAACCCACTACACAACCACCTTTATCACATAAAAAAGTGCCACTAGGCCTTTCCTGTTGAAAAATACAACAATAATTAATGAAAAGATAAAATATGTTTTGGTTAAAGTGGGTCATTGATAAAGTATAAAAGTTGTAGAATTATAGATTGTATATGTAGAAGAGTGAGAAATGCTTTTTTATTAAAAAGTAGGGTTGCTAGGTTGTTGATAAACATAGTCTAAAATTAAAAAATAAAAAGATATTTCGTGACAAAGGAAGTTATTAGATTTTACGGATAATTACACATATTGAAAATTCTCACTATCTAAAAAGTAATTAAATTTCACAATTTCTAAGACTAAAATCCCAAAATTGAAGAAGCCCTTATCCCCTCCCCAGCACCAAAACCACACACCATATTAAAGTTGTAAATTAATCAGATAATTCAAATTCAATTTGGTTTTCAAATTTTGATATCATTTGAATTCAAATACAATGTTTCAATTTGATTAGTACTAATACAAATATAAATACAAAATCATGACATTCAACTCTATTCGATTGGATCACCCTTAATCCCAGCCACTCGCTTCACCTACATTCTAATTTCTAAGCAAATAGCTAAACTTTGATTTAAGAAAACAAACAGCAATACACGATCAAGCCTGCAGAAAAGCAGTCCAGGAAATGGCTATTCCTACAGAGGGTTTTGCATGATGCAGATACTAGAAAAACAGCCAACCTCCAAGGCTCTATTTCATTCGTACCATTGGATGTCAATCGAGGCTTTTATCCACCGTTGAGGAGCAAATGGCTAGCTTGCTGCAATCTTGAAACCTGAGAAGACTAAAGAGCTTCGTTGCTAGTGAGTAGTGATTCAATGGCGCCATTCAAAGAATCCGAATGAGGAAGCCAATTATACTTGCGATTGTTACAAAGCAGGCACCTCCGCACATATCCTATCAACAAAACAAGACTTGATTAACCGAATGAAGAATGACTAGATGATTGACTGTATAATCTCCTTCTATAATCTAAGGGTGTGCTTGCTTTTCATCTATACTAATAGAAAAAGAGCCTAAGGCATCCTAATTGTCTATTTTACCCCTGTTACATATTTTATTACAAGATTATTTTACATATTATATATTTATAAAAATATATTACTCCCTCCGTCCCATTCTAATAGGCTCGTTTTCCTTTTTAGGATGTCCCACTCTAATGGGCTCGTTTTCCATTTTAAGTAAAAAAAAGTGTACTTAAGTGGTGTGGACCACACCACTTTTCTACTAAAAAGTAAATTTTCTTAATCTGCGTGTCCAAAAGAAGTGAGCCTATTGGAGTGGAACGGAGGGAGTAATTCATTAGATATTACACTTAATCTATGTGATATATATATATATAGCTATTGATAAGGCTTATATTCAATAAGACTTATTATAAATATATTCATTCAATAAATTATCTAATAAAAGTAATGATTAATAGATTTTCTAAAATAATAGATTATCAAATAAAATAACATTAATTATACGTACAACATACATTCTTTCTGCTTGTCCCTCTAAATAGAGGGATAAAATAATGAGGTATAAATTCATCAATTAAAGTGAGAACCACTTTTTTATGTCTGGTTTGTTTTGAATAATACTCCATATGTCACACTTACCTTGGTACACTTTCTTTTTTAGTTTGTCTCATTTATAATGACACTTTCTAAAAATAATACGTGATCCATACATTCTCTACACATAAAATAAGTAGACCCTACCCAATTTATACTCTTAACCCTTTATTCTTAATCTCTGTGCCCAAAGCAAAAGTGGAACAGATGGAGTAATATATTTATCTCACTCTTTATAAAGGGGTATAAAATTATAACACTCTCCCTTAGGTATAATATTCACCCAAGGGGTTAATGCCTAAGGCCAAATGTCTTAGGATCGAGTCTCTATGGCGCGGCCTTTATGTTTTTTTAATTTATACTGTTAATTTATATATATATATATATATATATATATATATATATATATTCACTCAAGGGAAAGGTGTTGTCCAAAATTTTATACGGTCTGCCCAATTTTTTTATTACGTCAAAGCAAACGAGGTATAAAGTTGTAAATTGAGTTTATCCCTTGTACCTCAAAGTAAACGCACCCTTATGGCCAGTTTGATAGCCTAGTTAAAGCTATATTAGCTCGTTAACTGACGTTATATTTGTGTTTGATAGCTAAGCAACTGAACATGAGAAGCCCGAGTTAGATGACCGACCCGGGCCTAAAACACTGTTTCATCATGGATCTGTAACCAAGGGAGACCCTCGGTTAGGGAAGGTTGAGAGCACAGTATGTCTGGTTTCAAGAATGTCTCACAAATTTGCCCCTCAAAATCAAATTAAAGCATTAGTCACGGTTGAGCTCTTCAAGCTGAATCTATCAACATTATTAAAGAACAAGCGGGGGGGAAAAATTGTAATTGATCTTCAAAGTTAATCAATCGCAATAAAGCTGAGAGCTTTCCCCATTCAAGGTTTCTAAACAACATGAAAATGCATGTTTTTCGGTTTTTCCTAATAAATTGATGATACGGGCTGCTCTTGTGCAAGATCATGTCGCAGGCCTGCAAACGTGAGAAGGGATGATTGGGGGTGAGATGACTTAGCTATGATTGCGGATGGGGAGGTAGATATAGGTGTGCAAACTTGTATAGCAAGAAGTAGGAAGTTTTTATTGAGAATTCCAGAAACTCCCTAAGAATGTTCTTGCTTCAAACTTGCGTGCCCTTCTCCTTAATTCTCCAGCCTTTAAATAGGCTTTACAGATGTGTAGCACTCAACATGAAAAAGGAAATACAATATTTCAAAATAAAAGGAAAGATGCAATCTTCTAAAGACAGCTTCAATCAAATCCTTTGATTGACATTTGTCTTCAATCACTCCCAACTTGCTCTACTTGATTTGCTAGATTTATAGCATCCTTTATTTTGCAGTGATATTGTTGCCCTATGAATTCATCAATTGGCCTCATAAATTGACCTGAAATTGGAACCTCCGCCGGAAACGAACACCGCCAAATTTTTCCGTCTTAACTTTGGCTTTATGCTTATCTTCTTCTGCATCAAAAACCCCTTTATATTCAATCTTCTCGACAATGCTTCTACACCGGAAATTACTCTTGGTGATTGAATAATTTGATTGGAATGAGCAATGAAGAAAGTGCCTTGGGCAACTTTGTGAATACATGGGTTTTGTGGGTTTGAAGGGAAGGGACAGCTCCATGAATATAACCTCGAAGGGGTTACATTTTGGGTTTCCATTGAAATTGATATTAATACACAAAGAAGGATGAATTCGACGGGGTAACTCTTTGATTAAGTTAAGAAAAATTGAAATAGGGTGAAAACTCTGGGTCTTGAAACCGGCGGCGGGAATAGAAGCGGGTGAAGGGAAGAAGGCTGACCAACCGCCGCAAGAAATTGTTTTGAGAAGGCGGCGCTGCGCCAATTTTTTTATTTTTTATTTTTTTGCGGTGGGGCGGGGCGGGGCAGCGCTAGAGGGAGGGAAGCGACACTACGCCATTAGGTGGAGGGAGGGGGTTGAGGAAGCGGCGCGGATAAGACAATATATGTTGGTTAAAACAATATACTAGTATATTGAAACAATATATGATAGTAAAATCGAGGGGTTATATTGGTCATTTCATCTGTTAAGCACACTTTGAACCATAGCTACCAAACACCTCCATACTGGGAACACGCTTCTTATCACTTGCTATCAAACGCTGGGCTTAGGCAACCTAACCCATGCAACCCCAGCTACGTTTCCCCAAGATTGTCTAAACTGCAATTACTATACCAACAAATCAAACACAGCCTTATTGTATAGGCACCATTAGTTTTACAGTTATCATGGTTCATAGAATTAAATTGCTATATATCATCCCATATTCAGCATGCCCTTTCTATGTTCATCAACAACCCAGTTAACTGACCAAACACAACTTGAAACAACTTAAGTCTTTTATCTTGTCACAAATTGTGATGTTCGGAGTGAATAAGGATACCCACACATACATGCACACTAAAAAATAAATATGTTATTTGGTTCAAAGCACATTCTTAGAAGAAAATACAGAACCTGCTTCTATCTTATATATATACTGCATAGTTTTTTTTTTTTTTTGAGGGAAATATATATACTGCATAGTTATAATAAGGCTACTTCACATATTTGCTGCATATTGTAACCTTTCCAAGAGTTTGATATAGTTTACAAAATTCCCTATAAGGTGGCTATCAGTTTTCATTATTGATAAGATACATATTTGAGTATTTTTATGCTTATGACAAAGATTTCTCAAATCCTATCATTTCAATGGGATATGGGTAAAGCAAAATTAGCTTAAATAAGATATCATCAAGGACTGTGGTATATCCCAAAGTTTTATTCCATCTTAATAAACAGTGGATTAACCTATACTGTTTCTATCCATCTAGGCTAATCCTATGTAAACGCATCCTAATAAATTAATTCAATGGGTTGAGAAATTGGTCAAAAGATGTAGTGGAGAACACCTGACAATGTGGAAACTCGTCGAAACAACTGAATGATATGGAATTTAAACTGAACTTCTAGAAGAACCTTCCCACTTTCCCTTTCTTTGATGGGGCAAAATCATAAAATAAAGACAATTTACGGAAAGAAAAGAACAATGACTTTCTATAGGATTACTTTACTTCGTTTTGTTCGTTTGTTAATTGTGTTAACATCACTCTATCAATTGGTTCGACCTGCGGGACCACGATTAGCAAAGAACTGTAATTGAAATAAACTCCTTAAAAATGAGGTTCACAGATAGAAGTCTGCCACAGCGAAGCTGTTGTTTTTCATAGCTAGCGCACACAGCAGATAACACCAAACCAGAAAAACATGCAAAGGTAAAGAAGCTCCGGCTCACCAGTATTTTGGAATTTATAGTGACTGTTTTCTTTAAGTGTTACTATATCTTTTGGCATACATGCGTTTCACCATGCAGAAAATTCTTTAAAAATATCCTTTTAAAGCAAAAAGGGCATTAACTTAATTGAGCGCATTAGAACTCGGCCCAAAATTTTTGAAATCTTTTGGAGATTAAAGGAGCCGATCGCAGTGGAGGGCAGGAGGTGGTGTTGGTCAGGTGCAGTACAATATAGTCAAGGTTACCCTTGAAAAGTCCTTCACTCTGAACTTTATTCAAAAAAACTCAGTTTTTGGCATGCTTGGCATTTAAGAACATTGTTATTTGCTTAACAAATTGAACAATTGAGTTGCTCTCGGGCACTCAACTTCCTTTCTACGAACTTTCCAGATCTGACCGGAGTTCTCATACTCCATGTCAAACCGAGTATTTTGAACAATTGATCTGAGTATCGGTTAATTAATTCCGCTAATTAACCAAATGTTTAGCAAAGTTAGAGAGGTTAATTATTTTCGCTAATTAACCTAGTTCAGTCAAAGCACCCACAGTCCACATGTCAGCCTCCAGGCAAGTTGGGTCGTCACGGAAAAATAGCAATGTTTAGTTAAAAACTCTATAATAATTTGCAATATTTAATAAATACATAATTATTTTACAATTTTGAAAGGAATATTTTTACTTTATATTTATTTTAGGAACTTTCAATTTTTCTCAATAAAATTAATTACTAAAAATATTAATAAATAGTTATTTAATATACTTTTTATAAATGTTAAAAATAGTATTAAAAACATAATTATATAAAAATATGATATATTAATTGTTTCGCTCGAAAGGAATGGCCATGTGACTTGGAAGGAATGACTATTTCCTCATCATTAGGAATAGCGATTCCCAATTTCAACACTCAGCCATAGGAATTTTTTTTTATTTTTTTTCGAGAAAACACTTAATCACATTCATAGGAATTGAATGAACATAAGACCATTTCATTCTTATCTTATTTCACCGTACCAATAACCTCATTATGAACAGGGGACGTTTACTTTTGAAGATTAGCCTTAATAGATAAAAAATAGTAAGGTTGATCTCTTATTTACTTAAATGGATTGAAATTTTGGAATATCCCAAGGCCTTTGATTATTTCTATCATTTAAGTTAATTTTGCTTGATTCATATCTCATTGAAAGGGTGGGATTGGAGAAATCCTACTCCTAAGGATAAAAAATACTCAATCATGCATCTTATCAATCATGCAAAGTAAACGCTCTCTTACTATTCTAGCCAGTGCCTTATAACTAAGCAAACTAAAATATTATATTTTAATAATTTATAACTAGAACATATAAAACAAAATCATTTTTAGAAAGTCATCTTCCAGGCACCTTCTTGCACCACTATCACATGAATAACATGACATCAAAATTAAAATGGTAAAGAGCTCACATATCAAAATTGTTCAATTAACTGTAAACCTTCTTAGCTAGTTTAATATTTTTCGAGGAGCTGCATTCAGTTTTATATAAGTATTTTCTGGGGAAATAGGTAGGAAAAGTTACCTTTCTATTCTTGATGAAACTAATTCATAGTACTTGTGGTGCTCTTTTGAGGTTTTATTTATGACAGCTTGCTTGGAGGATACAAGTCCTTTTCCAGTTCCATCATTAGATGTTTCAAGGGCACAATCAACAGAAAGGGCTTCAACATCTGACTCCTGAAAAGACTAGCTCTCATAAGATAACTGAAAACATACTTACTATACTAAAACCGAACCGAAGTCCTAAAACCGAACCGAAGTCCTAAAACCGCACTAACCAAAGTTTTTAAAATGGCCGACCGAACTGGCTGAATTTTCGGTTTTGGTTCAATTTTCAGATAACCAAACCTTTTAATATTTTCATTTTAATAATCAAAATTATTATGCAAAATAGCCAAAAAAAAATCATAATAAAATCAAAATAAATTCAACATCAATCAAAGAAATATAAGAGAATTGTTAATATACATATTAAATATCTTAGCCTTTAAGATTTAGAACTAAAGAAATATGTTTAATATATATATATATATAGAGAGAGAGAGAAAGGTTAAACAGAAAATGCTAAATATTTAGAGAATAGAGAATTCGTGAAACAAAAACGAACAGATCTATAATTTTTACGAACAAATCAATGTACCGCATGCACAGCAATTTGCCCCGGGTTCGAATCCTGCTGGTGGCGAGTTTTTCTATTTTTTTACTAAATACGTCTGTTCGTTTGTTATGTTGATTTGTTCGTAACATGTATAGACTTGTTCAAAATGAAATATATAATAATTCTCTGTTTAACTTGACCCTATATATATATATATATATATATATATATATATATTAAATATTAGAAATTCGATTGGTTCGGTTTCAATAGAAATTTTTTTATCATGAAACTGAACTGAGCCGAACAAAGTCAGTTTTCCTACAAATTATAACTGAACCGACCACAATTCAACAGTTTGGCTCGGTTATTCAGTTTCGGTTCAGTTTTGCCCACCCCTACAGTATACTTTCTTACAACTATCAGCTGAAATGTGCTGCAAAATGAAGTCTCAAGTTTTTCGAACAAAAAAGGAATTGCAATGATTTACCTTCATCATCAGAAGCTTTGATAAGTGTTGGAGTGGGTATGGTTGCAGCTTGTATCCTCCATAACTGATGCAGCATAATGCCAACATCCGTACCTTTGTGTAGTCAATTTTATTGAAACACACAGAATCAGCTCTGATAAAAATATGGAATACAATTAAGAAAGAGACCTGGATATCTATCTAATCTATTCAATAAGCACACCCCACAAAACAGGTTAAAGCATATTCCATGTATCTGGTGTGGAACCTTTTCCCGGAGAATGTACTGCTGAATGCCAAAAGCCAACACTTCAGCACTAACTTATCAGAAAGTCTCTCTTAATAATTTCAGCAGTTCTATATACACAACGGAAATTCTTGAAAAATTTTAATTATTTTTTTCATTTCTTTCTTTTTACATAAATTTAATACTCTTTCTCCTGCCCCTTTGGGATGGCCTAGTGGTTGAGTGGGTTTCCTGAGGCTAAAGGTTACAGATTCAAATCCACTAAATCCTCTATAGGTTTGAGCCATATGATTTCCAGGTGTGGCTTACCCGTCTATTGCACAGAAATCTGGGCTCACCCAGTGGCCAGTGCACACCGAAGGTAGTGTCTGTGGATTCCCATGAACACACACGCGCGCACACACACACACACACACACACACAAACTCTCTTTCTCCATTTACTTATTTCGTCTTTGATTTTCCAATCACTTCTTCTTTTCCTTCAAGGAGGCATCAAAATTTCATTAAAAACAGTCTCTGGTATGTGTCTTCACACACAATATCAAGTGCATTATCAGACCAGAAAATACTTCTTCTCACCCTGTTAATTTAAGATACTTCAGGTCCAGATGCCAATAAAGATATCCAGCAATTGGTGTAAAATAATAAATATAAGCCACCATGTTTATTACAGCAGAAAAAGAGGAGCTACAGATATAATACAAGAGGTGCACACTTCTATATGGAAAAATGAGAATAGATGAGACTACCTCATTGACATAAGGTTCAATAATGCAATATTGGAGATAGGATGCTTCCTCTTCTGTAGTACAAATGAATCGCTTGTAATTCCCTAGTCGGTAATATCTGCAAGAAGCATTTAATGAATTAAGAAAAAAAAAAGCCTAAAAAGAAAATACGGGATACAGGACTCACTGGCAACTTCAATGAATTTTAGAATTGATAAAGAACAACAGGCTTCTAGTTACCTTAATATTCTCCGGGCAAAACGCATTGCTCTTGACTCCATTACTGGTGAAGGAATGCGACGAAACCACAGGGATAAAGGTTCGACCTGCAAATAGGTGGGGGGGGGGGGGCAGGAAACTGTAAAGATTCATGAGCCCAAAAAGGCTTGCAAGTTAAACGACAAATTTTAAAGTAACTAGAAGACTGCATTACTTGGTTGTCAGGACCCAGATGGAGAAGAAGATATAATGAAAAAAATTCAGATTCATTTGGGGACATGGAATGTGCAGCTCGATTTACATCGTACAAGCTAAATAAAGTTGTCATAACTTTCATAAGCTGCTCCAGGTTGAGGTGGAACATAGAAGCGGTATTTGGAGTCCGAGATGATCTGTGAAGATGGTGATATGATATAATGTGAAACTTGACCTGCACATAAGAAACATAACATCCATTTTCTCAAATGACATGGTAACCGTTCAATCATGAGACAAGTCATGACGAGAAAACTAAAGGAAGTATCACCGAGAAAGAAGCCCTTTGCAGCTTTTGAAACATGAGTTGAATTTCAAATTCATTAAAAGCCAGTGACATTTAGCACGTAAAAGTCCATCAAAGTACCTTCACATCTGTAACTCTGTAACTATTCTAGAGCCATCCCTTTGGACCTAAATACTCTAACCGGTCTGCAATTCCAGAATTTACAAGAAGCTACCATATAGAGATGTTTAAAGTAACAAAAAGTCGCAGGCCCTCACCTCAATGGCAACATTTCACAAGAAGAAAGCTGAGCTTATTAAACTAGATGCATATGCTAGTAGATATTCGTATGTGGTAAAAGGTAAAATATCTCTGTTTTTCCACTAGAAGTTCATACATACAAGATGTATCAAGATAAGTTTATTACATGTCATTCTTAGACATACATTTCTGGAAGTTCCTACCATATGCAAAGGTATAAAATATAAAAGTGCATCAACCCTTTAAAATCCGAAGAATAATTTACCAACATCACTTGAGCTATCATTTTTATTTTCAAGAGTTCAACACTCAGGTGTGCCTGTGATGGCCTAGCGGTAGATTGGTTAATGCCTACGTCCAAAGGTCTTGGGTTCAAGTCCACCGTGGCGCAGTCTTTAACTCTCTTTGTTTAATTGTTAATTTATCAACAAAAAAAAGAGTCCAACACTCAGCTAGTTTCATGTATAGCAATTATATCTCAAACTTGACATGGGCTCATCTGTAAGAAAACCATCACTTCACCCATTGTAAGTAAAGAATAAAAGGGCACTTTCAACAGTATCAAGAATCTTTCAGCCTGAAGGAAACTTATTACTCACACCAGTCAACAAAAAGAATAGGCACCCCTGACAAGGAAACTTACTCCATAAATAATATCCAATGAGATAATTAAATACCATGACAACCATTAAGATAAATTAGGTGCATCATGAATTTCCAAAAGAGATATCATGATTGAGATATTTTGATCCAGATCGGCATAATGGCCACAAAGAATACAAAATTGCGAGGAAATAAAGCATAAAACTACAACTTCAATTAATGAAACAAGCATGAATTTTAAAAAATAAAACAGGCATCAAAGGAAAAGACAGTATGTCAGTATCAATAATGAACTGAAGTTATTCTTGAAGAATCAGAAAGCTAATGTAGTAAAAGCTCTCTAGCATAAGCACCCACCAAAAGAACTCAAAACATCGCCAGAAGCTATTGAGATGACTCTAGTACAATAAATCGTCACAAAAGGGTGCAACAAAGAATTCGTTTGACAAATTGTAAATCTCAAGACGTTTAATTTTCCTCCAAGTATAGAGTGAGTTCTTTTCTATGAATAGAGCTTATAACATCATAAAAGAGAGCTGATGGTATCATATCCATAATTTTGTGTGAGTTAAACAAAGCATAAATATGCACCATAATAATAATAAAAAAAAGTACTATATTACTTTAAAAAGGAACCAAATATTAGATTGTTATGTAAGATAAACAGTAACAACTATCATACACTTGATTAATAGGCCTACCATTCTCTCGTACATGCATATCACTTGGTCAGTGACAATGTTCTGCATGCTAAGATCTTGCCTGATGGACCTCGTCCTATCAAAAATGAAGTCATGGACCACATCAAAAGGACGACCACTGGAACACAGCAGGTCGAGAAGATAATTTAGAGTGTCCTCCAACACCGGTACAGGCCGCACATCAGAAGCTTTAATGTCTTTCGAGCTTATAGTTCTGCAGAACTAACCATAGAAGAAAGCTCAAATTCTTGTAATACTAAACCGTGCAGCTTCAATTTATAATTTATTGATTTTTATATCAACATTTAATGTAATAGAATTAGTGATTGATTTGAGTAAGAAGATTTAGCGTTGGTCCTGTCGGAAAACATATCATTTCTGATTTCTTTCCAGCTGTTGAAACACTAATTACTAACACCTTTATACTGCTTAGTCCCAAGGTTTTGAAATGTGTTTTAAGCCTCAAGGCGTTTGCCAATGGCCCCGTGAGGCCTCGAGGCGTAAGACCAAGGCCTAAATCATTAAAACACGTGAAAATTATAACTAATTTAATAAAACACATAGAAACATAGCAAATATATGAGAACACGTAAAAAACATAAGTTCTTCCTAGCTACTTATTACAAGTCTTTAAAATCTTAAACTCGAGCATAATAATTATTAGCCATAATCAAATGTCCAAGAAGCTCAAATCATCCCAATCTCCATCTTCATCTTCAAGATGGAGGGAGACTTCTGCCAAATTTTCTTTAGGTTTTAGCGTTTATGAGTGTTTTTTTTTTTAATTAGGTGTTTATGACCACTCTCATATTCTAATTCGCTTTATTTACATATTGGCACTGAGCAAAATATATGGCAATATCAAGGAGGTTATTTGAATTGCTAGATTATGTCATTGTAAGCGCAACATCCTTCCTTCAATCTCATTACCACTAATTCACCTAATCTTCATTTATCAATGTGATGATCATAATCTTAATCAAGACAAAAATCCAACCGTTTACATATGAAACCATTCCATTCAAACAGATATACAATCACAACAACTTTTTGCTTCATTATTAAGGGACATAAACCAGTCATTTGTAGCACCTTTTTCACAGCTAGAGTAGGTGAAGTTTTAGCAGGATTGCCATGGAGCCTTTCAAACACAGCTAAATCCCTCAACCTCTCGCGTCTTTCTCTCTCCTCCACTGCAACGAACTTGATGAGTTCATCAATTCAATTGGTAGTAAAATGAAATACCTAACTGAAAGAAATTGAAGAAGGGGATGATGGGAATGCCTGGGCACATGAAAGGGCAAGCCCCGATTAGGTTTGGGGGATCTCGATCGTCATCACCATAATGATTACTGTCAAGCCTGTTGCTAAAATCATCAGTTTTCGAACTGGAGGTGGTGCTTTTATAGGAGGGGCTGATCCTGGAGCTGTTGGGAATTTGATTAGAAGCTTTTGGAATATTGGATTGGATGGAATCGGAGTGTGACGAATAGGATGAAGAAGAATCGTTTCTTCTAGGTTTGTAGGGCTGACGACGTCTGTCCGCCATGGTTGAAGACCTTGAGCTCTTCTTCTTCTTTTTTCTTCTTTTATTAACAATTCGGAGGTAACCTTGAGCTCTTCTTCTTCTTCTTCTTTAACTGCAATCTTTAACAAGTCAAGTTGAGTCAATTAGCTTTATTGGTCTTGGATGAGGGCAACCTCATGGGTGAGACGGGTCGGATCTGTCTTGACCCGACCCGGATAAAAAAGCGGTATATTACAATTCTGAAAAATCTAATTGTTAAATTAAAGCTATCATGCAGTAGGCAGTAGCTGTTTCATGTGCCTTAATTCTTTGTTTATCTTGAAGGTCATGGGTTCGAAACTCATTATTGCCCAATTTTATTTTAATGTTTTTCAATTTGTATTTTCTTTTGTTCTTTTTTCCTTGCGTTTTTTTTTTTGTTTCTTTTTCAGTTTTTTCTTTTGTTTGTTCTTTCTTGTGTTTTTTACTGTTTCTTTTTATTTTTTATTTTGTTTTCTACTTGTTTTTATAATATTTTTTTGGTATTTTATTTATTCCAAAGTAATTGTTATTATGATAAAAAGTAATTATCAACATAAAGAAATGTAATATTTTTTAAAAATATTACCTTTATTCATATCAATTGTTATTTTTTTCTTACGACAATAATTATTTGACCAAATAACTAAAATTACAAGTTTCGTGAGTAAAAATAACAATTGTCGTGAAAAAAAAATTGAAATATTTTTAAAAATATTACCTTTATTCATATCAATTGTTATTTTTTTCTTACGACAATAATTATTTGACCAAATAACTAAAATTACAAGTTTCGTGAGTAAAAATAACAATTGTCGTGAAAAAAAAAATTGAAATATTCAATTTCTTCATATGAATAATTACTTTTTATTAAGATAGTAAATTACTTTTAATTAGCATAAGATATACATTTCTTAGTACCAATGTATACTTATGTTAATTTAAGTATTTATCTTCATTCAATATAATTTATTATATTTTTTACACCATAGTCCCTGAAAACTAGACCTTAAACCCTAAACCCCCTTCCTCTCGGGACATCTAAACCCCATTGATCTGAACAAGTCGATGACATGCTCACGAGGCCCTTGATAAACAATCTGGCCTTCGGATATCAGCATAATGTCGTCAAACAGTTCATACATCTCCGGCTCTGGCTGGAGGAGCGACATAACAATTGTCCCTTTCAGAATATGAGCCGCTTCTCTAATACAATTCACCACTTGGTAAGCTGTAGAACTGTCCAATCCAGTTGTTATCTCATCCATGAAAAAAGCTTTTGCTGGCCCAACTAACATCTCACCTGTGTATTTTTTTCACTAAATCTTCATAAACAAACTTGAATGGCAGTTCCATATATAACCAAGATAAAACTAGTTAATTATCTAATGTAACACGCTTTTTTGGCCACCCGATATCCCCCTAGTCGTGTCATCTCCTACAGCAGTATCGGCACAGATGTCCAATCCTAGTATCTGGGAAATATAGTTAAGTTTATATCCACGGATCATCTCTTTATCATTCTGCATTGCTTCTAAACACCAAAGCTACACATCTTTTTACCTTGAGAATATAATCTGCCACAATACTTACTTCTTGACCTTTCAAATAAGCTGCCTACATGGTTAAACAAGTATCATTACTTGTCATATTACATAACAAATATCACCTTTCAAATAGGCTGCAAAATCATATTAAGAGCGTGTGTTACTAACTTTGAGGTTTTCTTTTGTGCAAAATAGTAAACAAAACTTATTTTCATATAAATGTCGACGTCAGAATCAGGTCTTATATTTGCCTCCTTTTCTCTTCTTGACAACTCAGCCAGCATTTCTGTAGAATTCGCTCAATGAAAATTGAAATTCCAAATATAAGATTCAAAGACGACAGAGATTGGAAGATGAATACTGACCAAGATTGCTTCCTACACCTTGACATCTAGCGGAAAAGGCCAAAGTCTCTCTCATAGTCATTTCTCCTAAATGAACATCATGTTGGCTTATGTATGCAGCACTTCGTTGAGCCACAAATTCTTTCATTCCATGTCCGTTATATGTCACATGCCCACTAACTTGCCCATCCAAATTTTCATTTCTAATTCTATAATTCAATTTCTGATTGAAATTTTAGAAAAAAATAAGATATGAATCATATTAAGAGTGTGTGTTAATAAAAGCTTACTCATCTGAGAACGACACCAATTTTAATAAAATGATTGAGAGTGTCGTTATCTCATCGTGGATAAAATAAGATATTCACTTGTATTACAATATTCAAATGATTAGTTGATTGAGTGAGGATCCATTAATAACAAATTTTGTAAATAAGCAATACTAATATTGATGACTTAAATGAATAATTTTTTGAGAATGGATCAAAAATGGTAAAATGGATAAGTTTTTTTTTTTTTTTTTGAGGGGGAGGGAGTATAAAAGTTAACAATAAATCTATGTAGCCACATTGTGGCCACCCACAAACTACTATAATAAGGAAAATTTTGATTTATTTAATTTATTTTTTTAATAAAAATCGGATTTAGTTATTTTATTATATTCTCTACATTGTACTTATTTTTTTAAATTTTTTTGCATTTTTTATTTTTAATTTATTTTTAATAAAAATAAAAAAGTTATTAAAAAATTGCAAAAAAAATAACTACAATGTAGAGAATATGATAAAATAACCGAATCTTATTTTTATTTTAAAAAATAAGTTAAATAAATTGAAATTTTTTTTATATTTAGATAAATTGTGGATGACCACAATATGACTGTTTAGCATTACTCAAAAGTTAAAGGATATCTTTCATGCGGATCGCATGTCCGTACAATATTGACAATATTTTATTAAAGTGTGTAATAAAACAGTTGTAAGTGGTATGTGAGTGGACGTGGCGTGCAGTTGAGAGAAATTGTGTTTAAATTATGTAACAACCTTAATTTCCCGAGAGAAAAAGAAATGGACTATGTGACGGGATTACTAAGCTTTACTTGAATAAAATGGGTAATGTGCCCTGATGGTTGGGCATCATCTCATTAATAGAAAGATATGCCGTATTTAAATGAAAGCAAGTACGACATTATAACATAATTATTCTCCCTATCAAGATCGAAAGTTCGAAGGTCTGAGACCAAGACAAGTCTCATACTAATGGGGGTGTATTCGTTGTGGATTTCCACAGACTTTAAAAAGTCCATGAATTTTAAATTCCATGGAATTCACATAGATTCCAGACGACTTTCAAAGAATTCGTGGTTGGATTTCACCCCGATTTTCACTGATTTCGAAGACTTTACGGGATAATTTTGGAATTGAATTTCATGAAACCAGCGCCCGCTAGAAAAGACCCAGCGACCGCTGGGTTCCAGCGAGCTGCTGACCACCGGACGAGCAGCAGCAACTCCAGGCCGTCGATCTCAGGCAAGCTCCAGGCCGCGACTCCAGCGAAGCATCAGCGGTAGTCGGCGGCGATCTCTACTCCGGGCGAGCAGCAGAGCTCCAGCGGCGCTCGTCGGCCCAAGCGGCGGCGGCGACGTTCACTACAAGAATCTGGCCGATTACCGACGAAATTTTCCGTCGGTAAAGTGCGAAATTCCGTCGGTAAATCGATATACCGACGGATCAACGACGGCCGCCGCGTGTCGTTGTAAAAGTGGTCGGTAAAAAAATTACCGACGGAATTTCGATCCGTCGCTAATTACCGACGAAAATACCGACGGACCGTCCGTAGGTAAGCACACGACGACGCCGACGTCGTCTGAAATAGCGACGGAAATAGCGACGGAAATGACCGTCGCTAATACCGACGGAAATGAATTTCGTTACTATTTTTTTTATGAAAAAAATAATAAAAATAAAATTTTTTTTTATATCAATCTAGCTTTATTCTCTACAAGTATTTTGGTATTTCTAATGTATTTTGAACTTAATTGCATACGTTAAGACGAACTTCCCAGTTGGTCACCCATCTTAGTTGTGCTCTAAGTTAAGCACGCTTAACCTTGAAATTCTTTTCGAGTGGTCACCAGTACAGAACACGCGTATTATTGATATAACTACCACCTATTAATTTATTTAAACTCTATTTCAATATACAATATCATTTATTCATAGTCTTAGAATATGCTGAAGTCATATCTAAGACTTGTGGTGCCAACGAAAGAATGACGGTAAATATACGATCGAATTTTAAATTAAAAAAAAATAATATTATAATTAATTAAAAATATATATATATTACTGTTGAAAATAACAATAAATTTAAAATATTCTCAATAATTTAAAAATAAGAATAAATTAGAATATTAATTAAAAAATAATAAAAATAATTTTTTAAAAAATATATAAATAAGAAAAAAATTAATAATATTTACCGACGGAATAACCGACGGATTATTAATTAAAAATAAAAAAAATTTAAAAAAAAATAAAAATTAAAAAATATATATATTTAGCGACGGAATATATTCCGTCGCTATTCTGTCGGTAAATTTAAAAAAAATTAAAAATAAACTAAAAATAATAAATAATATTTAACGATGGATTATTTTCCGTCGCTATTCCGTCGGTAAATTGGGAAAAAATAATTAAAAAATAAATTTAAAAAAAATAAATAATATTTAACGACGGATTATTTTTCGTCGCTAATAATTCCGTCGCTATTCCGTCGGTAAAATTTTGAAAACATTTACATCGGAATTCCGCCGTTGTTCCGTCGGTGATTACCAACGGATTATTTTCCGTCGGTAATTCCGTCATTGTCCGATACATTTTTTTGTAGTGGTTGGACTTCGCCGGAGTCAGAGATGGAGGGAGAAAAAGCCGAACCGTGTGAGAGAGGAATATGAGTGTCGGTAGAAAGTGAGAGAGAGAGGCGAGAATTCTGAAAAAAAAAAAGGTGAGAAGGGGCGAACCGTGTGAGAGAGGAATATGAGATCCAAGTACAGTGATTGATTGAAGCTTTTCCCCTTTTTTTATCTCTCTGCAACCTTTCTTCAGTAACGAATACACCTTTCTCTGAAAGGCCGTCGATCTCAGGCAGCTCCAGGCCGCGACTCCAGCGAAACAGCAGCGGTAGTCGGCAGCGATCTCTACTTTGGGCGAGCAGCAGCTCCAGCGGCGCTCGTCGGCCCAAGCGGCGTCGGCGACGTTGGACTTCGCCGGAGTTAGAGATGGAGGGAGAAAGAGCCGAACCGTGTGAGAGAGGAATATGAGATCCAACTACAGTGATTGATTGAAGTTTGATTGAACGATTGCTGAGTTCCAGCGCTCGCTGGCTTCTTGGCCGCAGGCGCTGGAACTCAGCGCTCGCTTAAAACTTCATGGATTTCAATTCTCGTGGTTCTTGGCCGGATTTCGTCGTGTGTATTTTTTGGATGAAATCCATGAAAGTCATTTCGGATTTTAAGTCAATGGAATAACGAATACACCTAGATTTGTATGGATTTTAAAAAGTCTTGAACGAATACACCTAGATTTATATGGACTTTTAAAAGTCTTGAACGAATACACCCAGATTTATATGGACTTTTAAAAGTCTTGAACGAATACACCCAGATTTCTATAGACTTTTAAAAGTCTTGAACGAATACACCCATACTTTTAAAATCCATAGAAATCCATCAAATTCCACAACGAATACACCCCCTAAGCATATAATAGATGCGGAAAACAATCGCTAGGAAAGTGATGGAGAGTGAAATTCATATTAAAAATATGAATAAAAGTATTAACATAGTTAGGCATCAGATAATATTCACTAAGTGAATTTATTTCAGTGGAAGTAAACATAGCATTTCTTCAAAATCCGTAGCAATAACCCTTCCTCAGTCTCGCACGTCACCACCAGCTGCTCAATCTGGAAAAGGTTTTGAAAACAATTGCAGGGCTAAGTACTAGTGTACTCAGTGGGTTGAGCCATTTAAAAATATTTTAAAAATCATTTACTGAAAAAGATAATTCATGCTTTAAACAGTACAACACATAATGTTTTTAAAACTACTCATTCCATGCATACTAAAATAATCTGAGCTCATATTTTCCTGACCATCTATTGGGCGTGCTATCTACAATTGGTTGTCACCGAATCTCTCGAGACAACAGGTTCTGGTGTACGTACACAATTCTGGTTAGCAGAGCTAACAATGTTCTCGTTGGCGGAGCAAACAAAGTTCTAGTATAAGCAATAACCAATAAAGAGCAAAAATATTTTAATCATGAACCATCAACTTTAACATTTCATAAAAACGAGCTTATTAGCTCAAACATACATTTCGTTAATAAAGCCTCACCTGATTTGAGACAATCCAAACAATTTAACTCAGCTGATCAAGAGCCTGAATATCCTCTTCTGTAGGACCTACAAGATAAGTTCTCAACTTAAACTCATAGTCCTAAAATCAAGTTTAACCTTCATGACTTGTCATCATTTTCTAACTAGATTCGCAACACCCGGATTTTCAAAAATTCAACATAAAACTTGAAAATCATTTTTCTTGGCTAAGGGTTTCAATAATACCCTTGCTCAAGCTTTTATTTTAAAACTCAATTTAATCATAATTGCTTTTATGTAAAATGTATAACGCAAATTCTTTTAATGCTTTAAAACACATATCTCAGTAATTACATCCAATACATATGCATATGCAGTCATATTTAAATAATTAATTAAACTCAATTAAGAGTCTAATTAATTAATTTAAACAAATCAATTAATAAATAAGTAAATTCATGGCCCAATTAGTAATTTAATAAGAGGCCATCTTCGTGCAAAAACGCAGCCCAAAAATATAATCAATAACCCAAGTTATAAAAATGCAGTCCACTTTATTTAATTAGAGGCCCAATAACTGGAGCCCAACCCAACTCATCAATCTCTCTATCTTTCTCACTCTCTCGTTCATCCCCCTCATACCATCCCTCACCAAAATCCCCAAATCAGAAACCCTAGCTTCTCCCCCCTACGATTTCCGGCGAGATTACCGCCGGAACCACCGCCTCCTTCCCCTCTCGCTCTTCTGATCGACAGCCACGGTCAGCCGGACCACCGCCATCACCGCCTCCCTCATCCTCTCTGAGATCGCCTCCGCCCCTCTCCTTGACAGACGAACAGCGGCAGCCATCGGCCACCACCGTCGTCGATCTCCCATCTCTGGACCACCGATCGACCTCAAAGGCAGAGACCGCCATTGCTCGCTCCGCCGAACAGCTCCGCTGTCCAGCCGCCTCTCCTCTCTCTCTATCGACGGGCAACAGGAGCTACCAGCCCGCCACCACCTCCGGTCCTCCCTCCTTTCTACCTCGACTCCAATCCGTCCTGACTCACAACAGCAACAACATCTCAGAACTCACGCCCACACACACACACAGTGCATAGATACACCTTCCTTTTCTTTTCTTTAATCCAATTTGTGCTAATTCTAAATGTAGAAGGAAGAACATTTTATGGAACTCATTTTTCAGAAAATAACAAGGTATGCATGCTGATTTCTGTGACATATAATTGTGTGTATATATAATATGTGTGCGTATCCTCTGTGAATTGTGCAGTCCTAGTTAGTGTAGTTAGTGTTGATTCTGTATATGAACATGTCATCGGTGTTGGTCTTCTTTATAAAATGAATGACTGATTTTTGAGTGTATATGTGAGTTGGTTTACCTCTTGTGAAAATAGATTTTGGTTTCTCGAAAGTATAGCTAAGAATGGGTTGCAGATGAACTGTTGATTAAGTTTTGGAGTTGTTGTTTCTGAACAGAAATGCAGATGATTCTGGAGAGTGGTTGAGGAAGAATTTTAAGTGTAAGAAGTTCTCTGTACTAAGTGTGAGGAGATTTTCTTACTGACCGAGGGGCGAAGAACTCGGATAGACTATGGTGGTTTTATAGGGCGACGTGGAAGTGCCCCATTCATATAAATTTTTACTCATGAACTGTAGCTTGCTTGCTTGAAAAGGAAATTCTTAAATGGTTGTAAGAATTACATGGTTGTACAAAACTCTAGAGGATTTGTAAGTGGGCTGGAGTGAAAAGAAATACTTAAATAAGATATTTGTATTGACTAATTTATTCATCCTTTCTCACGAAACACCACCACGCAGCGGCCTCCGTCTCCTTTTGCGGCCTCGCCGTTTCACAGCCTATAAGTCCGGCACCCCGCCGCCACCTCTGTATCCTCATCCATCCCACCACCAACCGCCCTCTCCCCTGTCCTCGGTGAAACCTTGAATAACTGAAAGGTTCGCGAACCTCGCATATTCGTTTCTTTACACAAGAAACCGAACGGCCACTGTTCAATCTTCCGTACGGTAATAATCGAGTCCTGGACTCCTATATTTTGCTTCGTTTTTTTTTAAATAAATAAATAAAAATCAATGCGTATAGGATGTAATTGGCGATCAAATGGTAAACCCTAATTATTCAATGTTTTGATTGTTTTAGAATTATTTTCGTAGTTTGCTTCTTTATATTGTTTTCATGATGACTAGAGACTTTAGTTAAGCCTAAACTGTTGTAAGGAATCAACATGTGTGGTCGAACATGGTGATTAATTTTTCGGTTGAATGATGCAGTTAAAAACAGATTGTTATTGGGAGAATTTGTATCCTGTTCAAGGGTTATGTTAGGTCTATTAAGTTATTTCTGTACTGTTTATTCCTTACCTAATTTAACTGTGATTCAGGTTAGCAATATGGTCTCCGGATTAATAAATGCAAACCCTGTTGTGTATGAAAAAAAGGAACGTCGAACGCGAAGTGCACCAGGTGATGTGGATGAATATGCAATTGAGACGATTGACCAGCTTGAAATTTTTGATATCCTTTGGCATGTGTTAGATCAGTGTTTTTCATGGTAAAATGCTTTCTGTTGTTTTTTCAACCATCAGGCATCATGGTCTTTTCCATTGCATATTCATATGGGTGGTGGCAAAAGCTTTGCTTAGACTTCTGTATGCTGCCTGTTTAATATCCTCTCCATTTGCATTCCATAGAGCTCCACAAGGTTATTGCTTTGATAGACAATGATTTAATTATTTTTTTCTTTATTAAGTTTTTCTTGTTGAAAGGGAAAAGCTCTGTATCCCATGAGAAGATGATGTGTTGGTTGATACTTATTAGGTATGTTTAAAACAAAAAAATACTATAAATTAGATGGGGAACTGACACCACATGTATAAATTTACAATAATCTCTTTCCTTTCTTATGCCAGATAATCTATCCCTTGGTGGGGGTATGTTGATGAGAGCCGTAACCTTCATTTATCGATTCCCGACATAGGCTAAATTTACTCCATTACCATGTGTATTTCTGTTTCATGTTTGGTTTGGTAGTGTCATCTGCCAACAAGCTATGTATGAAGCAAAAACACATGCTCTAAGGAGTGAGGGAAAATCACTAAAAGGGTTTTCCTGTATTTGGATGTTTTCAAATATGTGAGAAGTATCTATTGAGTAGTCTTAGTTATGAAAATCCTTATTATGTTTTACACAACAATAAATGGGTTTTTTGGGAACCCTTTTGGTTTTTGTATCCTTAATGTTATTACAGCATATCAGAGATGTAAAAGATCCAGAGCACCCTTATTCGCTGGAAGAGTTGAAAGTCATAACGGAAGATGCAATTGAGGTCGATGACAAGCGTAGCTACGTAAGGTATAAAAATAAAAAGTTGTGGTTGGATCGATTCGTAAGAAGAAAATTGGATTTGTAAAAAGTCAATACATTTCTTATGTTCCATAGGTATTATATTGGATTTGAAACAGATTTCAGATCAATCTGTCTTTGATTGACTGCCTCTATTCATGCATAAAATGAAGTAGGATAATTCTATGATAACTCCTTACGAATCTAAATAATAGATATCTGTATTTATGTTATGGGGTTTACATATACTTATATGTCTTATAATTGAAATTGAGAAATCATTTTTAATTGAAAAATCAATTGTTTAGTTCTGCTTCAAGTTGCATGTTGACATTAGGAAAACACAATTTGAAATTCAAATTGCAGAATCGTTCATGAATCCCAAGTAAGGAGTCTATAGTCTATGGTTCAAATTTCTAGTCTGAAAAATTCCAACAAGTCCAACCTTGATTCTCTCCGATGTGTCATTTGGGCAAATACAACCATAATGACTAGAATGGATATCTTGTATCCGAAAACTAGCAGTTCGCCCTGTGTGTGTATTCATTCAGTTGACTATGTCTAGTTTATGTCAACTTACTAGAAATGATCTGCTTCAGGGTCACATTTACTCCGACTGTAGAGCATTGCAGCATGGCGACAGTAATTGGCCTATGCTTGCGGGTCAAACTCATGCGCTCTTTGCCACTACGTTACAAGGTGAGCATCCCAAAAATCACCTGGTGAAGCCTATTTTGGAATCTAAACTGATGAAAATTAGTAGTTTGAGCAATTTCCATTCAGAGTATGCCTGTTATTTCATATTGGTAGTTTTGAAAATAAAGGGATAAAGTTTCATTTACTAAATGATGCTCTTGTTCTACTTATTGTAATTTCAGCTTCTAGAACTTTGATGTTTAGTTATGATTTGCTAATCAACATCATGATTTCGGACCATTCTATCCATGCAATTATAGTGTTTCAATTTTCATGTTTCCAGGTGGATATTAGAGTAGCACCTGGTTCTCATGCCTCTGAAGCTGCAGGTTCTCTCTCTCTCTCTCTCTCTCACACACACACACACACACGCACGCACACATCTTGATACTGTTGGTACACTCTGATTTGATCGTTCTAAGCTGTTTCTAGAACTAATTTAGAAGTGAAAATGATTAGATGTACTATTACTTTTCTCTCCAAGGAGCACGAACTGCAATTCTGATATCCTTCTTTGACTAATCTTACTTTTGTGCCATTTACTCAGTTGTTGACATTCAAAACTAGTTTACTGTGAACTGTAATTAGACCTTGTTATTTGTTCAAAATTGTTTTAATCTAAATATCATTTACTCGTCTGCAGTAAACAAACAGCTGAATGACAAAGAACGCGTGGCAGCAGCATTGGAAAATCCCAACCTCGTTGATATGGTTGATGAATGCCTTGCACCCTCATATGGATAAAGAGTCGATAAATGCCTTGCACCCTCATATGGATGAAGAGACAGGCCACGTTATAAACTTGTAATCCTCTCAGTATAGTAACTTTTGCAATACTTCATTTGTATCTGGGAGATTCTGTCATTTTTTTTCTTCTGTACATGTCAAATGTATTGATTTTATAACATGAATTAGGTACAAAACTGTCATTTTTTTTTCCTTCTGTACATGTCAAATGTATTGATTTTATAACATGAATTAGGCCCTTTTGTAGTTAGGGGGTTAGATTCAGTTTTGACAGTATTTGCATGAGGCGGGCGTTTTATGCCTTGATAGTTTCAAATATTGTGGTGTTTTCGTATTGAATTGCCTTCCATTTCTATTTACTCGATTTCTTTCATGATAAAATAATCAGTGAGAGCAACAAATGGTTGGTGCTCAACCAAATCAAACATATAGTATTACAAATAACAATGTTATACATGTTTAAAAATTCGATCTCTATACATTCGTCAAATACAAATAATATAAGCCTGATCTGTACATATTATAAAAATATGGGATTTAGCAAGGCCTATCCATGTCCATTCATCTATAGTTGAGGCACAAGTAAGTAACTATCTCCTTTGGAAATTGAATGTCTTGATAGCAAAAGTAAAAGTAATAGCAAACACAAGCCCAAAGGCAGCAACAACAACTGCTGCAACACCGATGAAATCATGCCTGAATCCGAAGTAACTTCTCATCGATTCTCCAACGGACTGTCCCGTGGCGAACCGATCCGTCACATCTCCGAACTGAGACGTAACTAGACCATACAGGGTCCAAGCTACGGGGTTCGCCCAGTGGTACCATCTCCACCAAACCGGCGTCAGCTATCGTTAAACAAAACAAAACCAACATATTTCATTCGTGTCTTTAACCAAGTCGTCATTATTAGACTGTTGCGCTACTACTTACTAGTCTAGAAACTATGAAGCCGGAGAAGACGTTCCAAAACCCGTAGAAGGTGTAGGATACAATGTTGGCGATGTGATGGTTAGGAGTCATGGCGACGACCATCATGCCGTAGATGACAAAGTATAGCAGGGTGAAGAACATGAAGTATATGAACCACAAGAACTTAGCTGCTGTCCACTCGAAACCAACCATTGCATACACAATCACTCCATATATGGCAGCTTGCCCAAAACAGTATGGAATCTCCATGATCATCTACAAAATTGAAAACACACATTTACATAGTGTTCCAAATAAGTATACAGATCAAGACTAAATCACCTGTCTGAACGCATATGGTAAGGCGGAATACAAGCCAGCAGCCCTCTCGTGGTAGAAGACTGTCCGTTCTACAACCACCACAGGCTGCACAGAAGTAGCAATCTAAACCCCTAGAAAGAAAATATAACTATACATGGACCCCGTAGCGTTTAAAACATCTTGGAAGGAGTCCCTGATGATTCATGGTAATTCACTACATTAAAACAAAACTCATCAACAACTCATCCATAAAAGGTCTATTCTCTGCTTGCTTACCGTTTGGAGCCGAGGTTCCAGAAGAGCGAGCCGAACATGAGGGCTAGGAAGGTGGTGTACACCATTCTCACAGCAGAGTAAATAGGGTTCCGCCAGTACGACCAGTGTTGCTTCCATAAGCACGCTATGCACTGAGTCAAGAAAGGCTGAGAATACTTAGTCTGAAAATACAGGTCCATGGTTCCAAAGCGGGGCGTGCTTAGCTCATTCACGAGAGCTTTATTGCACCTATACAGTTCTGAGTTTTTGTAAAGCTCAGAAAAATCGATCCCCAAAACCTGCTCTTGCGCTGAAGATGACACTTCCAACATCCAAGTTGCTGGATTATGGTCATCCCTGATCTTCTTAGTTCCTTGTATTTAGGGGTGGTAATTCGGTGCCGGTTTTTCGGTTAAAATCGTAACCGAATCGAAAAAACCGGTTTTCGGTTAACCGAAAACCGGTTTTTCCCGATTCGGTTCGGTTATCGGTTAGTACTCTCACTGTTAATCGGTTAATCGGTTTAACCGATCGGTTAACCGGTTAAACCGATTAACCGGTTTTTTTTTTAATTTAATTAATTTATTAAAGAACTCGGCCACATTGATTAGGGTAAGCCTTCTGTAGTCCTATTCCATCCATTCCACTTTCCAGCCGTTTCTACTTTCACAGCCTCCACCCCTCCCCGTTTCGGCCTCCTCTCCCCGCCTCCCACCGGCACCGGCGCCTCCCTCCTTTCTCCGCCAGCAGGCACCAGCAGCAGTGCAGCGCGACACCATTAGGCAGCAGCAGCAGTGAAACACGACGACACCTCTGCCTCTCCCTTTCTCCGCTGCCTCTCGCCTCCTCAGCCAGGCTCGCCTCCTCCGCCGGTTTTTTCCTCCGGCAATAGCAGCAGGCAGCAGCTCGTCCGGCAATAGTCTCTAATGTAAGTATGTGTATTCATTCTATTCTCCTTAACACTTTGAAGAAAATTGATTTTGGAGAGAGTTATGTATATTGCTAGTTGACTGATGTTTTACGGAAATGATTTCTAGATACATGTATCACAAGAAATATGACATCTTTTCCTTCATTTCAATTTCAATAAGTCAAAAACAGTTGAGAGCTTATGGAAAATTTTAAACCCTTTCTCTGTATCACTATTCACTACCCTCCTTTTAACCCAGTTGCTGGAATGTGGATCTAAAGCAACCTTTACTTATTAAGGAAAACATAAATGATGTATAAGCATTTTAAAATGCTAACCCATCTAGACGAAATCTTTCTCTCACGTCAATTAAGTGTGGGGAGGTAAACAGTCCAGTCCTGAATCCACTGTCTCTTAGAATTGCCTCACAAAATGAGCATGTCGAATCCTTGGCATGTGTTATATTTTGAACCAATGCATTAATCGGTTTTGACCGGTTAACCGATTAACCGATCCGGTTAACCGGACAGGTTAATCGGTTAACCGGTCGAAAAACCGGTTCGGTTTTTGGTTAGAGGAATTCCTCTTAATCGGTTCCGGTTAACCGGTAAATCGGTTCGGTTATAACCGAACCGACCGGTTTACCAGCCCTACTTGTATTCCCTGCTTTCTTACAATTTAAATTTAGTACTAACAAGAATTTCATGGTAAGAATATGTACAAATTAAGCTGGCTCACCTCAAAGTAGCGGATCAAATTGCAAGAACGTCGACCCACTGGCCCTACATATATCTCCTGCCCCCCTCGCTTCATTAAAAATAGTTGCACAAGGAAGAATGAGCCAACAAACCATAATTAGAAATGCAGAAATGACAATTATCTTGCCTCATCAAAAGCTTCAAAGATGTCTATACTAGGTTGATGGATGGTGCAGACGACAGTCCTCCCAGTTTCTACAGTGTTCCTCACTGTTCTCATCACAATGGCAGCTATTCTCGCGTCCAGCCCTGAAGTCGGCTCGTCCATGAATATGATAGAAGGATTCGCCACCAGCTCAACCGCTATGGTTAGCCTCTTGCGCTGCTCGGTTGACAGTCCGCTCACTCCAGGTAACCCGACTAGTCCATCTCTTATCGGAGTCAGTTCCACGAGCTCCATCACATTTTCCACAAACAGCTTAAACACAAGCAGAAAAAGAAGTTGGATGTCAACTTAAGTGGAAAATAAAAATGTCATGTAATTGACATACCTTTCTGGTTGCAGAATTAACTTGAGGGGGCAAACGCAGCCAAGCCGGGAAAAGAAGAGACTCATACACTGTGACACACGAGGAATGGATGTCGTTTTGTTCACAGTATCCTGAAATCCGAGCAAAGGTTTCCTGCTTCTTTGGATAGCCAGAGACAATAATATTTCATTGGATATATCCACCTGTTTTCCGACCAGCCAGAACATCCATAAGCGTGGTTTTTCCAGCCCCGCTAACCCCCATTAGAGCAGTGAGGACGCCCGGCCTAAACACGCCGCATACACCCTTCAGGAGCACCAATCTATCTTCGCTTGCACCTTGATGTTTCATTTCCTGCGAGTCATTTGAATAATGATTATTTCTTTCGTCTTTAAGAAAATTGTATCGAGTGTGTGTTTCATGTCTGTAAAAGCTAAATTTGTGCACTTTCTCAACATCTCCGGTATTGAGATTTCAGTTACTTGTGGCATGTGAACTGAGTACTTCACATCATCAAATGCTATGGAGTCGGGTTCAAAGGGTAAGACCACTTCTCTCTTCTTTCTTTCGTCTTTTCTCTCAACAGAAACTTCAAGATTTCATTTCACATGTAAGAAAAGAGTGTCAAAGATTTAGTAGTCAAGATCAAACTTCACAATAATCTTCTTTAAACCATCACTCACCACTTAAAACATCATTCTCATCTTCAGGTATTATGGCTTGAGGCCTTCCCATAGCTGCAAAAACATGACACCATATTAATAATTGCTTGTGGGATCATTCTACAAACGCACAAAAGTTTATAGCACTCACGATTAAGATAAGTCAGAGCCAGAATGTAACAAGAGTTGAATAGAATGGCCATCCCTATCAATGCCCCTACTCCTATCCAATACCAATACGAGCCGGGGAAGAAACCTTGAGACTTCAAAACGTCAATTCCAAGCGATACGTTTGTGCCTAGGGAGACCTTTGAGATGCAATAAGAACCCGATTCAGCTTTGACATACAACCAATATAATAACAATCGATATTTAAACTTACATGTCTCCAACTATGACTTGTGAATTCATTCACCATGATTGCATTTTCTGCATACATCAATGGTGAAATATAGTAGCCCCATATCCACCAATTCTTGATGTTCCCTGCAAATTAAGAATTTGTGAAAGTCCCAAAGTAAGAAAAGAGTAACAGCTTGAGAGTTAATATAAATGAGGAAGAGTCTATAACACATTCAATACCTCGAGGCAGGACAAAGCCACACAGCGATAAAACCAGAAGTAATATGAAGTAACTATATAGAAAAGCAACAATCATATCCCTACCAACCGCTCCAATCAAGCGAAACAATGAAGTGGCGACTTGCATTAGAATCAAAAGCAGCAAGTAATACTTGATAAATCTGAGGCAAAAATGTCCTATATTAGTACTCATGTATTAAACCGTTATGGCCAAGAGAAAGATAATAGTACTTTTACCTTCCAAAATTTTGATCAAATCCGATTTCATAGTATGTGAGAAGAGTAAACACAGCTATGTCAACAACATTAACAGGAATAGAGAATATCCACTGAGGTAGAGCATATGCCCACGCAGGATAAAAGAATGAATTCCTTTGCCTATAGAAAACTGGCAGCCTCAGAATTCCCATCACCAACTCAGCCAGTCCACCAAACATGATATTAGAGAGAAGAAAGAATAACACGCTAGAAAATTTCCTCCCATATATGAGGTTGTCCCGGCTAATTTTTGTACGAAAGAAGAGCGTCATTGTCACAACAGCCATGAAACTAAGCTGACGCCCCGTTCAAGAGATCATCAAAACATGACTGAGTACAAAAAAAAAATAGCATATGCAAACACTGACCTGAAAGAGCTTGAATATATACACAAAGTTGTTCCTCTTCATCAATAAGAGTTCTCTCGAGGCACAAGCTTTCAGGATTTCCTTTCTGCTCACGCCATTGTGCTTAGTCGTCAAAGCAGCCGGATGGCTTTTAGTCTTGTCGAATGGGATTGCAAGGTCAGCCATTAGCCTCTGCCCTACATGAAATGACCTGAACGATTCAGCAAACTCCCTGGCTGTAACAAACCTGTAAAGCTTGTCTTTATCTGCCCAATACTGCCATTGGTCTCTCTTCGACCAATGGCAGTATTGGGCAGATAAAGACAAGCTTTACAGGTTTGTTACAGCCAGGGAGTTTGCTGAATCGTTCAGGTCATTTCATGTAAGAAGTCAGCTTAATATTATATTTTAATGCCTACTTCTTGCAAGAAGTCAGCCACCCCCTTCCTCTCAGGACATCTGAACCCCATTGATCTGAACAAGTCGATGACATGCTCACGAGGCCCTTGATAAACAATCTGGCCTTCGGATATCAGCATAATGTCGTCAAACAGTTCATACATCTCCGGCTCTGGCTGGAGGAGCGACATAACAACTGTCCCTTTCAGAATATGAGCCGATTCTCTAATACAATTCACCACTTGGTAAGCTGTAGAACTGTCCAATCCAGTTGTTATCTCATCCATGAAAAAAGCTTTTGCTGGCCCAACTAACATCTCACCTGTGTATTTTTTTCACTAAATCTTCATAAACAAACTTGAATGGCAGTTCCATATATAACCAAGATAAAACTAGTTAATTATCTAATGTAACACGCTTTTTTGGCCACCCGATATCCCAGTAGTCGTGTCATCTCCTATAGCAGTATCGGCACAGATGTCCAATCCTAGTATCTGGGAAATATAGTTAAGTTTATATCCATGGATCATCTCTTTATCATTCTGCATTGCTTCTAAACACCAAAGCTACACATCTTTTTACCTTGAGAATATAATCTGTCACAATACTTACTTCTTGACCTTTCAAATAAGCTGCCTACATGGTTAAACAAGTATCATTACTTGTCATATTACATAACAAATATCACCTTTCAAATAGGCTGCAAAATCATATTAAGAGCGTGTGTTACTAACTTTGAGGTTTTCTTTTGTGCAAAATAGTAAACAAAACTTATTTTCATATAAATGTCGACGTCAGGATCAGGTCTTATATTTGCCTCCTTTTCTCTTCTTGACAACTCAGCCAGCATTTCTGTAGAATTCGCACAATGAAAATTGAAATTCCAAATATAAGATTCAAAGACGACAGAGATTGGAAGATGAATACTAACCAAGATTGCTTCCTACACCTTGACATCTAGCTGAAAAGGCCAAAGTCTCTCTCACAGTCATTTCTCCTAAATGAACATCATGTTGGCTTATGTATGCAGCACTTCGTTGAGCCACAAATTCTTTCATTCCATGTCCGTTATATGTCACATGCCCACTAACTTGCCCATCCAAATTTTCATTTCTAATTCTATTATTCAATTTCTGATTGAAATTTTAGAAAAAAATAAGATATGAATCATATTAAGAGTGTGTGTTAATAAAAGCTTATTCATCTGAGAACGACACCAATTTTAATAAAATGATTGAGAGTGTCGTTATCTCATCGTGGATAAAATAAGATATTCACTTGTATTACAATATTCAAATGATTAGTTGATTGAGTGAGGATCCATTAACAACAAATTTTGTCAATAAGCAATACTAATATTGATGACTTAAATGAATAATTTTTTGAGAATGGATCAAAAATGGTAAAATGGATAAGTTTTTTTTTTGTTTTTGTTTTTTTTTTTTTGAGGGGGAGGGAGTAGAAAAGTTAACAATAAATCTATGCAGCCACATTGTGGCCACCCACAAACTACTATAATAAGGAAAATTTTGATTTATTTAATTTATTTTTTTTAATAAAAATAGGATTTAGTTATTTTATTATATTCTCTACATTGTACTTATTTTTTAAAATTTTTTTGCATTTTTTATTTTAAATTTATTTTTAATAAAAATAAAAAAGTTATTAAAAAATTGCAAAAAAAATAACTACAATGTAGAGAATATGATAAAATAACCGAATCTTATTTTTATTTTAAAAAATAAGTTAAATAAATTGAATTTTTTTTATATTTAGATAAATTGTGGATGGCCACAATATGACTGTTTAGCATTACTCAAAAGTTAAAGGATATCTTTCATGCGGATCGCATGTCCGTACAATATTGACAATATTTTATTAAAGTGTGGATTAAAACAGTTGTAAGTGGTATGTGAGTGGACGTGGCGTGCAGTTGAGAGAAATTGTGTTTAAATTATGTAACAGCCTTAATTTCCCAAGAGAAAAAGAAATGGACTATGTGACGGGATTACTAAGCTTTACTTGAATAAAATGGGTAATGTGCCCTGAGGGTTGGGCATCATCTCATTAATAGAAAGATATGCCGTATTTAAATGAAAGCAAGTACGACATTATAACATAATTATTCTCCCTATGAAGATCGGAAGTTCGAAGGTCTGAGACCAAGACAACGTCTCATACTAAGCATATAATAGATGCGGAAAACAATCGCTAGGAAAGTGATGGAGAGTGAAATTCATATTAAAAATATGAATAAAAGTATTAACATAGTTAGGCATCAGATAATATTCACTAAGTGAATTTATTTCAGTGGAAGTAAACATAGCATTTCTTCAAAATCCGTAGCAATAACCCTTCCTCAGTCTCGCACGTCACCACCAGCTGCTCAATCTGGAAAAGGTTTTGAAAACAATTGCAGGGCTAAGTACTAGTGTACTCAGTGGGTTGAGCCATTTAAAAATATTTTAAAAATCATTTACTGAAAAAGATAATTCATGCTTTAAACAGTACAACACATAATGTTTTTAAAACTACTCATTCCATGCATACTAAAATAATCTGAGCTCATATTTTCCTGACCATCTATTGGGCGTGCTATCTACAATTGGTTGTCACCGAATCTCTCGAGACAACAGGTTCTGGTGTACGTACACAATTCTGGTTAGCAGAGCTAACACTGTTCTCGTTGGCGGAGCAAACAAAGTTCTAGTATAAGCAATAACCAATAAAGAGCAAAAATATTTTAATCATGAACCATCAACTTTAACATTTCATAAAAACGAGCTTATTAGCTCAAACATACATTTCGTTAATAAAGCCTCACCTGATTTGAGACAATCCAAACAATTTAACTCAGCTGATCAAGAGCCTGAATATCCTCTTCTGTAGGACCTACAAGATAAGTTCTCAACTTAAACTCATAGTCCTAAAATCAAGTTTAACCTTCATGACTTGTCATCATTTTCTAACTAGATTCGCAACACCCGGGTTTTCAAAAATTCAACATAAAACTTGAAAATCATTTTTCTTGGCTAAGGGTTTCAATAATACCCTTGCTCAAGCTTTTATTTTAAAACTCAATTTAATCATAATTGCTTTTATGTAAAATGTATAACGCAAATTCTTTTAATGCTTTAAAACACATATCTCAGTAATTACATCCAATACATATGCATATGCAATCATATTTAAATAATTAATTAAACTCAATTAAGAGTCTAATTAATTAATTTAAACAAATCAATTAATAAATAAGTAAATTCATGGCCCAATTAGTAATTTAATAAGAGGCCATCTTCGTGCAAAAACGCAGCCCAAAAATATAATCAATAGCCCAAGTTATAAAAATGCAGTCCACTTTATTTAATTAGAGGCCCAATAACTGGAGCCCAACCCAACTCATCAATCTCTCTATCTTTCTCACTCTCTCGTTCATCCCCCTCATACCATCCCTCACCAAAATCCCCAAATCAGAAACCCTAGCTTCTCCCCCCTACGATTTCCGGCGAGATTACCGCCGGAACCACCGCCTCCTTCCCCTCTCGCTCTTCTGATCGACAGCCACGGTCAGCCGGACCACCGCCATCACCGCCTCCCTCATCCTCTCTGAGATCGCCTCCGCCCCTCTCCTTGACAGACGAACAGCAGCAGCCATCGGCCACCACCGTCGTCGATCTCCCATCTCTGGACCACCGATCGACCTCAAAGGCAGAGACCGCCATTGCTCGCTCCGCCGAACAGCTCCGCTGTCCAGCCGCCTCTCCTCTCTCTCTATCGACGGGCAACAGGAGCTACCAGCCCGCCACCACCTCCGGTCCTCCCTCCTTTCTACCTCGACTCCAATCCGTCCTGACTCACAACAGCAACAACATCTCAGAACTCACGCCCACACACACACACAGTGCATAGATACACCTTCCTTTTCTTTTCTTTAATCCAATTTGTGCTAATTCTAAATGTAGAAGGAAGAACATTTTATGGAACTCATTTTTCAGAAAATAACAAGGTATGCATGCTGATTTCTGTGACATATAATTGTGTGTATATATAATATGTGTGCGTATCCTCTGTGAATTGTGCAGTCCTAGTTAGTGTAGTTAGTGTTGATTCTGTATATGAACATGTCATCGGTGTTGGTCTTCTTTATAAAATGAATGACTGATTTTTGAGTGTATATGTGAGTTGGTTTACCTCTTGTGAAAATAGATTTTGGTTTCTCGAAAGTATAGCTAAGAATGGGTTGCAGATGAACTGTTGATTAAGTTTTGGAGTTGTTGTTTCTGAACAGAAATGCAGATGATTCTGGAGAGTGGTTGAGGAAGAATTTTAAGTGTAAGAAGTTCTCTGTACTAAGTGTGAGGAGATTTTCTTACTGACCGAGGGGCGAAGAACTCGGATAGACTATGGTGGTTTTATAGGGCGACGTGGAAGTGCCCCATTCATATAAATTTTTACTCATGAACTGTAGCTTGTTTGCTTGAAAAGGAAATTCTTAAATGGTTATAAGAATTACATCTATTATATAATAGGATTAAGCCTTAACCTATGTGGCATATCTAAAATCTCACCATTTCAAAATTTACCATATATAATCTTCATCATTTATTAATTAATTAACTATTACATTCCATATAAAGATTCATTAATTATAATAAATATAATTAATAATAAATGTATATATATAATAATATTAACATTACATATAATATAAATTAATAAATTTTATTATTTATTTTTTCTAGATAAAAATTAGATTTACATGTCTGATAAGAAAAAAAATTATAATCTATATACGATAAATTATTTTAATTGAATGTTAGTGATTAGATGTATATTTGTTATATATTTCTCAATAGCGTACATATTATATGTATATGTTGCAATATAATTTGTATGAATATATATATATATAATTTTTATATTCTTAATTTTCAATAAAATTAATTTTAAATTAAGTTTGAATTGAGACATGCACGTATATGTAAATTATAAACGGGTCTGCTCATTGATTTACATGTTTGCATAATAAGGCACAAATTCTATAAACTGATTATATTAAAACAAAATCTTATTTTATGTCTATCAAAATAATTAAAATTTTATTTTTATTTTTTATAAAATAAATCCATACATTTTATTTATACAGGAAATAAAAATATATTCTTCATTTCTGCAAACTTTATTTGTTTATGTTCGTCCAATAATAATAATAATAATAATAATAATAATAATAATAATAATAATAATAATAATAATAATAATATATTTAATTTAATTTAATTTGAAAAAATAAATTGGTTTGATAAAGTAAATTATTTCTTCAATTTAATTTGATTAAAAAATAATATATTTTGTATAAAATTTTAAAAATAAAATTTGGAATCAACATAGATTTTTTATGAAAATCTATCAATTAAATTACTAAATAAATTAATACAATTTGAATCTCGCGTCAACTTTCTTAAGCTACACATGAGATGATTTTCAAAACTTAGTTATGGTCTTTCAAACTTCAAACGAGATAATGTTCACGAGTCAATTTTATTCTTTCAATTTTCAGACGGAATGATGCTCGAAACTCAAGATTTGAAGATAATTAATGTTCACGAGTCCATTTTATTCTTTTAAATTTCAAACGAAATGATGCTCGAAACTCAATTATGATATTTCAAGCTCCACATGAAATAATGCACAAAAAATTGTCAAGATTTTTCAAGCTGCATACAAGATGATGTTTAGAAGTTAGTTATGATCTTACAAGCTAAAGATGATAATGATCTTTAAAGCTACACACAAGATAATTCTTGTAACTTAATTGTGGTCATTCAAAGTTTAAATGAGATGATACTTACAAGCTAAATTTATTTTTTAAACACCAAACGAGATGATTCTTGGAACCCAATTATAATATTTAGAACTAATAATGCATAAAAGTTTGTCTAGATTTTTTTCAAGTTCCATACAAAATGATGTTTACAAGTTAGTTATGATGTTAGAAGCTCCAAATCATACAATCTCACAAGTCAACTTTCATTTTTAAAGCTTCAGATAGTGATGTTAAAAAAACTTGACGCATAAAAATTCATTTTTTGTATTTTAAGGTCTAGACGAGATGATACTCAAAAGTCTGATGTTCAAACGTTAGTTGTCGTCTTCCGAAATTTAGATTATGATATGACCTACAAGGTTCAGACGAGATGATGCTCAGATGAAATAAAATTTTCAATATCGATACATTTTTCAAAATATTACTATTAAATAAAAATCTACATAAAAAGAATATTTATTATTCTAACAAAATGTTAACATTTAATTGAGAAATATGATTCAAATTAATATACTTTCAACTATATTACCTTAAATTAAATAAATTTAAAATAATAAATTAAAATAATTTCCCGTCGAATTTCGACGGGTGATACACTAGTGGTTGTACAAAACTCTAGAGGATTTGTAAGTGGGCTGGAGTGAAAAGAAATACTTATCTCGGAAGTTAAATAACAGAAAGGGTGATTCTATTCATAGCCTCCATTTTACTCCTCGTAGCCCCAATCTAAAATAATAATAATAAGTATTTATAAATTTACTAATTTATCCTATAACCCATAGCCCCAAATTAAATACCCTATAGACCCTCAAATTAAATACTCTATCATTTATGGTTGAATTTATGCTACAAAACTTCACGAATTATCGCAGGATCCATGAGACGATGAGGATGCTATGGTAGGAAACCATGAGGCGTCGCATATTCTCTTCACGAATCCTTTCAAGAAATTCCTCGAAACAAATCACATCTTCTTCCCACGAATCCTTTCAAGAAACAAAACTTTGTTGGAAATTCATAGTGATTTAATTCCTGTCTTCTTCCATTCCCAAGCTGAACCTGTCCACGTACTTGGAATACATTCCGGTAATCGTCAAAATCTGCCATTCCACGGCTCGCTCCGCCACATGCAGACGTCGTCCTTTCAGATGTAGACCTGATGAATGTCGACGGCGTATAGGCCTGCCATGAATTCAATTCGACCTGTTTCGCCGTTGGGGTTGTAAGTCACCCTCATTGTCGGCGGAAACGAATCCATCGGAGTATGATGATTCCGCTGCCGGAGGAAAATATTTTAACTTTTTTAAACAAGCCAAAATGAGCAACTCCTCGAAAGAGAGATCACAAAAACGACAAAAACAACATTATACCATGAATCTGTTGCTTTGAGAATCTTTTTCCACCATTTCTGAGCGAAGACTAGCATTAGCCTGGATGATGTATTTTAGCCTCTTAGTGATGTCATTTTCATTACTGCAGCAGCCAAACAAAGAGTAAAAAAATGTGCCATAGGAAATAAGAAATAATGTACAGTACGGGAATAATACATAAGTCTTCCAAGACCTTGACCAAGGAGATCAATGCAGCTTTATCACAATCTTCACAAAATCAATTTACATGTTTATTTCTAACTCAATGACCTAAATGCTGCTCTAAAACCAAGGGCAATGGAAAAAGTTCACTTCAAGAACAAGTATCAAGTCATCTACAATTTATGATTTATTAAATGTCATTTGAGAGTTCAGAGTTAGCATCATTAGCAAATTCCAAAATTACTAAGAATTCTGGAAAAAACGGTGGACTGATCAAATATTTTCTGAGCTCTCCGAAAGGTGCTCCAGTTATGAAGTAGAACACCTTCAAGCTTAACCACAAAATTCGAGAACAAACTCGTAACAAGCTGGGTAGTCGCGGCCGAGGTAGTACCAGATGCCGAGGTAACGGCTGCAGGTGGTGGCGTTGGGGGTGAAGAAGCCGAGGGTGAACTGTCTGCCGGTGGAGTGGATAATGTCGGAGTCTTTGAGGATCAGAGATGCGTTGGCTTTCCGCAGCAGTGTGATGATTAGTAAATTTATTAATTGGGGGCTATGGCCAATGAGTTATAGGATGAATTAGTAAATTCGTAAATATTTATTTTTATTATTTTAGATTGGAGGCTACGAGGAGTAAAATGGAGGCTACGAATAGAATCACCCTAACAGAAATTTGATAGTTGTATAATGGGCTAACAAAATTGTATTATGAAGAATCTGATCGTGAATACTTTTAAATAGCCTAAAAATCAATTAGGCGCAACTCATCTCTAAAATAAATAAATAAATTTTGAAGATCCATCATTTAAAACTAATGATATATACATAATCCATATGAAAACTTAAATCATACTCATATAATATAATCGAAATTATGCAAACCATAAAGTTCGATTTTTGCTTTAAAACTTTCAATAAATCCTTTATTGGAGTTTTTTTTTTCTCCAGGGTGCGAATCGACTTGATTCTAAACTCAATAATTATTCTAAAATCCTGTTAATGAAAATTTGGGGTATTACACTTTAGTTGCTCCAAAACACTCAAAAACTGAACCAAACTAATAAAATTATATCCACACATCTTTGCCTAGTAATGAAAACAAATCAAGAGATATCACACAAGTGCATAATCTCAATAAATATGCAAATAAGATCAACAAAATATTGTGTAAAATGAGTGTTTATCAGTATTGGTCAGTAAGCTCCATGCACGTACTAATGGGTACTAACACCTGCCAGCTCCCCTCATAACTGAACTATATATGCATATACATAGTACAGTCACTCATGCATTCCAACGAACTGAACTTCTTGCACACTTCACTTCATATAGTCGAAGCTCTGCTCACGACTCATTTTAGTTCGTCGGAGCTTGTCGGTCTACGGTGCTACTACCTATGAGACAAAGTCGTTTCATATTTAGAAACAACACTCTAGTTCGTGAGTACTACCGTCTCGTCTTGTAGATAGAGGGGTTCCTCGACTCGACTTTCTGCACTCCATCCACGGTTACCTTACTTTGTAATCTGTTCAATTTAGTTTAGCTTGTTGTTTGTCTCATCTTCTACTTTCTTATTTCATTGTAATATGCCCACAAGCAATATATTTGCAATAGTGGCAAGATGATATAGTGCTTGTCAGATGAGACATTGAACATTTAAATTGAAGTTATATTTTCGAAACCTAATACCTCTACTGGAGATGACGACTACACCTGCCAACGACTCTTCTACCGTTGCTACCAACACCTCTGCCACGATGAGTTCCACAATTGCTACAACCTCGGATCCATAATGACTACCATCATTGGATTCACGACGTCTGCCACCATCGACTCAACCACATTGACCTAATTTGGGTTAACTATGGGTGCCACTTCTAGTGGTACTGTTGAATCCATGTATGGATCAACTGTTGGAGCCTTCAGGTTCAGCATGTATTGGACCAACTTTGGAGAAGCTGGTAGCTCCAGGAATGGAGTGATGTCGGCATCGATGCACCTCCCAAGGGCGACTCCAGCTGCCGACAAGCTAGCAAAGTTCTATGGATCAATTTTGAGAGTTGTCGTCAAAAGATATTGTTCTACCACACAACATTGGGGTATGCCAACTTCTTGACAGAGGATATGACTGTGCAAAAACAGAGCCGACCGAAAATAGGCCTAACTAATCGGTTTTTGATCAGTTAGGTTTTCCTGAATTTGGTCGGTAGAAAATCGACCAAATATATATATATATATATATATATATAATATTTTTTTAATTTTCCTAACCCTAATTTCTGATATATCATTTACTTCTCGCATCACACAAGTCGCGATGCCTCCCTCACCCCAGACCAGTCGCCTCCCCCAACCCTAGGCCTAGTCCACCTCCGGTGAGACCTTAGGTCCGCCTCCAGGACACGCCGCAATTGCCTTTGAGTCCAAACTTGCGAACTAAAATGTTGATCAAACTCCAAGATGATCACATGCACAAAAACAAGATAGCGTCTTTCGAGGACGAGATGTAATACCCCGTTGAACTTAGATTTAAGATGATTCACACCGGATTGAGAAAAATAAAATTTGTTTTAATTCCAACAAAGATGATTTACAAAAAGGAGTATTTGTAAATTTATTTATTCAAATTATTGTGCATTGCATATTAATTTAAGTATGAGTAATATTCTACATATATTTAGTATTGTTGGTGAAAGCCCATTCAGCCCACAAATCAAACCCATTTGAGCCCAAATTCATTGAGCCCAAACAAATGACTAATTCTCTAGATATTTTGCTAATTTCAATTAGCAAAATATCATGGTGATTAAGGAAGAGTGGAGAGGGTGCATCCACGTCTCATATACCTTTTGTACTCCCTTAAGAAGCCAACTATCTTCCCTTCTTCAACAATTCAGCCAAATTCTTCTCAACTTTTTCGTCCCTGAGGTGAAACGCAACAACCGTAGGTAAGTTCTTCTCAACTTTGAGATTTCTCCATTTCATTCCAAGTCCAGTTCATATATCATGATCGAACAAAATGACATTTACAAACTTCATGTTCATGTATCTGTGTATATGTATAATTTTAGCAGCATAACTTTTAAAAGAAAAGAAAAATGAAGAGTCTTGAACTGTGTTGCTTTAAAGTCGAGCCTTGAGCGTGTTTGTTTTGTGGAGTTTTGGCTGTGTGGGTCAGTCGAGAGTGGATGAGAGTTGAGGGCGGCGGCCGTGGATCCAGTGCGGTCGTCGGAGTTAAGGGAGAGGGCTGGTGTTGAATCGTGACTGAATTGGGGATCTAAGGCTCAGCGGAGGCGTGGCCTGTAGGTTGCGTTTCCGTCAGATCTGGAGGAGAGGAGAGTGATGGTTAGGGGTGAGCATTCGGGCGGGTTGGGTTGAAACCGAACCGTTTTGACCAACCCGAACCCAAACCGCCAACTAAAATTTCAAACCGAACCAAACCGTTTTACTTGAAAAAACCGAACCATAAATTTTCGGTTCGGTTTGGCCTAAAACCGTTCCAAGGCAGGGACGACGGGCCGACGGCGAGGCAGGCTTGGGCGACGGCGTGGGGCGGCGAGGCTCGGTCAGGCCTAGGCGACGGCATCGCGGGACGGTTGGGCGACGTCGTGAGTCTCGCGAGTCGCGACTGCTGGGACCTGGGCGGGCGTAGCGGGGAACTCTACTGGACGAAGAGGCGGCGCCGACAGGGATCTTGGGTCGGCGATTGTTGGTGGGGATGGTAGTCGGCTTCTGCCAGAATGGGGTGGGGTGGCGGTGGTGCTGCGGCGGCCCGGCGGGAAGTGGGAGGGAGCCCTAGAAATTGAAACTTGAATTGCAATGGAGGGAAAGGTCAGAGGCGGCTAGGGCTGGATTAGAATTTAAAAATGAGAATAGGGTTTGAAAATTCTAATATTATTAATATTAATTATTTATAAAATATATAATATATTATAATAATATATTAAAAATTTCGATTCGGTTCGGTTTATAAACCGCACCATTTTTTCCAAATCGAACCGAAAACTGGCGGTTTGAAAATTTTCAAACCAAACCGCACCGTTTTCACTACAAAAACCAAACCAAACCGCCCAGTTTGGTTCGGTTCGGTTCGGTTTGGTTTGGCGGTTCCGGTTTGGTTTTGCTCAGCCCTAGTGAGGGTAGCGGCCGTGGCTTGCTGCGGTCGCCGGATAAACAGAGGGAGGTGACGGCGCTTCGCCGTTGCCAAGGAGGTGATCGGTGTGAGGTGTACCAGTGGGCAGAGCAGAGCGAGAGGGGCAGAGCAGAGTAGAGAGGGGCAGAGCAGAGCTGAATGACCAGAGCTGGGAGACCAGAGCTGGATAGCAGAGCTGGGAGGCCAGAGCTGGATAGCAGAGCTGGAAACCAGAGCTGGGAGGCCAGAGTTGGGAGACCAGAGCTAGATAGCAGAGTTGGGAAGCCAGAGCTGGGAGACCAGAGCTGGATAGCAGAGCTGGGAGGCCAGAGCTGGAGACCAGAGCTGGGATAGCAGAGCTGGAGACCAGAGCTGAGAGACCAGAGCTGGGATAGCAGAGCTAAGAGACCAGAGCTAGAGAGCAGAGCAGAATATAGTAGAGCATAACAAAGAAAGGGTGGAGGCGACAATCTTGCCGTGGGCTGCCTTTATTATTATTTTGGGCTTGTGCATATATTAAGTAAACACTTATATGCTTGAGTTTTGAAATGAGTCATGCATTGCATCATGATTTAATTGGTTATTTATAATTCCAATTACAAAAGAAAGACGAGTAAGAATATTGTTGGTGTTCTTAACTCAAGAGAATTGTTTTCAATTATTTATTCATTAAATTTTGAAAACCCGGCTAAGTGAATGATAGAATGTTAAGCACTTCACCGTAATTTGAGTTTAGATTTAAGAGACCTATTAAGAATAGATTTCTTGTAGGCCTTGAACATCAGGAGGATTAGCACTGCTATTCCGATTCAGAGATAAGGTTAAACGACAGGCTTTGCCTAAACAGGTGGGCTTATTTTCCAAATGTATGATTTAGTTATTAAGCTCTAAATGTTTCAATGAAATGCAAATTGTTTATTCAATAAAATGCAAACTGTTTATCCAATAAAATATTTATGTGCACTCTGCTCTGTTTAAAGGCTCGCCACAACGAATCAATTGAGGTTCTCTTATGGCCTAACACGTTATTTGAGAATTGTGCACACTCGTTAGCTGACTCGGTGGGCTGATCTCCATCGGGCACTAACTAAGAGGCATTATAAGGGTGCTTGCTGGATGTGTTCCGAAGTATGTAAAGTAAGGGCCTGTCTGGGTAGCGTCCCGAGGTCAAAGTAAACTTGTCTGGGTTGCGTCCTCAGTTCAAGTAAATGGGGAAAATGGATCCGTCGGTGGCTAAAAGGTCCGAGATCACAGCGAGTAACAGAAAGGGAGTGTGACATGTGCGCACAAATGAAAGAAATTATTTTAACATGCTTAGAAGTTATTTCTCTTTAAAACCTTCTATGTCATGTCAGTATGATTGGATAAACTGCTCTTAAGATTATGAAATGTTTCAAAAGTTGCAGCCCACTAAGTACATTAGTACTTAGCCCAAATATTTTCAAATGTTTTTCAGGTTAATGGCTGGTGCTGACGGGGCGAGCTGAGGCTAGGGTTCAACTCCGTGTTTTGACTTCCGCTGTAGAACTAGCCTGTATCTGTCTTTTTATTTCCTTAACTTAAGACCTTTATGCTACGACTCTAAACGACATCTTTTGTTGAGTCGAGACTATTAATTTGCAAGTATTTCATTCTCTAAATTTTGGTTATCTGAAGTATGAAACTAAACTTGTGATCCTGAAGTTATTATGTTTGTTGATTGATTCGTATCACTTGAATACCTGTCTTTCTTCATCAAAAGGGGCTAAGCCCGATTGTTATCCCTTTTATTCGGATTCCACAAGGTTTTTCCCTTGTTCATTTTAAATGATGAGTCGTACCCCAGTTATAGTTGTTGTTTCAAGAATTGGGGTGTGACAGAGTGGTATCAGAGCATAAGTTTTCTTTCATGTTTCTGATAACCAAAAGCTTCTAATGTTGAGTCTAGATTAGTGCCTCTAGACTTCTAAGAAAGTTGTTGAACCTCAGCTCGCCGTCACACTGCCGCAACAAAAGGGTTTGATTTAAAAGTTTCAAAGATATTAAATGTTTGAGAGTTTTCAAGAAATGCACGCTTTAAATAAATGATGTTATGTGAATTGCTTACCGCTTTCCATATGCTATAAGTTATGAATTGCTAATCACTTTCGTATTGTTATTTTGAGTCTCCGACTCATATAACCAAGTAAGTATCGTGTTTGGGACAACCCGAGCCCTTAACGATAAGATGAGCTAATATCGTGTTTGGGACAACTCGAGCCCTTAACGATAAGATAAGTAAGTATCGTGTTTGGAACAACCCGAACCCTTAACGATAAGATGAGCTAATGTCGTGTTTGGGACTATCGAGCCCTTAACGAACTAATGATGAATGGTCGAGTTAGATTCCTTGAATCTTTCCGGCAAAAGCAAAGTTTTTAAGCAATGGGACATTTATGGTCCACGTGTTTTAAAGGTTTCAAAAGAAACAAATGAATGAATGAATGAAAGTTTATGTTATCGTTTTAGGTTCACTGCCTATACGATCAGAATGATGGGTCCTCTTACCAACTGTTTGAGTACTACCCAAGAATACCTTGGGAATGTTAGTCGTGATAGCTCCGCTTGATCGATTTGAGTAAGGACTGGTAAGATAGAGACGTTAAACATAGATATGTTATAACGTAGAAACAATGAGATGAGATTAAGGATTCACTTGAGTATTCCACTAAGTTAGATCAGTTTCCACATAGAGTTAACCTTTCACAGGGTTACACTATAGAAGCGATATACCTTGTGTATATCTATGCATGTATAGATGTATGTATGCATGCGGAATGAGTCTCACTTTTGTGTTGATATCGTCCGTAAATCAGAATGGAAGATGCGCCAAGAGGACGTGGTAGGGGACGAGGACGTGGTCGCGGACGCGGCAGGGGATTCATCCCTGAACAGCCTATCCCTCAAGTAGCACCAGAGCGTACTGCTGAGGAAACGTTTCGTAAAGAAAAGCCTCCAATGTTTGATGGTCTGGGCGATCCCACGGACGTCGAGAAATGGGTTAGTGCAGTGGAGCGAATTTTCAGCTACATCCGTTGCGATGACGAAGACAAAGTAACTTGCGTAGCCTACCAACTGGTAGACGAAGCCGACTTCTGGTGGGAGTCTGTGAGGCGCACAATGACTGAGGAACAGTGGGAATTTTTCACTTGGGAAGATTTTAAGACTGAGTTGTATGAGAAGTACATACCAGGCTGCTATAGACAGAAGAAACAGAACGAGTTCTGGAACTTGAAGCAGAGGGCTGAGACAACTTTAGAGGTTAGCACCCCTGGTGGTGGAAGATTGGCTGCTAAGGACATTATCTCGAACTTAGAGCTGAACATAGGTGCTGAAACGTTGAATACAGATTTGTATGTCATCTCTATGATAGAATTTGACATGATCCTAGGAATGGACTGACTTACTCAAGTCGGTGCCATGATACTGTGTAGCGAGAGAAAGATCTCCTTCCAATCCGCTGGAAATGAAAGGGCAAGTTTTCATGGCATAAGAATGGGGGGAATGGTACCAGTGATCTCAGCAATGAAGGCCACAAAGATGATGAGGAAAGGAGAATGTCGGGCTTTCCTTGTCAGTTTGATAGGAGAACATGAAGTAGAAAAAACGATCGAAGAAGTCCTAGTGGTGCGAGAGTTCAAAGATGTATTTCCTGAAGAATTGCCCGGTTTGCCACCAGACCGACAACTAGAATTCACGATAGATCTAGAACCTGGAGCAACACCAGTGTCCAAGGCACCATACAGAATGGCTCCGCCGGAGTTACAAGAATTGAAAGTGCAACTATAAAAACTGTTGGATCTAGGTTTCATACAGCCTAGCGTATCACCGTGGGGAGCACCGGTCTTGTTCGTCAAGAAGAAAGATGGTTCACTAAGGATGTGTATCGACTATAGAGAACTGAACAAGCTCATAATAAAGAATAGGTATCATCTTCCGAGGACAGACGACCTGTTCGATCAGTTGAGAGAAGCCGGTGTGTTTTCCAAGATTGACCTAAGATCTGGTTACCACCAACTCAGGATGAAAAGAGAAGACATCCCAAAGACAGCGTTTCGAACGCGTTACGGACATTACGAGTTCACAGTGATGCCCTTTGGATTAACGAATGCCCCAGCAGTTTTCATGGACCTGATGAACACAGTTTTCCACCAGTATCTTGGTAGTTTTGTCTTAGTGTTTATTGACGACATCCTCATATACTCTAAGACTGAAGAGTAACACGAGGAACACTTGCGCATCGTACTCGAAATCCTGCGTAATGAGTGACTGTTTGCCAAATTCAGCAAGTGCGAGTTTTGGTTGAGGGAAGTAATGTTTCTCGGTCACATAGTGTCGACTAAAGGAATCAAAGTAGACCCCGCCAAGGTCGAAGCAGTCAAGGAATGGAAGACACCATCAAACGTCAATGAGATCAGAAGTTTCCTCGGTCTAGCAGGTTACTATAGAAGATTCATCGAAGGATTTTCAAAATTGGCTAGGCCAATGACTCAGCTTTTGAGAAAAGGGACTAAGTATGTTTGGTCTGAAGCTTGTGAACGAAGTTTTAAGGAGCTCAAGACTAGGCTGACTACTGCACCAATGTTAGAAATACCAGAAGAGAATGAAGAATTCGTGGTGTACACTGATGCCTCGAAACTAAGATTGGGTTGCGTGTTGATGCAAAATTAGAAAGTGATAGCATACGCGTCTCGTCAATTGAAGCCCCATGAGCTGAACTACCCGACTCATGATTTAGAACTAGCAGCCGTCGTGCACGCGCTGAAGATTTGGAGACACTACCTCTATGGAGTTAAGTGTGAGATCTTTACAGATCATAAGAGTTTAAAGTACTTATTCGAGCAAAAGGATTTGAACATGAGACAACGAAGATGGCTCGAATTAGTAAAAGATTACGATTGCACCATCAATTACCATCCAGGGAAAGCGAATGTAGTAGCCGACGCCCTGAGTCGAAAGACGAAGGCTAAGCTAGGGTTTTTCATCACCCAGGGAACTGATTCGTGACTTCGCCTCACTCAGTTTAGAGATTGTTTATCCCCCAGATTCAGTATCGGGTTGTGTAGCTGCGCTGACAGCTAAACCTGATTTGAGAGAAAGAATTGTGCAAGCACAAAGAGAAGATTGGTTCTTGGATAAGATGCGTCTCGCTGCAAGAACGAATGAAACGAAATGATTCACTGAAGCAAATGATAACGCACTTATGGTTGGTGAAAGATTGTGTGTGCCACACAAAGAAGAATTGAAAAACAAGATTATGAGCGAGGCTCATGATACTCCTTACACTGCACATCCAGGCAGCACAAAGATGTACCAGGATTTGAAGAAAATTTTCTAGTGGAAAGGAATGAAAAGAGATGTAGCGTTATTTGTGGAGCGATGTCTCGCTTGTCAACAAGTGAAGGCCGTGCATCAGAGGCCGTATGGAATGCTGCAACCACTACCAATCCCCGAGTGGAAGTGTGAGCACATCAACATGAACTTCGTCGTGAGCCTACCGAGGTCAGCACGTGGAAACACTGCTATTTGGGTCATAGTGGACCGATTATCAAAGTCAGAGCATTTTCTGCCAATTCAAATGACTTTTGGATTGGAGAAACTTGCAAAGTTATATGTCAAGGAGCTAGTACGCCTTCACGGTGTGCCTGTATCTATCACGTCAGATCGTGACACCAGATTCACATCGCATTTCTGGAAAAGTTTACAAGAAGCAATGGGCACTTAGCTGAACTTCAGCACAGCGTACCACCCTCAGACTGACGGGCAGTCAGAAAGAACGATTCAGATTCTAGAAGATATGTTGCGAACGGTTGTCGCAGACAAAGGTGGAAGTTGGGAGGATTTGTTACCTCTTGTAGAATTTGCTTATAACAACAGTTATCAAGCAACAATTGGAATGGCTCCATATGAGGCCTTGTATGGCCAAAAATGTCGATCACCACTTTACTGGGATGAAGTGGGTGAAAGAAAGTTGTTAGGTCCTGAGCTGGTCCAACAGATGGTTGAGAAAGTCGACCACATCAAGCAAAGAATCAAAGAAGCTCAAGATAGACAAAAGTCTTACGCCGATAAACGCCGATCGGAGTTAGAATTCAATGTTGGGGATCGAGTTGTCCTCAAAGTTTCTCCCTCAAAGAGAGTTATACGTTTCGGAAAGATGGGCAAGTTACGACCCCGTTATATAGGACCTTTTGAGATCCTAGATAAGATAAGCCCTGTAGCCTATAGGTTGGCATTGCCGCCCAGTATTGGAGACGTGCACAATGTGTTTCATGCCTCTCAGTTAAGGAAGTATGTGTTTGATCCAAAGCATGTGATTAAGCACGATGAAGTGGTCCTAGCCCAGGACTTAAGTTATGAAGAGAAACCAGTTCAGATACTTGATCGCAAGGTTCAAGTTTTACGGAACAAGAATATTGTTCTCGTTAAAGTAAAGTGGAACCATCACGGGATGGGAGAGGCTACATGGGAACTTGAAGATTCAATGAAAGTCAAGTATCCCCAGCTAGATTATCAAAGTATGTAATTTCGGGGACGAAATTTTTTTTAAGGAGGGAGGGATGTAATACCCCGTTTCCTCGAGCTAAGTTTAGAATAATTTTGAACTTAGATTTAAGATGATTCACGCCGGATTGAGAAAATAAAATTTGTTTTAATTCCAACAAAGATGATTTACAAAAAGGAGTATTTGTAAATTTATTTATTCAAATTATTGTGCATTGCATATTCAAATATGAGTAATAATGGCATACACATTGAAATTTTTGGTCCGATAGATATACGCATCGTATCTCTACCAAACTTGGGGAAATGGTTTATGAGGGCGATATCTGGCATAAGATGTTTTCAAATCCGAACAGAAGGCCAAGGAATAGAAGACAAGAAGATGCATATTTGGATATAAATAAGGAACCTAAATCAGAGCAGACCTAATAGAGTTTCCACTCTGAGGCGATGAATGCAGACCTGGCGTCTTGGCATACGAAGACAAAATAGTTTGTTAGAGTGCACCACGTGGCAATCATCCATTTGCACTTGTCAGATACACGAACAGAGGACCGTTAGAAAAAGATCATTCACAACAACGACATACCATATATATCATCTATTCACGATAAGTGAGTGAAAGGCCTTAAAAGGACGAGGGTGCCTGACACGCACCCGTCGTGCGGTGCGATCAAAATACTCGTGTTTGCCCTAGACAGACAAATCACTCTCCTATGCTCACAACCAAAGATCAGTCTTAGTAGCAAGTATAGGGTCGAATCCCACAGGGAGTGAGGAACCACTTTGTTCTCCAACGATAAATTGAGGTGTCACAAGTCTCAATCTGTATAACCTGCACAAATAAACTAAACGAAGATAAAAAATAACACGGGGTAAGGTTTTAGGTTAGGTCATAACTATTGTCAATATTTATTTCGGTCATAGGCATACTGATGATCCATCCATGATCCGTGTAAACTCAAGGCGTGGCCAAAGACATTGGGGCGTTTCAAGATATTGCACTTCACACTTAGGATGGTCGAGTCCATTGTAGTCACTTGGTCCGAAGGTCACACATTCCTCGGTCACAATATTAAATTGAATTAACGTTCCGCTTTGCCCGATGATCATTTCTTGGTTATTATTAATTTATCATACAACGATTAATCCTAACATGCTCCTATGAATTTAACAGCTGCACATAGGTGTTAGGAAATACTTACTTGTAAAACAGATGCATAGGTTGTTGATGATCGTGTCGAAAGACTCCAGTTCTGATCTTCTCGACTGTATCCCACTCAGCTTTCACCATTGGATGGACAACGAACTGTGAAAGTCCCAAGGCAGAATGCTCCACACGTTTCCTGCGCCTCCTCTCAGCTCTCAAAACCTAATAATTATCAGTGTGTCTTTTCTGAGAGCTGACAGCTGTATTTTATAATACAGAAAAGAGGGGGAGGCGCCAGTTATGGTGTATGGGGCGATTTCTAGCCCTACTTGGGCTAGGAGACATTGGGCCAGTCTAGGGACCAGATACAAGGAATAAAGATGGGCCTCAAATAAATTAATTTATCAATGGTCAGCCCAGACCATAATTAATTTATAAATATCAGTTCATTCCACTAGAGAACCGATATTGACTTACCCCTTTATTGCCGGTTATGAGTCGGGGCTTGTATTTAGACTTATTAAATCCTCGTATTTAAAATATCCGACATCCATTAATTAAGTATAGCTCTGACAGCCTTAATTAATTAATCTCTTTATAATCCTTAAGCAGTACCACTCAAAACTTATTATTGCGCTTGAACTTAATCAACCTGCAGGGTTTAACGCAATAAACATTATTGAGCTCCTTAAGGGGATGTCATTATCCTATACGGATACGAGTACCAATACAGATAATCAGATATCATATATTAACCGCTATCACCCAAGATACAGAGTACTCAAGTTACTGAAGGAATATTAAATTGAATTAATACTCGATTGCCCGATGATCGTTTCTTGGATTATTATTAATTCATCATACAACGATTAATTCCTAACATGCTCCTATGAATTTAACAGCTGCACACAGGTGTTAGGAAAACTTACTTGAGAATCGGATGCACAGATGGTTGATGATCGCGTCGAATGATTCAGACTCCAGCTCTGATCTTCTCGACTGTATCCCGCTCAATTCCCAACGTTGGATGGACAACGAGCTATGAGAACTCCCAAGACAGAAAAGCCAATCACGTTTTTCTGCGCCCCCTTTCTGCTCTCAAAACCCTAATTTTTGATCAGTGTGTTTTCCTGAGAGCTGACAGCTGTATTTAATGATACAGAAAAGAGGGAGGAGGCGCCAATTAAGTGCTAGGGCCGAAAATCTGTCTTCTTGGGCTAGGAGACATTGGGCCAGCCCAGGGACCAGATACAAGGAATAAAGATGGGCCTCAAATAAATTAATTCATCCATGGTCAGCCCAGACCATAATTAATTTATAAATATCAGTTCATTCCACTAGAGAACCGATACTGACTTACCCCTTTATTGCCGGTGATGAGTCGGGGCTTGTATTTAGACTTATTAAATCTCCGTATTTAAAATATCCGACATCCATTAATTAATTAGAGCTCTGACAGCTTAAATTAATTAATCTCTTAATAATTCCTTAAGCAGTACCACTCAATCTTCATTATTACGCTTGAACTTAATCAACCTGCAGGGTTTAGCGTAATAAACCTTATTGAGCTCCTTAAGGGGATGTCATTATCCTATACCGGATACGGGTACTAATACAGATAATCAAATATCATATATTAACCGCTATCACCCAAGATACAGAGTACTCGAGTTAGTATTTAACTCTCGCCCATAGTAAGTCAAAGTGATATACGAATTAACATATATATCTGAATACTTATTAGTATTAAGATTTATGAGTCACCGAGATCTTGATTCTTCACTTAAGTCAGATAGAAGAATACATCTCAACTGTTGGTCCTATCAATACGTAATGACGTACCAGTATAGACAAGTAGCCAAGACAAACTACTTCCATCTATACTGCAGCCTAAACCAATAACTTGTCCTAGAGTTATTTCGGCTGTGATCATATTATATCTCTTAAGGTTATTCCAATTATACGGTCTTCTGTGATCTACAACACACCATATAATCTACTTATACAGAGATAAAGAACATACATATGCAATCATGAACACAATCAGATAGGAGATAAGAATAGTGAATAACAGGAATCATTGTATACAAGCATAAAGTTCTTGCTTTCAGTATACAAATCCAATAGTTACTATATAACTATCGCTCATAGTAAGTCAAAATGATAAACGAATCAACATATATATCTGAAATCTTATTAGTATTAAGATCTTATAAGTCACCGAGATCTTTAATTCTTCACTTAAGTCAGATAGAAGAATATATCTCACTGTGGTCCTATCAATATGTTATGACGTACCAGTATAGATAAGTAGTCAAGACAAACTACTTCCATCTATACCACAGCCTAAACCAATAACTTGTCCTAGAGTTATTTCGGCTGTGATTATATTATATCTCTTAAGGTTATTCCAATTATACGGTCTTCTGTGATCTACAACACACCATATAATCTACTTATACAGAGATAAAGAACATACATATGCAATCATGAACCCAATCAGATAGGAGATTAAATAGTGAACACATGAATCATTGTATACAAGCATAAAACGTTCTTGCTTTCAGTATACAAATCCAACAATCTCCCACTTATACTAAAGCAAAACTTTTAGTATACAATGTGTCTAAATACTAGCTATTACAACATCCACTTCACACTTCACTTCTTCTCCCACTTATACTGAAAGTTTTTCTCTAAGTGGGTGGCATCAACCGCAGCCCCATCCCTCGAGCATGCTTCTCGTAGGCCTTTTGCGGTAAGCTCTTCGTGAAAGGATCAGCTAAGTTCTCCAAAGTATCAATCTTCTCAACTAGCACATCTCCTCTGCTTACGATTTCTCGTATGATGTGGTACTTTCTCTCTATGTGTTTTGTCGCCTTGTGGCTCCTGGGTTCCTTAGAATTTGCCACGGCACCCGAGTTATCACAATAAATTATGATACTCTTAGGCAAATTAGGCACTACTCCTAGATCCAAGAGGTAGTTCCGGAACCATACAGCCTCTTTAGCAGCTTCGGAAGCAACTACATACTCGGCTTCCATGGTGAGGTCTGCAATGCATTTCTGCTTTGCACTCCGCCATGATACGGCTCCACCTCCCAAGGTAAACACATATCCAGAGGTAGATCTCTTCTCATCCCGGTCAGCCTGGAAATCCGAATCGGTGTAACCCAAAGGAGATAGACTGTCTGACTGGTAAACTAGCCTATAATCTCGAGTCCTCTTCAGGTACTTGAGAATATACTTTACCGCAGTCCAGTGTCCTGGTCCAGGGTTCGACTGATATCTTGCAACCATGCCAACGACATAGCAAATATCAGGTCTCGTGCAAAGCATTGCATACATGAGGCTACCTACGGCGGAAGCATAGGGTATCTTCCTCATTTCCTCAACCTCACTAGGCGTCTTAGGACACATGTCCTTAGACAGAGGAATGCCATGTCTGAAAGGTAGCAAGCCTTTCTTGGCATTTTGCATGCTAAAACGAGCAATCACAGTATCAATGTAGGTCGCTTGAGATAAGCTCAACAACCTTTTCTGGCGATCACGGACAACCTTGATCCCCAGGATGTACGCTGCATCTCCTAAGTCCTTCATTTGAAACTGTTCGGATAACCACTTCTTTATGTCCGATAATAGCTCAACATTGTTGCCAATGAGGAGGATATCATCTACATAAAGTGCAAGGAAAACCACGTCGCCATTGGCATCTAAACGATACACGCAACTTTCGTTTTCACAATGAGTAAATCCATAGGATTTAATCACGTCATCAAAACGCTTGTTCCATGATCTCGAAGCTTGCTTAAGTCCATAAATGGACTTCTTCAGCTTCCAAACAATATGTTCTTCGCCCTTTTTCACAAACCCTTCGGGTTGCTGCATATAGATGTCCCTTCCTTCTTCAAGGAAACCGTTTAGAAAAGCGGTTTTGACATCCATTTGCCAAATCTCAAGGTTCATGTGGGCTGCTATGGCAAGGAGTATTCGGATAGACTTAAGCATGGCAACCGGCAAAAAAGTTTCATCATAATCTATACCCTGTTCCTGGGTATAGCCTTTCGCCACCAGTCTAGCTTTAAAAGCTGCGACTTCGCCATCCGAATCTCGCTTTCTCTTGTATACCCACCTACTACCTATAGCTTCGAAGCCATCAGGTAGTTCAGTTTTCTCGTATACATCCATAGCAGTCATGGATTCTATTTCAGAAACCATGGCGTCGTACAAAGAATCTGCATCCAGATCTTTCATCGCTTGTCTATAGTTATCAGGGTCGACATCCTTTTGTTCATCAACAGGAAGAAGATCCGAAGACTCTCCCAAGAATATAAATCGATCGAGTTAGATTATAACCCTCTCACTACGACGAAGCGGTGGTGGTACAGCTGTGACAATGGTTTGTGCAGTATCCTGTGGTGCATTTACTTGCACACTTGGCTGGGGTGATGGAATCGCTTGTCCATTGCCTTCGATTTCTTGAAGGACAATCTCGAACTTAGACTTGTGCTTATCTATATAATCCTGTTTCAAGAATCGTGCGTTGGTGCTAACAACCACTTTCTGATCCTTAGGATTATAAAAATAACCACCTTTCGTTCCCTTAGGATATCCTATAAACAACATTAATTCGCATCTAGGTTCCAATTTCTTCGCTTCCTTGTCTAGCACGTATGCAGGACAACCCCATACCTTTATATGGCTCAAGTTGGGTTGGCGCCCTGACCATAACTCGATAGGAGTTTTAGGAACCGATTTGGAAGGTACTAGATTCAGCAAGTAAACCGCTGTTTCCAAAGCATATCCCCAGAACGAAATAGACAATGATGCATAACTCATCATTGATCGTACCATTTCCAAAAGAGTTCTGTTTCTTCTCTCCGCTATACCATTCTGTTGGGGAGTACCCGGTGCAGTCAATTGGGATGTAATCCCAAAATCTGACAAGTATTGCAAAAATTCGTTTCCGAGGTATTCGCCACCGCGATCAGACCGCAATGACTTGACAGATTTACCCGTTCTCTTCTCCACTTCTGCCTTGAATTCTTTGAATTTCTCAAAGCATTCAGACTTGCGTTGAAGTAGGTAAATATACCCAAATCTTGAGTAATCGTCAATGAAAGTGACGAAATACTCATACTCTCCATGAGCTTTTGTGGACATCGGTCCACACAAGTCAGAGTGAATCAATTCTAACACATGTGAGGCCCTATTCCCCTTGGCCTTGAAAGGCATTGCCGTCATCTTTCCTTCTATACAGGATTCGCAGGTTCTAAATGGAACAGCTTGAAAGTCTTTCAAGACTCCATTTGTAACGAGCATTTGGATCCTATTTAGATTGATGTGGCCTAACCTTAAGTGCCACGCATGCGTATATTGTTCATGAGAATAATACTTCCTCTTATTTGGATTAGGACAGATTTGTGATGTAGATGCAACATGGACAGAATTTTTAATTGGACATGTAATAGTATAGAGAGAGTTGTTCAAAATTCCGGAGCAAATAGTCATGTTATTTTTCATGATAGAGACACCCCTATCAAAAGTAACAGAATATCCATCCAAAAATAACTTTGAAACAGAAATTATGTTCCGCCGAAAATCCGGCACATATAAAATATCTCTCAAAACTAAAATGTCATCACCAAAATATAAAGATAAATCTCCAATAGCAACAGCTGCGACCTTCGACGCATTGCCCATGGAGATGGTGATCTCATCACTTTCCAGCTGCCTTGTTGGCTTGAAGCCCTGCAAGGTGTAACAAACATGATCAGTTGCCCCCGTATCCACTACCCATGAATGAGTAGAAAACGAAGCTAAACATGTCTCAGTTACTAGAACTTGTGACGTACCTTATCCCTTTGCCTTGAGCATCGGACAATCTTTCTTCCAATGCCTAGTCTTGCCGCACTTGAAGCACTTTCCCTTTCCCGTCGGCTTCTTCACACCGCCGTTAGGGCCGTCTGCTTTGGCTTTGCCACTCCCACTAGCTTCGTTGTCATTCTTGCCCTTTGGACCTTTCCACTTCTTTTTCTCGTCTTTCGACGAAGAAGTAGATCCCTTGGCAGTAACAAGATTCTCTTTCCCTTTCCGCGTGCCCATGACTCCCTCTGCCACAACTAGAGCATTCAACAACTCATTAAGAGTATAGTTGACCTTGCTCATAACGACATTGAGACGGAAGTTCTCATAAGATTTGGGGAGAGTGTTGAGGATGATATCGACTTTGGCTTCACCTTCGATACCCCTTCCAAGCAGATCAAGCCTGTCAAACAAATTTATCATATGCATGACATGATCGTGCACAGAACTGCCCTCGCTCATACTACATGCTAAGATTTCTCTCATTATGTTAAAGCGGGCAGATCTTTCGGACTCTCCATAAACCTCAGAGAGATTTAACATGATCGTCGCTGCATCATCCATGCCCTGATGCTGGAGTTGCAAAGTTTGCGACATAGTCATCATAATATAGCACTTGGCCATATTATTCGACTTGTGCCACTTCCTATGCGCCTCGCATTCTGCATCAGTCGACTGATCAGTTAAGGCCGCGGGACGTGGAGTGGTGAGCACAAAACTGTGCTCATCAGCGTCAAGAATATACATTATGTGGCGTTTCCATTCAGTATAGTTAGGACCGGTGAGAGGATTGCTAGCTTAAATATTAATGATTGGAGACATAGACATATCTGAAAGTAAACATTTAAACATGTAAGAACATGAAGCACATAGTTCGTAACAAAAATATTGTAACCTTTTGATAAAACAATATTAATGAAACCTCCAACGGCTCAAGGAATCCCATGTGCAAGCCACGCTGTGTGGACGTTTACACACGAATTCCTCAACCATACTATTCACCTAGTCATTTAATTTCCATGTCAACTTAACCTTTTGACAAAAGAAATTAATAGTTGGCACCTTTACTAGACCATATCATCATCAAGAAGGGACTCCTCGGGGAGTTGTACATTGTACTTGATATGATATCTAAGCATTGACCACAATTTAACCTTAAAAATTAAATTCTCGAAATTGACATACTCACTAGGACCATGTGGCTTTCAATTTAATTTTCTTGGTTATCTTATTTAAATTCCATTCTCCAAAGTACTTGTGAGAATCATACAAGTAAGCCACTGATCACTAAGTTCTTAGCAACAAATACTGCAACTAACACAGGCAATTGTAGCAAGTAAAAAGTAACCGAGTATCGTATCCACAGGGACTATTATAACGAATCACTCAAAGTAATCCTAATTAAACTTTAGTAATATTCAGGCAAAACAATTATGAAGGTGAAACTCGAACTAAATTTAACCAAATAAAACTAAAGAGCATGTAAACTATGATAATTAACTCAAATATAAGGAAAGCTCTGACTCTAGGGATGTACTTTCACTAATCAACTATATGCATTTAACCTATTGATTCAATTACCAATTTTAATCCAACCCTGATGAAAGATCACTATATTATTCACAAGCGTCTCTAACGACCACCTATGAACGTAGATTAATAAACCCCTTTTCGCATTCAAGACTCCAAGGAATAAATTAACTCCAAATAGCACATAAAGAATAGCTTCCTATAGGTTCACCTATCGCATTCAAGACTCAAGGATAATACTATATCATGCATTCCTGAATCGGCTGAACAATTATCGCATTCAAGACTCAAACTGAACAGCTAGACATGTAAATCATTGATCAGATAATTCACAAGAGAATAAGCACCAAGAATCATGAATCATAAGTTGGAGGGCAAATTGATATCAATAAATCAAAAACACATAATTAATTAGCTATGTACAAACCCTAGGTTCAGAATAAAAGAACTAGCTAAACATATTGAAATAAAACATAAACAAAATTAAAGAGAAAGCAATTGTAAAACTGAATTAAATAAAAACCGAATAAAAAAAACTGAAGTAGCGCTTGAATCTTCAATCTTGATCCAAGCCTTGAAAACTAGAAAGCAATAAAATTCTAAAGCTAAAAACTAAAGTATGAATGCTAAGGTTTTCGTGTCTGCCGTCTGATGATCTGCCTTAGGTCAAAAGAGGACCTATTTATAAGCTTCAGATTTCCTTCAGATCACCATGAAAGTTGCCATACAAAGTAGAATTCTAATGGTAATAGAATCGTGTGATTTACGGCAACTCTCCAGCTAGATGCGCACTCCGAAGAAACTCTCCCACTCGCGCCGACTTCGCAGTTCTCGCCAGAGGAAAGGATGTCACCAGAGTAACGGGTCACGCCAGAGGATTGACGAATTCTCTGCTATCGCCAGAGGAATGGGTGATTTCTCTGGCTTCTCGATTCCGCTGTAATGGACTTCTCTGAATATTGATTCCTCTGACTTTCACTTCTCTGACTGATATCTCTGCTCTGTCGGATCCCTCTGACTTGGTTTCTCTGGTCTGGGTTGTGACTTCGCTGGATATGACTTCTCTGACTTCGCCAGAGAAATGGTCTCGCCTCTGGCATTGATATCTCTGATCTCGCGACTCCTCTGGCTTTTGACTTCTCTGACGAGTTGCTTTCTCTGATGCCAGAGGAACGGTGATTTCTCTGCTCTGGAGATGTCGGCTCCGCTTCTCTGATATTCCACGGATTTCTCTGGACTGGCTTTTGATTCCTCTGCTCTGGCATTCTAGAACACTTAGAAAACGCCTAATTAATCCAAAATTCTCCAAAATTGCATTCTTTCATCTGGTAAGCCTAAATCTCCTACAAAGCATAGAATACACCATAAAACGCACCGAATTCCAGAAGATTATCCTAAAACACGCACATACAAACCCCTAAAAATAGTGTAAATTAAGCATAAATCAACTCCCCCACACTTAGCCTTTTGCTTGTCCTCAAGCAAAATCTATATGAATCCTAGGAAGAGATTGGTTTCAACAATGATAATTTCCATCCAATCATTCACAAAGTCAATTCAAAACTTTACAATCAACATCAACATACATCTCTCGGTCATGCGAGTAACTCAAAGTTTAAGAAGCAACAAAAGAGTAATGCAAGTAATTCGATCAGACCCAGTTCTCCGCTAGAAGTGAATTCCCTAATGTGATCGCCTTTATAATCAATATCACCATTTTTCACACTTTGTGTTCTTGAGATTTCAACAGTTGAGCCATAATTCATGAAATAAAACCATTTGGATGTAATCCAAAGTCTTTTCACGTGGTTTCCCATGCTCATAGTTAGACTAGAGGAGCAGAGACTCAGAGCTATCACATTTCAGAACAGGCCAGATGTTTCAGAGCTGGCAATTTTGAAGTTGGCAATTCGTCCAACATTTTTCACATTTTACAGATAAGATATGATCGTAGGTAATCACAATGACAACACTCCTTCTAGCCTCTACCGGACAAATCACGTTTTACTTACTTACAAAAGTGTTGCAACAAAACTCATAATTCTTTGCACAATCAAGAAACATATATCCAAAGTAAAATAAGAATAACCTCCATTCATTCACAAACCCGAAATGCACATTGAAAACCATCTTCTCTTCCATAAATTCATAAAAATTAGCTAGATTCTAGACCAAAAACTAAGCATAGAAAAATCAATTTCGCCCAATTTTTGAAAAAATATACGCACAAAACACGCACAAAACACCACTCCCCCACACTTAAAGCATGTCATGTCCTCAGGGCATAAAAGAAATATTAAGAGTGTAGAAAACGTCCCTGATTATCGGCAATGAAAAACTGAATCATCGGGCGAAGTGGTGAAGAAGAGGGTTTGCGGTCTGTTTCAGAGGTAAGAGTGACTTCTCTGGCGGCCAAAGCAGCGAAGAGAGTGACTGCGCTGGTAGAGCAGCGCTTACGGGGCAGCGAATTGAGTGACTTCGCTGGTCGGGACAGAGGAGAGGGTGGCTTCTCTGGACAGAGTAGCGAAGTGAGCGGCTTTGCTGAAACACGAAAACCTCCAGAAACCTGACAGAGAAACAAAAGCCCCCCCCCCAAAAAAAAAAAAAAAAAACACAACGAAACTAAAAGGAAGGAAAACAAAACAAAGAAAAGTAGTTGGGTTACCTCCCAACAAGTGCTTAATTTAATGTCTAGAGCTCGACGATACCTTAAATCACGGATCAACGAAGTTGACCACTTCCACGTCGCGGTCCAACTCTGCTTTGAAGTATGGTTTGAGGCGATGGCCATTAACAGTGAAAGTAGACCCATTCGACGCAAGCAACTCATAGGTCCCATTCCAATTGCTCTTGTGAACCACGTAAGGACCTCTCCATCTAGATTGCAGCTTGCCAGGAAAAAGTCGAAGCTTAGAATCATACAAGAGTACCTCATGTCCCGGCTTGAATTCCTTTGTGCTAATGTTCAAATCATGGAACTTCTTCGCCCTTTCCTTGTAGATCCGGGAACTCTCGTAAGCTTCATTCCTCCACTCATCTAACTCCGTCAGCATATCTCGCCTTGTATGACCGGCCTCCTTGAACTCCAAATTGATTCTCCTCGTCGCCCAATATGCCTTGTGTTCTATCTCAACAGGTAAATGACATGACTTGCCAAAGACAAGTTGGTAGGGAGACATACCAATCGGAGTTTTGTAGGCAGTGCGATATGCCCAAAGAGCATCATCTAAGTGCTTCGCCCAATCCTTCTTGTTGGCGATGCTCTTCTCCAGAATTTGCTTGATCTCTCGATTCGCCAACTCTGCTTGTCCATTAGCTTGGGGATGATATGGAGTCGTCACCTTGTGCTTTACTCCATATTTTGCCAACACACTTGCTAGTAACTTATTGTTGAAGTGCGACCCCCCATCACTAAGCAACGCCCTCGGTGCTCCGAACCGAGTCAAAATATTCTTTTGCAAGAATTTAATGACTACTTTAGAATCATTGGTGGTAGTTGGGATCGCCTCCACCCATCTAGACACATACTCCACCGCAAGTAATATATAGGAGAAACCACATGAAGGAGGGAAAGGACCCATGAAGTCAATTCCCCACACATCAAATAGCTCCACCTCTACAATGATGTTCTGTGGCATCTCATCCCTCTTTGTAATGTTGCCCATGCGCTGGCATCGATCACAAGATTTCACGAAAGCATGGCAATCTGCGAAAATTGAAGGCCAATAAAATCCACTATGATTTACCTTCATGGCAGTACGGTTGGCAGCGAAGTGACCTCCACTCGGTGAGCTATGGCACTCCTCAATGATCTTTGGCCATTCATGCTCTCTAACGCATCGTCGAATAAAGCCATCGGCGCACCTCCGGTATAAGTAAGGGTCCTCCCAATAATAGAACTTGACATCATGGAGGAACTTCTTCTTTTGATAGTGCGACAATCCCTCTGGAAGAGCTCCAATAACCAAGTAATTGCTATACTTTGCATACCAAGGGTCCTTAAATAAAACAGACCTCGCCAGCGGGATGACAAATTTCTTTAGCGAGGCGGCCAGAGGAATGATGAAGTTCTCTGGCAATGCAGCCAGTGGAAGAACTGAATTCTCTGGCGATGCAGCCCAAAGCTGCTCATCGGGGAAAAACTCATTGATGGCTGTCTTCGGATTATCCCCTTCGATCGGATTCTCCAATCGAGATAAGTGGTCGGCTACCACATTCTCACACCCCTTTCGATCATGAATCTCCATATCAAATTCTTGAAGCAATAAGATCCATCGAATCAAACGGGGCTTGGAGTCCTTCTTTGTGAACAAGTAGCGGATGGCGGCATGATCAGTGTAGACAATTGAATGAGTTCCAATCAAATAAGAACGGAACTTGTCAAATGCATACACCACAGCTAGCAGCTTCTTCTCCGTGGTTGTGTAATTCCTCTGAGCAGAATCCAAAGTTTTACTAGTGTAGTAAATTACCTTGAATAACTTGTCTCTCTTTTGCCCCAACACAGCTCCCACGGCCCAATCGCTAGCATCGCACATCAACTCAAATGGAACACTCCAATCCGGCGTGATCAACACTGGCGTAGAGATCAGCGCAGCTTTCAACTTTTCAAAAGAAGCGCGGCATTCATTGGTGAAGTCAAACTTCACATCCTTCTCTAGTAAAGCACAGAGTGGCTTGGACAGTTTGGAGAAGTCTTTGATGAAGCGCCTATAAAATCCTGCATGCCCAAGAAAACTTCGCACTGATTTCACGGAAGTAGGTGGCGGCAACTTTTCAATGGCCACGATCTTAGCACGATCCACCTCCAATCCTTGTGCAGAGACTCTATGCCCCAAAACAATACCCTCACGGACCATGAAGTGGCACTTTTCCCAATTTAGCACAAGTGCCGTCTCCTCACAGCGCTGCAACACTTGAGCAAGATTGTCCAGACAATTATCAAAGGAAGATCCAAAGACAGAGAAATCGTCCATGAATACCTCCATGATATTTTCAATCAACCCATGGAAAATCGCCATCATGCAGCGTTGGAAAGTGGCAGGAGCATTGCAAAGACCAAAAGATATCCTCCTAAAAGCAAAAACGCCATAGGGACAAGTAAACGCGGTCTTATGCTGATCCTCTGGGGCTATCATAATTTGATTGTAGCCCGAGTATCCATCCAAGAAACAGTAATACTCATATCCTGCCAATCGGTCAAGCATCTGATCAATAAACGGAAAAGGAAAGTGATCCTTACGTGTGGCTGCATTCAAAGCTCGGTAATCAATGCACACGCGCCATCCTGTGACCAGCCTCGTAGCTATGAGCTCGTCTTTTTCATCTTTAACTACTGTCATGCCTCCCTTCTTGGAGACAACTTGAGTGGGACTCACCCACTCACTATCAGAGATGGCATAGATAATGCCGGCATCCAACCACTTCAACACCTCCTTTCTCACAACTTCTTGCATTGCTGGATTTAGTCGTCGCTGGGGCTGCACCTTTGGCTTGTATTCTTGCTCCAATAGAATACGATGCATGCAAATAGAAGGACTAATTCCTCTGATGTCAGAAATAGACCATCCTATAGCTGACTTGTATTTCCTTAAAACTCGCATCAACTTCTCCAACTCCAACGGAGATAGGTAGGCAGATACAATAACCGAAAAAGTTTCATTCTCACCCAAGAATTGGTACTTCAAGTGCTCTGGAAGTTGTTTCAGCTCAATTTTGGGTGTGGCCGCTGGCCCGGCTGATCCCTCTGGCCTTCTTGATTCCTCTGACCTGGCTGATTCCTCTGGCCTGGCTGATTCCTCTGACGCAGAGAATTCTTGTTCCACCAACTTCCTTCCCCCATCCACAGTTTTGCGAATATCCATGTAAGGTACATGATCGATGGGATGTCTCTCTACAGCCTCCAGCTCTGCAATATAATCTAAGATTTCATCACACGCCTCGTCTAGATTGGAGTAAGGGTATAATGACTGTGTGATGCACTCCTCCAAAGGATCGTCTACAGCTGCAGGGGAATCCATTACAGACTCTATCATGTTGCACTCATCCGGCTGCGGCTCGGCTGGCTTCTTCATCACATCATAGATAGACAACGTCATCTTCTCATTATTGACACGGAAAGTAAGATCTCCCTCTTGTACATCTATCAATGCACGACCCGTAGCTAGAAATGGACGCCCCAAAATCAATGGAGTATTCTTATCTTCCGGCATGTCCAAAACTACGAAATCTGCAGGAAAGATAAACTGCTCCACCTGCACTAGAACATCCTCCACAACTCCCTTAGGATAAGTGATGGAACGATCCGCCATCTGCAATGCGATAGAGGTAGGCTTGATATCTCCAATCTCCAACCGGTTGAAAATAGAGAGAGGCATCAAATTGATGCTTGCCCCTAAGTCACAAAGAACGCGGGAGAAGTTCTGCCCTCCAATCACACAAGCTATTGTAAAGCTGCCGGGGTCCTTTTGCTTCAATGGTAGTTTCCTTTGTAGCACTGCACTGCATTCCTCGGAAAGATTGATCGTCTCATATTTCCCCAACTTCCGCTTGTTGGAGACTGCATCCTTGAGGAACTTGGCATAGCCTGGCATATCTCTCAAAGCATCAAGTAAAGGAATGTTGATGTGAAGCTTTGAAAACATCTCCATGAACTTGGCTAATTTCTGATCCATCTTCGGCTTTGCCAGGCTATTCGGGAAGGGTGCTACAGGTTTATACTCTGGCCTGGGAAACTTAGGAGTAAGATTAGGTTTCTTAGCATCAGAGGTTTTCGACGATGCCTGAGAAGTTGACGGTGAATCGCGCACAATTGTCTCCAGGTCATCCTCCTCAACAATCTCGACATTTGTCTCCTTTCCATTCTTGCCGTCCCGCTGCTCTGCAGAGGAATGGTGATTCTTCTGCTCTGGCTGGCTCATCTGCTCTGGCCGATCCCTCTGCTCCGGATGATTCTGATACTGGGTCCCGCTTCTCAAGTGAATTGCATTACACTGATTTTTGGGATTAATTTCAGTGTTGCTGGGAAAGTGGCCCGGCTTGTGCTGTGCAGCTGCTTGGTTAGCCATTTGACCAACTTGATTCTCTAACATCTGCACCTGTTTAGAAAGTGCTGACACATTTTGCTCCATGTTGAACATTTTGGTTCCCAAGTTTGCCGAGTTTGTCTCCATCCCGGTGACCTTCACCAATACTTGCTTCATCATTTCCTCCATTGAATCTTTTTTTGGCTCATTGATGACTCCCCCACTAGAAACAGAAAATCCAGGTGGAGGTTGCAAAGCATTGTTGGGATTTGAATAGGAAAAATTCGGATGATTCCTATTATTTGGATGATACGGTGGATTGCCGCCCTGATGTCCTTGATAGTTTGATCTATTCAATTGGTACTGCCGCTGGACATAATTAGCGTCTTCCAGTTGCGACACATCAGGTAAACTCGGCTGCTGAGGAATTTTAGCTAGTAGTGTCTTTCTCTCCATCTCGTACTGCTTTTGAAGAGCTTCATATTTCTCCTTAAAATCATTTCTCTCCTCATTCACAGCTGCAATTCTTCTCGTGGAATTTCTGTCATTCGGCCATTGATAACTGTTGGAGGCCATCTCTTCTATCACACGATATGCCTCCTTTGTATTTCTATGGAGAAGACATCCACCTGCAGTGGCATCCACCATACTTTTTGTCAGACCAGTCAAACCATTATAAAAGTGAATGATTTGCTGATCCTCTGTGAACCCATGTTGCGGGCAGTTCCTGAGCAGCTCGCGAAATCTTTCCCAGGCATCATGAATGGTCTCATCTCCTTGCTGGGAAAAGTGAGAAATCTCTGCAATGATTTTCTGAGCTTTAGAGGCAGGAAAGTATTTTGCTAGGAAAGCTCTACACAAATCCTCCCATCCAGTAATGGCCCCTCTGTCCAGACTCTTGAACCACTCCTTCGCTCTGTCCCTGAGAGAGAATCCAAACATCTTCATTCTGATGGCATCAGGTGGCACTCCATTCTGCTTAATAGTGTCGCAGATATCTAGGAACTGGGTAATGTGAGCATGCGGATTTTCAGAAGCCGCTCCACTAAACTGCTCAGCTTGCACCATGTTTATCAATCCCGGCTTCAGCTTGAATGTGTTGGCTTGCACAGTTGGTCCCCATTTGCCTCATTGAAATTGATCAACCCGAGGCTGATACATGTGATTCAGTGGTGGCTCTGGTGGAGGAGCCCGGTTGCGCTCTCTTTCTTCATCTAGTTGCCTCTGAAGGTTTGTCACGACTTGCACAAGAGTTGGAAGGTCCATGTTATTCTCTGCCATTGCTAGCTTTTTCTTTTCGCGGTTGTCTCTTTTGTATTGCTTTTCGATTTCCAAATTCAAAGGTACTAGATGTTCCTTTCCTTTGGATCTCGTGATCATACACGCCTGAGACAGAAAAACAGAAATTTAAAAACTAAAAATAAAATAAAATTAAAACTTATAACGCCTGGAATAATGCTTAAGTCTAATCAGAAATATTAAAGTAAATTCTAAACAGTCCCCGGCAACGGCGCCAAAAAGTTGATCACTAAGTTCTTAGCAACAAATACTGCAACTAACACAGGCAATTGTAGCAAGTAAAAAGTAACCGAGTATCGTATCCACAGGGACTATTATAACGAATCACTCAAAGTAATCCTAATTAAACTTTAGTAATATTCAGGCAAAACAATTATAAAGGTGAAACTCGAACTAAATTTAACCAAATAAAACTAAAGAGCATGTAAACTATGATAATTAACTCAAATATAAGGAAAGCTCTGACTCTAGGGATGTACTTTCACTAATCAACTATATGCATTTAACCTATTGATTCAATTACCAATTTTAATCCAACCCTGATGAAAGATCACTATATTATTCACAAGCGTCTCTAACGACCACCTATGAACGTAGATTAATAAACCCCTTTTCGCATTCAAGACTCCAAGGAATAAATTAACTCCAAATATCACATAAAGAATAGCTTCCTATAGGTTCACCTATCGCATTCAAGACTCAAGGATAATACTATATCATGCATTCCTGAATCGGCTGAACAATTATCGCATTCAAGACTCAAACTGAACAGCTAGACATGTAAATCATTGATCAGATAATTCACAAGAGAATAAGCACCAAGAATCATGAATCACAAGTTGGAGGGCAAATTGATATCAATAAATCAAAAACACATAATTAATTAGCTATGTACAAACCCTAGGTTCAGAATAAAAGAACTAGCTAAACATATTGAAATAAAACATAAACAAAATTAAAGAGAAAGCAATTGTAAAACTGAATTAAATAAAAACCGAATAAAAAAAACTGAAGTAGCGCTTGAATCTTCAATCTTGATCCAAGCCTTGAAAACTAGAAAGCAATAAAATTCTAAAGCTAAAAACTAAAGTATGAATGCTAAGGTTTTCGTGTCTGCCGTCTGATGATCTGCCTTAGGTCAAAAGAGGACCTATTTATAAGCTTCAGATTTCCTTCAGATCACCATGAAAGTTGCCATACAAAGTAGAATTCTAATGGTAATAGAATCGTGTGATTTACGGCAACTCTCCAGCTAGATGCGCACTCCGAAGAAACTCTCCCACTCGCGCCGACTTCGCAGTTCTCGCCAGAGGAAAGGATGTCACCAGAGTAACGGGTCACGCCAGAGGATTGACGAATTCTCTGCTATCGCCAGAGGAATGGGTGATTTCTCTGGCTTCTCGATTCCGCTGTAATGGACTTCTCTGAATATTGATTCCTCTGACTTTCACTTCTCTGACTGATTTCTCTGCTCTGTCGGATCCCTCTGACTTGGTTCCTCTGGTCTGGGTTGTGACTTCGCTGGATATGACTTCTCTGACTTCGCCAGAGAAATGGTCTCGCCTCTGGCATTGATATCTCTAATCTCGCGACTCCTCTGGCTTTTGACTTCTCTGACGAGTTGCTTTCTCTGATGCCAGAGGAACGGTGATTTCTCTGCTCTGGAGATGTCGGCTCCGCTTCTCTGATATTCCACGGATTTCTCTGGACTGGCTTTTGATTCCTCTGCTCTGGCATTCCAGAACACTTAGAAAACGCCTAATTAATCCAAAATTCTCCAAAATTGCATTCTTTCATCTGGTAAGCCTAAATCTCCTGCAAAGCATAGAATACACCATAAAACGCACCGAATTCCAGAAGATTATCCTAAAATACGCACATACAAACCCCTAAAAATAGTGTAAATTAAGCATAAATCAGCCACGCTGTGTGGACGTTTACTGCATAACTCCCACTACTTTAATGGATTTAAATATTTTTAATAGAAACCTCTTCTGACAAACTTATGAGAAACAAAAATGAAGTAAGCCACGCTGTGTGGACGTTTACTCACATTGCTAATCACTTTGTCTAGAGACCGCATGTGGAGGTCTAAAATAATTTTAATTGCTTAAAATTATTAAAACTGCTTAGTCTTTTTAAAAATTCAAAAGGTTTGTTCATGCTCAAGCACATAATCCTAATCATGCCTTTCTAGAACGCAACATGTAAAACATGCTCGCAGAATTCTAAAACATGTTTAAGAAAACGATAAACCTACTATCATGCTTGTCTAAGCGCAGTTAATAAAGCATATTAACAAGCAGAAATGAACAAAAGCAGGTAAAGAGCATAAGGGATTAACACCACGGCATGCAAAGAACAATAAAAAGAAATTAAAATTCTTCGTGACCCATTCGTGGAATCCCAACATCTATTCTATTTTTAAAGAAAAATAAAATAAATAAAAATAAGCCCAAAAACTAAAACTCGGCCTGAACACTTAGGCCCGTCGTTGGAAATAGGGTTTGGCCCCCTAGGGTTTGAGATGCGCAGCTAGGGTTTGGAGACCCTAGCTGCCGCCGCCTCCCTTGCACAGCCGCCGCACAGCGCCGCCGCAGCAGCAGCCTGGCGTGCGCCGCACCAGCAGCCCGGCATGCGGGCAGCTCAGCGGCAGCAGCCTCTGCGCGGCATCCGACACACAGCAGCAACCGGCTCAGTGTTCTCGGCGTCCAGCAACAGCACGGCAGCAACAGTAGCAGCAGCGGCAGTCCCCGGCGCGCGCGGCAGCAGCAGCAGTCTACGACAATAGCAGCGGCAGCGCGCCGCCCGCCGGGCGCGCAGCGCGCGCAGGCGCGGCCCCGGGCGCGCACCGCCCCTGCCGGCTGCTTCCCGTCACACGCCCTGCCACAGCCTCGGCCCGCCTGGCCTCACCACCATCCGGAAGCCTCGGTGACAGCAGCACCCGGCAGCACGGCAGCCTGACCAGGCGTGCGCGGCGCACAGTGCGCAAGCGCTTGTGCGCTCTCTGCCCTCGGCGCCGGTAGCCCGTGCCGCTCCGTACCCGTCACGTCTTCCTCTCACCGTTCTTTTGTTGTTGATTCGTCGTCATCTTCGTCTCGTTTCTCAGTTTTACAGATTTACAACAGGAAAAAAAACAAATACAAGTGAAAACCTAATCTAACCACGGATTTTCTCGCGGTGAAAAACGATTACAACGTCAAACGACGTATCCCACGAATCAACAGACCACGAAGAACAACAGCAGTAAAAACAACGCACATTATTAATCGTACATAAATTAATAATAGAGCCAAGAAATTAATCCTGGGCTCTGATACCAATTGAAGGAATATTAAATTGAATTAACGTTCCGCTTTGCCCGATGATCGTTTCTTGGTTATTATTAATTTATCATACAACGATTAATCCTAACATGCTCCTATGAATTTAACAGCTGCACATAGGTGTTAGGAAACACTTACTTGTAAAACGGATGCACAGGTTGTTGATGATCGTGTCGAAAGACTCCAGTTCTGATCTTCTCGACTGTATCCCGCTCAGCTTTCACCGTTGGATGGACAACGAACTGTGAAAGTCCCAAGGCAGAATGCTCCACACGTTTCCTGCGCCTCCTCTCAGCTCTCAAAACCTAATAATTATCAGTGTGTCTTTTCGGATAGCTGACAGCTGTATTTTATAATACAGAAAAGAGGGGGAGGCGCCAGTTATGGTGTATGGGGTGATTTCTAGCCCTACTTGGGCTAGGAGACATTGGGCCAGTCCAGGGACCAGATACAAGGAATAAAGATGGGCCTCAAATAAATTAATTTATCAATGGTCAGCCCAGACCATAATTAATTTATAAATATCAGTTCATTCCACTAGAGAACCGATATTGACTTACCCCTTTATTGCCGGTGATGAGTCGGGGCTTGTATTTAGACTTATTAAATCCTCGTATTTAAAATATCCGACATCCATTAATTAATTATAGCTCTGACAGCCTTAATTAATTAATCTCTTTATAATCCTTAAGCAGTACCACTCAAAACTTATTATTGCGCTTGAACTTAATCAACCTGTAGGGTTTAATGCAATAAACATTATTGAGCTCCTTAAGGGGATGTCATTATCCTATACGGATACGAGTACCAATACAGATAATCAGATATCATATATTAACTGCTATCACCCAAGATATAGAGTACTCAAGTTACTATATAACTCTCGCTCATAGTAAGTCAAAGTGATAAACGAATCAACATATATATCTGAAATCTTATTAGTATTAAGATCTTATAAGTCACCGAGATCTTTAATTCTTCACTTAAGTCAGATAGAAGAATATATCTCACTGTGGTCCTATCAATACGTTGTGACGTACCAGTATAGATAAGTAGTCAAGACAAACTACTTCCATCTATACCGCAGCCTAAACCAATAACTTGTCCTAGAGTTATTTCGGCTGTGATTATATTATATCTCTTAAGGTTATTCCAATTATACGGTCTTCTGTGATCTACAACACACCATATAATCTACTTATACAGAGATAAAGAACATACATATGCAATCATGAACCCAATCAGATAGGAGATTAAATAGTGAACACAGGAATGATTGTATACAAGCATAAAACGTTCTTTCTTTCAGTATACAAATCCAACACATACCAGGGGTATGCTTTGGGATTCTCATATCTCAGATAAAACACTGAGGGGTACTACGCTTTAGCTCCATGCTGGTAAACATGACATTGCAATCTGGGCTGATAATGTCCATTCCGACCACATTTCTACTCTTTGCCTCTTACTGGACCTTTCTTCTTCCACAATGTTAGGTCCGGAGGGTCTCGAATAGGTGTATGGGGGGGAGAATACACCTATGGGCTATTTTTCCCTCTAAAACAGAGGGATCTCAAGAAAGAGATCTAAACGAAACTTTACAAGCAAACTATGACACCTGTTAACTGAAATGAGTTTTGACCAAACAGGGTTGACGACTGATACTGAAAAAAGGAGTTATCAGTTAAGTTACTGGAACTTAACTGATGCACGTAAAGGCTTCAGTCGAGTTTGCTAAAACAGAGATGATATCACTCTTCCTGACTATCAGATGATAGATCAGTCAGACTGATGTCATACGCAGCGGAAATAACTTTGTTTCGTAATAGCCTCGGTTGAGAACGTTGTTAGTCTTATGTTTCTCTTTACGGTTATTCAGTACTCAGTTTATCAATTGAAATAACACAAGTAAGAATGTAAAACTGAAAGCTGTAAATAACACATAGATTTTTACGTGGTTCGGAAAACACTTCCTACATCCACGGTCGATTGATCAGACCAACAATCCACTCCGCAAGTGCTTAACTGGTGCACTGCAAACCGAACCGTGTGCTTGCCGGGTGCACACAACCGTACCACTGAAGATTCCACTCTTCAGTACCCACACTTCACTCATGTCGGATTTCTCACTCCTAGCACAACCCGTGCTAAGATCTCACGGAGTCAGAGTACCTTCCTGAACTCCTAACCGCTCAAACACTCGATTCTATCTCTCGAAAGGAGGTTTGAAAACTTGCCAACTATACTTCAAAGAACAAGTTCTTTGGAGCAAGTTTGACCTAGGCTTCTGGGTAAACAGAGGTTTCCCTAAGGTCTAAGAGAATGTGTGTAATCAGTAGTGACTGATTTTTGACTTTGGAATTCTCTTCTTCGATTCAAGCTTTGGGGAGGTTAAGCTTTCGGCTGAGAAACTATTCTGGCAGAGTTTCAGCTTATGTCGTTGAATCGGTGAAGATTGAAGTGATCCTCGAGCGCTATTTATAGGAGAGGTCTTGAATAGATCCGTTGGCGGAGAACGTCTTCAAGATTTCTTCCGCTGGAGAGCATTTCGAATTTGGGCTGAAGCTTCAATCTTCGAGGTTCCTTGTTTGGTGGGAACGACTATGTTGAAGAGCAGGAGATGTGACGTCTCTGATAAAGTAGCCACCAAATAGGAATGACCTCTGCAGAGAGGGATGATCCTGAGATCTCTGCATTTAATGCGGCTGTACTTTGTGAGTACGTGGCTTCCTTTGAATGTTGGAAGTTCAGTCCGAGGAAGAATGCTTAACTGATACTTGACTTTAGTATCAGTCAGCTGAGTCCACGAGGCACGCATTAAGTAATCAGTTCCGAACTGATTCTTCAACTGATACTTCAGTTGGTATCTTCAGTCTTCAGTCTTCAGTCCTTCGTCCTTCAGTCTTCAGAACCGCAAGCTAAACTAGAAACGAACTCTAACACTTGAGTTCAAACAGTTCTAGTTTATTACAATTAAGACCTATGGATTTTGGTATCATCAAAACAAGGATTAGGATATTCCACAAGGTTCCCAACACACAATATTGTTTTCCCAGGAACGACCTGACCTGACACAAAAAAGGAAAAAAATAGGGCTAAATGGCCCAAAAGTCGAAGATGCATCAATGCCCCTCAACACAAAGAAGCGCAGATCTAAAAGGACTAAAATAGCCTTCTAAGAGTATAGCAGAAAGACTAGTTTACCCTCCATTTTGTAAACTCTATTATTAGTGTTTTAATTGTAAAAGCAAGTTGAATGATTATGAATAGACCGTTATGTTGCACATTTGAATTTCATTTCATCCTTCTTGTGTTGAGTCTACTTTAGCTTCGTGAATCCCTTATTTTTCACTTCTTTCTGACATCGTTTCCCTCACCAAATCGAGTCCAAATCTGCTATGATTAATGTCATTAGGAATTGATGTTGAGCCTAAAACCCAACTCAATAATGACTGAAAGAATTTGCGAAATGTACAATCCAGTTGCTAACGTCTTGGACTTGCCTATTTTGCACATAAAGTAAGACAGGTGCACGATCTCCTAAAATTAATTTATTGTGTCCTCACAGAGTCTAGGTGATATAAAGATGGTGAGATGGACATGTTAGGCCTTAATGAGAGAAAAACTAAAATTGAGACTCACGCATAGTGATCACCAATTTCAGTAGCAAGATAATATGAATTGCATCGTGTTCATCTACATGCATGCAAAACGATTGTTCTCTAGCTTTCCATCTGCATGCGTGCATGTAAATTTTTTATAGGTCATGAATAATGAGTTTACCCTTTTTTTTTTAAAGAATTTGTGTTGTTTACACAGAGAGTGAGATCAATTATATGGCTTTATTCCCTTTTAAGGGTTTTTGTTGTTTTACGCAGTGGGGTGGGGAAGGGGGTACCTCTTTTAATTTTATTTCATCTTTTGTTAAATTTTTTTTATAGAAATTAAAATATTGACATGTATGTGACACTTAAATAATAATAGGCCACATAGACGCCAAATCAGTTTTAATTTGACCGGAATTATTCGTCATGGAAAAAATCAGAAAACACTAAGTTCGTGTATTTACACGCTAATAACCCTTTTGTTAATCAAATTCACACAATTAATCTATTAATCCTAATTACCAATTTAATTCAATCATGATGAGAGATCACATAGATAATCATACACTCTCGCTAGAGCAGTTTATGATAGTAGATTAGTAAATTCTCTATCTCCGCTAGGTCTAAAAAAATCTACTAACTCTCAAAAGCACATAAGAATAGTTCACATCGCACATTCCTGAATCCGCTAAACAGTTATCTCCGCTAGGTCTTAAACCGAATAGCTAAACATGCAAATTATTGGCTAGATAATCCATAAGAAATAAGCACCAGGAATTATGAATCAGAATCTGGAAGGCAAAAAGACATCAACAAATCAAACACATAAATCTAATCAACTATTTACAAACCCTAGAATCATAAAAGAAAATGAGCTAGACATAAATAAACAAATACTCCCTTCGTCCCACTGTATCTGAGACTCTTTCTATTTTGAGCGTCCCACTGTAAGTGAGACTCTTTCATTTTTGAGTAAAACTTTTTCCCTTTAAACATCTTTTCACTTTTTTACCTACACACAAAATACACGTTTCTTAATTCTCGTGCCCAAAAAAAAAAGTCTCACTTACAGTGGGACGGAGGGAGTAAAAGACATAAATAAAAAGAAAGCAATAGAAATAAATGAAATAGATAAAACCCATAATGAAATTTGAAGTAACAGGTGGAATCTTGAATCTTGCAGAAAATAAATCTAATCTATATAAGCTATAAATTCTAAATGTAAACTGAAAAATATGAAAATATGGAGAAGAAAGGTGTAAAACTTTATAATATAGGCACAAGGGATAAATATAGTACAAAACTCGAAAACACTGATAAAAGCCTAAAAATCCGCAAAAACGCGTGGAAAATAGCGACTTCGGCGACCCGACTGGTGATCGCCGCATGGGTCGCCGCTCACAGGCCAAAATGTCTTCTTGAGGGGGTGCTCGCCGACTGGATCGCTGCGGGGTCGCCGCGCCTCCGCTGCTGCACGCGACTTTTTGTTTTGACCATATCTCTCTCGTCCTAACTCCGAATTCGTTTACGCTCACAAACTCGTATCGAGATGATCTATAACTTTCACAAGACCATGCTTCCAAATCCAGCCTTCATATTTCTGTAAAATCCATCGAAGTTTGAGCAAGTATTATATTTCACAAGATAAAATAATATAAGCACAAAACAACTATCAAATAGTACTCAATTTCCTATAAAATTAATATCATAAGAACATTAAAAACTATAGAAAAGTGAGTGTTTTTTTTTGTTAAGAAAAGTGAGTGCTATTAGTATAGAAATTATAACAAAATTAAATATAAGCTTAATTGTATATAAATTATTGAACTTTTATCAAATTATAATTTTACATATAAATGTAGGGTGATAATTATTAAGCTATTAATTCGATATGATTTTCATACCAATTACGATCTTGAGTGTAATATTTATTATGTTATTGATTTAGTTTGATTTTGTTATCAGTCAAAATATCGATCAAATTTACTCCTGATATGACTATCCGAATAATATAATTTTGCATACTTTTCAAATATTAATTGCATTGTGTCATCACAAACATTTTAAAGTTTGTATAAAAAATTTAAATATAATGAAAATAAAATAATTAGTATATAATTAACCCTTAAGGGTCCTTACTTTGGTTGTAAATTTGTCATTGGAAAATGATGGGCAAGAAAAAATGAGAAAATATTAATCTTTTTTTCATTTTTTTTATCATTTATTTATTAGTGATGAAAATATGAGAAAATGTTGAAAAATATTTTCAAATTTCTATTTTAAAATAATATTATTCAATATTAGAAAGAAAAGGAGCTGGCCACACAAAAAATATTCCATATTACCTGAAGAAAATTTTTCATTATAATAAATATATAAAAATAATAAAAAATTAATTAAAATATATTTTTTCTCTTATTCCATGAAAGCAACGCACCTTAAATATAAATTTCACGTCCACGTATGACGTAGCATTTAGCAATGAAGATACTTAAATGATGCTAATAAATAAATGTGAGACAAATCTGACCCTGTCCATGAATTTAATAAGTAACTAATTCAAAAAAAGAAAAAGAGGCGCCAGATTGTGATGGGAGGCGGTTTCCCGCCAGTTTCCGCCCCCCTCCTCCCTCTCTCCCACGCCGTGAAAAGGAAAACCGCCGCAATCCCCGCCGTAGTCGCTAACCGTCCGCCGATGGCCGAGACTCAGCAAATGAAGAAGTCTAAGACGCCCTCTAAAGGAACCCCCAGAGCAAAGCAGCGCATTTCTTCAGACCACCTGATTGCTCCCCAAACCCCACAATCCGCTACACCTGCTGCCATCAATCTCAGACGCTCTCACCGCCTCAGCGCCGCCACGCCGGAGAGTCACCCCGTATTATCCACCTGTGATACTCCTCAATCTGTTACCAGAACTACGAAAAATCTCGAGAATCCGACCTCAATTTTACCGACCACCATTTCAATTACCCCTGCATCTCCACAGCCCACAGAATCTCGGAGGAAGAGGAAATTTCAAGAAAAATCGGTTGCGAGTGCGGAGAGAAAAAAGGATCTAAGGAGTGGCAAGTGTAGACGAGCTGATAACAAAGTCAAACAAAAGGTGTATTACAAGAAAGTTGTGTATGACAGCGGCGAGTTTTCAGCAGGGCACGATGTGTACGTGAAGAAACGGTCCGACGCTAGCTCGGATGATGAAGATCCGGAGGTGGAGGAATGTAGAGTGTGCTTTAAGCCGGCTGGGAGGCGGGTTATGATCGAGTGTGATGATTGCTTGAATGGGTTTCATTTGAAGTGCCTGAGCCCGCCGCTAAGGGCAGTTCCCGAAGGGGATTGGATGTGTCATTATTGCGTGGCGAAAAAGAATGGAGAAATGGTGAAATTTGCTGAGCCACCGGCGGGGAAGAAGAGGGCCAGGACTGCCAGGGAGAAGTTGCTTTCAAGTGATTTATGGGCTGCACATATTGAGAGGTTTGTGCTGTCAATTTCTTTGAAATTCTTATTTTTTCTGCGGAATTTTCACTGGTTGGTTAATCTTCTGTTTTGTGATTTTCGTTTGGATCTCTGAAGTTTATGGAAGGAAGTGGATGGTACGTATTGGTTTCGAGCTCGGTGGTATATTATTCCGGAGGAGACTGCTGTGGGGAGACAACCTCATAATTTGAGGAGGGAGCTCTATAGGACCAATGATTTTGCTGATGTTGAGGTGAATTTTGTCATCTTTTTCTCTCTAATAAGATTGGTTTGCTTGTAATTCTATTAAGTTGCAATGGTAATTGTTGATAACGAGGAAATGCATAAAGTAAAGTTGCTTTTTGAGAGGAAAACAAATTGCCAATTATTTCTTGAAGGAAAAGTTACACTACCAGCTGCATAGTTCGTGCTATTTATAGATGATAGCACGAGTAGGTTACAACCAGTAGGCCAATCAGGAAAAGACAGATGGCAAAGAGAAAAACAAACTACGGAAATAAAAGCAACAAAATATGGTTCTGTAACTCATGCATACAAACATATATGCACACTTCCTTTACCCCCCCTCAAGCGTGGAATGATGCAGATCAATCAATCCAAGCTTGGACAGCAGAGTGCGAAAGCGGGGACCTCCAATAGACTTAGTGAAAAGATCGGCGAGCTGTAAAGTAGTAGATATATGAAGTGGAACAAGAAAACCAGCAGTATACTTCTCGCGAACAAGATGACAGTCGATTTCCAGATGCTTCGTGCGTTCATGAAAAACCTGATTTTTCGTGATGTGAATGGCAGCTTGGTTGTCACAATAAAGTGGCAAGGGAAGGGGAAGCTGGACAAAGAACTCCGCACAGAGATGAGAGAGCCAAGTCATCTCTCGGACAGTAGCACTAAGGGCCCTATACTCAGCTTCTGCAGAAGAGGCGGAAACAGTAGCTTGTTTCTTGCATCGCCAAGAAACTAAAGACCCACCAAGCAATATGCAGTACCCCGTAAGAGAGCGGCGAGTATCGGTACAAGTCCCCCAATCGGCATCACTATAGGACGTGAGAGTAAACTCACCAGCAGATGGATAGAACAACCCAAGTGAAGGACACCCTTTTAAGTACTTAACCACATGTAATGCAGCATCCCAATGAAGCTCAGAAGGAGAACCCACGAACTGACTAAGTTGCTGGACAGCATAAGTGATGTCTGGTCGTGTAAGGTTTAGGTAGAGCAATCGCCCAACTAATCTGCGGTATGCATCAGGTTTGAAATAAGCAGGAGAGTCATTATGACTAAGTTTGCAATTTAAGGGCAGAGGAGTAGAAACTGACTTGCAACCGAGAAGCCCTGCAGAGTCAACCAAATCAAGTATGTACTTTCGTTGATTCAAACAAGTACCAGAATCGCCCCGAGCAATCTCCATACCGAGGAAGTATTTAGCAACACCCAAGTCTTTTATAGTGAAAGCAGAGTGGAGATACTCCTTCAATTCTGTGATCAAGGCCACATTAGGTCCCGCAATAAGGACATCATCGACATAAACCAACAAACAAAGAAAGGAATCACCTGTTCCTTTAACAAATAAGCAATGATCGGAGTGAGATTGAGTAAATCCAAACTGAAAAAGATGTTTACAGAACTCTGCATTCCATTCCCTGGAGGCTTGCTTCAAACCGTATAAACTCTTCACAAGCTTGCATACTTGCCCAGGTTGGGCTTTGCCATAACCCTGAGGAGGCTGCATATAAATTTCATCATGCAAGAAACCATGTAAGAATGCATTATTAACATCAATCTGATGTATATGCCAAGCTTTACACGTTGCTATAGCAAGCAGAAACCGTACTGTAACAAGTTTAGCAACCGGGGAAAATACCTCAGTGTAATCAATCCCATATTCTTGATTGTAGCCTTTTGCAACCAAGCGAGCTTTGTAGCGCTCCACTGTACCATCAGCATTCAATTTAACTTTATAAACCCATTTAGAGCCAATAGCTCTTTTTCCAGGAGGTAACTCACTTAGAATCCAAGTATGATTGGTTTCAAGGGCTGTTAGTTCTGCCTGCATAGCAGTCACCCATTCTGGTGAGTTGCTTGCTTCAACATAAGAATTTGGTTCACGAATGGATTGAATGTTAACAAGAAAAGCAGTATACTGTGGGGTAAGAACAGGAGATGTAATGTAAGGAAATGTAGGTGGAGTAAGAGTGTCATGAATAGATGTTTGAGAAACTGGAAGAGTAGCAATAGAACCAATATAATCTTTCATCCAAGATGGAGGCTGACGGGTGCGAGTGCTCGCACGCACTGCTCTGTCTGGAATAGGTTCATCAAGGGAAACAGGAGCAGGAGATGATATAGGCATAGGGTCTGATGAATCAGTAGATATGGGTGGAGAAATGGTAGATGATGGAGTGAGCTGAACTGGAGGTTCATCAGTGTAGAGAGGTGGTAGGTAGGAAGGACAAATGAGTGGTAGCTGATGAAGAGAAGCATATGGATATGTGGATGGCAGAAACTTAACATCCCTCCAAGTGATAACCTTACACTCGGTTAAATCATACAACAAATAGCCTTTGTTGTTCATCGCATATCCAAGAAAGACACATCGAATGCCTCTTGAGTCAAATTTCTTCTTTGTGGGTGACAAATTCACAGCATAAGCAAGGCATCCAAAAGGCTGCAAGAGATTCATATCAACTTCCTTATTAAACATAACAGTGAATGGAGTCTCCCATCCAAGGACTTTGCTAGGTAAACGATTAATAAGCCACGTAGCAGTCAACAATGAGAAAGGCCAAAAACTAGTAGGCAAGTTGCTATCAAACATCAATGCCCTAGCAACTTGTAATAGGCTCCTATGCTTGCGCTCAACTATTCCATTCTGCTGTGGAGAATATACACAAGTTCTCTGATGGTGTATACCAAACTCAGAAAGCATAGCAGCCACATCTTTGTTAAGAAATTCTGTCCCATTGTCTGTCCTTAGAATTTTAACTGATTTACCAAATTTAATCGATCTACTCCAATTTAGGAAGTTGTTACCTGTCAGCTGAGCAGAGACCAGCTGCATCCCAGGATGATCTGCATTATGTAGCTGCAGAACTTCCTCAATCTGCTTCGGATCCATCGCAGATCTACGTGTCCTCTCAAGGTGACGATCAGATTCCGATCGGCGCCGTGAATCGTCGTTATTAACCTCTGGTTCCTCCACCGGATCTCCTATTTCCTCATTCACGAGGACGTTCCATGGTGTGCGTCGAGTTTTCGCCATTAAAACTCAAAATCATGTGGCTCTGGATACCATGTTGATAACGAGGAAATGCATAAAGTAAAGTTGCTTTTTGAGAGGAAAACAAATTGCCAATTATTTCTTGAAGGAAAAGTTACACTACCAGCTGCATAGTTCGTGCTATTTATAGATGATAGCACGAGTAGGTTACAACCAGTAGGCCAATCAGGAAAAGACAGATGGCAAAGAGAAAAACAAACTACGGAAATAAAAGCAACAAAATATGGTTCTGTAACTCATGCATACAAACATATATGCACACTTCCTTTAGTAATGTACCTTGTTATTCAACTCGATTATATGTTCCTTGAGTTTATTTAGTTAAGGGAGCTATGATGAACTGTATGTGTTATTGCTATTAAGTGGCGAACACCTTTTCTTAGGTTAGTGATGTGCCGAAAGACAAGGATTTATGTTTTCCTGTGGTTGATTCCCATTTTACTCTTCTAACAAAGTAATATTTTCTTAGATGGAGTCAATCATTAGGCATTGCACTGTTATGAGCCCAAAGGACTTTGCTAATGCTGGCAGTGAAGGAGATGATGTGTTTATCTGTGAATATGAGTATGACATACAGTGGCATAACTTCAGGCGCATGGCAGAGATTGATAACAATGAAGATGTAAGTTGGGGGTGGATTCCATCCAATGGAATTCCGTATTCTTGTAGGATTTATACATTCTTATTTTATTTGCAGGATGGTGAACGAGTTCATGATGTTGATGATGATGATGATGATAATGATTGGAATTCTTGTGATGAGTTCGACTCTGACTCAAAAGAAGATGTAGTGTACGAGCATGAAAAGAAAACCAGACTATCTCATGCATCTTTGCTTCACCCTGTAGCAGCGGTATTCTAACTTCAACATTGCTTCCACACGAATCTCCATGTTTGTTTACTACATAACCAGCCATTGGATTTGGATTCCTTATACAGAACTCGCGCAAGGGACGGATTTTCGGGCTGCAAAAGATTGGGGCAAAGAAAATACCAGAACATTTAAGATGTCATAAGCAGACTGATTTGGAAAAGGCAAAATCAAAGCTTCTGCTTGCAACACTGCCTAAGTCTCTACCTTGTAGGGATAGGTATGTATTACTAAGGTATCAGAGCACTGATTAATGCAGTACCTTTCCTTTAATCATACATACTTTATGCAGGGAAATGGATGAGATAACCACATTTATCAAAGGTGCTATATGTGATGAGCAATGCCTGGGAAGATGCCTGTATGTTCATGGTGTCCCTGGAACTGGAAAGGTAAAATATTTCCGTATTATATATAGTATAAGACAATCAGTTGTTAAAACCAACTAGCCATCCATACTTTTTAAATCGGGTCGGTATAACTTGCTTGTTATCTGGACCACACTGCAGACCATGAGTGTGCTTGCTGTGATGAGGAATTTGAAGTCTGAGGTTGATGCAGGAAGCATAAGGCCTTACTGCTTCGTGGAGATTAATGGTCTTAAACTGGCTTCACCAGAAAATATATACAGTGTAGGGATGCATTATAACTTCTTCTACTTTGCAGTTTCTGTTGGTGTTCCTAATTTTTGTTTAACTTATTGAGGTAATTATTTCCAGGTAATCTATGAGGGACTAACCGGACATAGAGTTGGTTGGAAAAAGGCTCTCAATTTCCTGAATGCACGATTTTCTAATGAAAACAAGTGTGGAAAAGATACTAGGCCTTGCATTCTTCTCATAGACGAACTTGATCTTCTAGTAACCCGGAATCAAGCTGTACGTTGTGCATATACGTGACATAACCCATATGCTCTTAGGTTCAATATTGTAATAGGCAATTTCCATTTGCAGGTTCTATACAATATTCTTGATTGGCCTACCAAGCCAAATTCGAAACTGATTGTGATAGGTAGGAAATGTTGCTGCCATCAATAAGTTTTGTTAAGTTTCTAACAGGTTGACCTGATTCTGTTGCTTCTTTTTTTATTTTTATTTTTACAAATTCAGGGATAGCAAACACTATGGATCTTCCAGAGAAGTTGCTGCCTCGCATTTCTAGTCGTATGGGCATACAGAGGCTTTGCTTCGGTCCATATAACTACCAGCAACTTCAAGAAATAATTTCTAGTCGCCTAAAAGGAATTGATGCTTTTGAAAAAGTTGCAATTGAATTTGCGTCAAGGAAGGTTCGTATTTTGTTTCATATTTCCTGAATAAGTTGGATTCTGATCCTTCACTTTAGAGGGTGGATGCCAATTGTGACATATGATATGATAAAACCAGGAAGTTTTTTGTGTGGTATTCATACTGTACTTGACCTTAGGTGGCTGCTGTATCTGGAGATGCTCGTCGTGCACTAGAGATATGTAGGCGAGCTGCAGAAGTAGCAGACTATCGTGCTAAAAAAACTGCACTTTCTGGCTCAGATGCTTCAGGCAGGACTTTTTTCTCTGACATTTATTTCTCTGTTCGTTATTTTCTGCAGAATGTTAAGTTGTTTGATTGAAAGTCGTTATCTTTTCCATTTTAATGCCTCTAAAAAAACGAACCTGCAAATACATTATTGTTCCACTGGCAGTAGGTCTGACTAGAATTTAGATACTCATAGTCTTGCACCCTTCAGCCGCAAGAGATATAAATGACATCTCATAATGTTGGATCATGGAAATTTATCCCATTAAGCTCGGTATTTATTTACATGAATTAAGAATCGATAGATCTACCATTCATCTCATTGAAGCAACTAATTACTTCCAAAAAGAATTTCAAATCTTATGTGTCATTAGTTCACTTGCTCCAACTAACCATTTAAAATTACTCATAAGATTCTGTTTCTCGCAAATGTATTTAGAGAAGATCATCAAGCTGTAAAAAGGAATAGAATATGCAGGATTTGAAACACTTTGGTAAAAAATAAACTTAAATTAGGCTGTTTTTTGTTAAAGAAGTCGGTACATCCTAGCACAGTCTTCTTGTTTCCCATGCTATCTCCGCAATGCCCTATCACTGCCATGTTATGGATGTTTTGTTGATGGCTAAGACTTCAAAATATCTGGTTTGCAGGGAAAGTTGTTGCTGGTATGGCAGATGTTGAAGCAGCTATTAAGGAGATGTTCCAGGCTCCTCATATCCAAGTGAGTTGAATGACATTTTATATTACAATTACATCAATGAAATAGTAATCATGTAATAAAAGTTGATCCTTTACTATTTCTTGTTTCTTTTTCCACCACCAGGTGATAAGAAGTTCTTGTAAACTAAGCAAAATCTTCTTGGCTGCTATGGTTTATGAGCTTTATAAAACAGGAATGGGAGAAACGACCTTTGAAAAGGTACTTCAACTCTGCTCAAGAGCTTAGAATTTTGTCATGCAAGTCATGATAATAACATCTGCACAGTTTCGCCTAATAGCAGATACATAAAGTTAACAGATCAAATTGGTTTGGTTCCTGAGTAACTAACTATACATGGTTAAGTAGCCAAGACTGTCTTCCCTTATATTGTGTACATGAATCAACCAGAAGAAAACTACAGCTTGCTCAATCTTTTTTACACCAACGAGTGCCTTCTTTAATAGCTTGTTCCATCTCTACAGTTAGCAATGGCGGTCTCATGCTTCTGTGCTAACAATAGAGAAACCTTTCCTGGATATGACATGCTCCTGAAAGTCGGGTAAGTCATGTTTACGTTGAGTGATAGGATGGATATATAAAATAGTTCAGGTTAATCTACCACTTTGATAGATTGATTAATTTTTGAACTTATTGATCATCTTATCCTTCAAATATCTTGGCAGATGTAAACTCGGGGAGTGCAGACTACTATTGTGCGAGGCTGGGACACGGCACAAACTGCAGAAATTGCAACTGAACTATCCCAAGTGAGTCCCTTTAAAAACAAAACCAAGCGTTGATGGTCTATCAATATACACTTCCGAAAACGATTCTTGTTTACTACATCAATGGATTATTTACAACAGTAACACGTATACCTTTTTCCCCTTATTTGGCAGTGATGATGTTACATTTGCACTGAAAGATAGCAAGGACCTACCTTGGTTAGCAAAGTATATCTGAATCTAAAAATTCTTGGAGATCCAATTTAGATGATCCATTCCTGATTTACATTAGAGTTGTATGTTTACACATTTCTTGAATTTATGACCATGTATGCTCTAAACAGAGCCTAAACTTTGTTTGCTTCTTTTCCTCCCAAAAGGATTGTTATGCAGAGCCTGAAAACATTTATTTAAACTAGCATTATACATTTGTAAACTGAGAAATATCTTTATTATTGAAACATTTGTTGAATATTTTACCTTTCTTTGGAAATGAAGTGCAGCGGATTATGGATTATGTGAGCCTAAATGAAAACTTGATTTCCTTGCGGGGACTTATGTTTAGAAGCTGATGCCTTGACGGGGGCTTTAATCATTGTATGTTCAATGACAACATCTAGGGGTGTCAATGGATGGGTTTCATCCATAATTTATCCGAAACTACTGAACTATAAAGTAACGGTTTTGATTTTAGTTCTAGACTCGACTTGCTCAGACTTGGGACCTAATCAGTCTAGACATGATCTGACCCGTTTGTTTCGGGTCTGGTTTGACCCAACTTGTGATTTTTTTTTTCTTTTGGGAATGACATTTTAAAAATGATTTCAAAAAATAATATTGCAATAATATTTTCTGCCAAAAAGAAAAAGTACAAATAACTTAAATAGATACAAAATTTAACTATTACTCAAATTTTTGAGTAACGACGGTTAGTAAAGGAGACTCAGTGACAAAGGCGAGCAACGACGATGAAATTTGGGTTTTTGAATTGAAAAAGGATTCTGCCGTCTGCATTTTGATATTAGTATTATGTGTTTCTTTATTTTGGGTATTCCCTAGATAATACCATGGGTAATTAATCCGTCTTAATGGTTTTTTTTTTTTTTTTTTTTTTTCATTTTCAGAAACAATTTTAATGGTTCTGAATCAGGTGAAACATACTTATTGACATCCTTAACTCCATCTTTAGTGAGGTGAATATATATGTGCGGCCCTTGACAAATTCGGCATCTCAACAAAGAGCACAATAATTGAACCCGATGGCTCGTTAAAACTCTAGAAAATTGTTGGACTATGATGGAATGATGGAAGAAATATGCTAATTAAGGAAAAAGCGGGAAAGTCAACGCTGATATCATGTGAATTGATCAAGAAGTCAACTCTGCTAGTCTTTGCCAACATCGGAGGATCAATGGAGCATAGAGGAAGTTCAGGTCCAGTTGAGTAACAATGTTGGATCACGTCGGCCTTGTCAGAAACAGAATAAGACGAAGGTTTTTTGGGTGATTTCAGTGTAACTAACTTTGTTAGACATGTCTCATTCGTGAGCTCGTGCGAAGACATTTTTAAGTATGAGGAGTACGCGACTTTGTGTAGTCTAGATTTTCCCTCTATAAATATAAGTTTTTATCTCGTTGGATTCAGGCTCTCCCATTTTTGTAGAAATATATTGTAATGGCCTCAGTTCAATCCAAATACTTTTTCTCTCATAATCATAAAGTGTTCTTGTGTTATTTACTTTCGTCGTATTTCTCTCCTACAAATCATCGAGCTAGCTTTCGCCATTCTCTGAGTAATCTATCCTAAATTAGCAGTTGATTCAATTTGACGTCCTCGATTTTGAATATCTAGTCTGATTCCCTTATTTCCTAGCTCCTCGCTTGATTTCCATACCAAATTTCATTTTTTTTCTTCCGAATTAACTATCTATTTTGTTACTGTTAAATTTGGTTATGGCAACTGGCGCAGTGTTTTCATTTGTCGTGCTGCGCTAATTTATTTACTTAATTCTGTAACACGAGATATACATGTTTATCATGCTACCAAACACTCTTTTTTTTCATTAGAATTTAACGAGGTTTAGGCCAAATTATTTGAATAAAATAGATATTCTTGATTTTGGATATCTTAGTATCACGTAGCCGACTTATCACTTATGTGTGCTATCTGATATGGTATTGTCAATGTTATGATATGTTCAAATCAAAATTCACCCATTATTGTAAGGATGAGGTGGGGTGGTGATGCGTCTTCGACTTTTGGGCCATTTGACCCTACTTTTTCCCTTTATTTATGTCAGTTCAGGTCATTCCGGGGAAAAATAATATTGTGGAGGAAGGAAGGTCCAGTAAGAGACAAAGAAGATAAATGTGGTCAGAATGGGCATTACCAGCCCAGATTGCAATGTCATATTTACCAGCATGGAGCCTAGGCGCAGTACCTCTCAAGTATTACTTGGGGCATGGGAACCCGAAGCAACCCACCTGGTATGAGTCAAACTCGAAGAAGCAATCCGTTTGATCACTACCAGATGAAGCAGCCAACCGAAGCCGAGAAAGGAAAGTGAATTAAGGAAAATTTGACAGGAAAATGCAAGAGAAAGAGCTTGGAAGAATCGAGAACCTTGAGAGTTGACCCAAATTTGCAGCAAGAAGGAAGCTTCAATCGGATCTTCAATCAAATCAATCAAGCAAGGAGCCAGAAAGGAAAGAAGATCAAGATTGAAGATATTGAAGCTGACGCAACTAGGGTTAGCCCTCCACCATTCTGCAGTATTTAAGGATGAAGAAGAGCAGTGGGAAAAGAACTTTTTGCAACTTTAGACTTTTTAGCCGATCTGTGGCATTTGTTTTGCATCCAAAAACAATCTTATTTACATTTGCTATTAGTTATCAAACACTTATTCGCTTTTAGTAGTTATAATTGCAAGGACGACAGTCTCGGGCATTTCGATCTGGGTACTTTGTTGATTATCTATTTCTACTTTGCATTGTGTTTATTAGTATAAATTCATTTCAATTTGTGTTCATGTATTTCAATATGTGTGAGTAGTTCTTTTGGTGAGGTATAAGGGGTGGAAATAATTGTTGTCAATATGTAAACATTCGTGAGGCATTTGTGCTTTCGGTTGAGTCTAGTGGTTCCGGATGGATCTGTGCCGAATCATGGACAATAGGGGCCTGACGGGTGATCTCCGTTCAGTAAAAGGCTGTCTGTGTCATGCAAAGACTAGGGTATATACTAGGGCGTGACAACCGGTATACCCACAACCGAGTAGCTGAGCAGCGTCAACAAAAGGCATTGTAGATCCGGAAGACAATGAAATGATTGATAGGATACACTGTTCTTCCTTGGTCTTGGGCTTCTCTCTAGCAACTACCCATCAGATGTGACGAGGCATAAAGCTATGATTATCAAACGAGAAAAATGACTACTGCGCCGTAGCATGTCTATGACCGGTCGGCTTACAAGCTGAAAATGTTTGTGTCCGGGAGGCATGTGTCACTCAAAGTACGGAGTCGAGGACCTAAGGAGAAGTGAAGCACTGCCTTGTGACTGAGGAATGTGTGACCTTCAGACCAAGTGACTACAATGGACTCAACCATCCTAAGTGTGAAGTGTAATCTCTTGAAACGCCCCAATGTCTTTGGGCCACGTCTTGAGTTTACACGGATCATGGGTGGATCTTCAGTATGCCTATGATAAATAAATATTGACTATGGTTATGACCTAACCTAAAACCTTACTCCTTGTTATGTTTTAGGGGTAATTGCCCCTAAATACATTATCTTTCTCCATTTTCTGGAATTGCACATCACCTTTAAAATCCGGCTTATAATACATAACCTTTCTTTTTCTTCTAGAATTGCACATGGTCAACCAACCACCAACCGGAAAAATGACATGGATGCCGGAAACGCCACATATACAAGCCGAAAAAAAAAATTAATTGATGTGGCAGCCATGAAGGAAATTATAATTTTTTTTGCTATTAAATTCAAATTTTCAGAATATAGAATTAAGGTATTAATTTCCCAAATCTCCAATTTTCCCCTAAATTTCCTAATTTTACAATTTCTCCCATTTTACAATTGCCCTAGCGCTCAGACTTGAATTTTGATCTGCTCCACAATTGCCCTAGCATCCAGCGATCTGCTCCACATTGCCCTAGCTCCAGCAATTACACCAACACCAAGAGAGGCTCCAGCTCCGGCGATTACACCAACACGAACCGACGGCGAAGGCTCCGGTGCACGCGACAAACCGGCGACCATGGCTCTGGCTCACGGGACGAACCAGGCAGGGAGACGAACGTGTCACCGTTGATTTAACCTAGATTGCGATCTTTCCCCTAACATCAGCTGCTAATTTGGATAGATTCCATGAACTCAATTAAAGCGAACAAGCCGGCAATTTGAATTATTCATTATGCATTTGGCGTGGGTTGCTTTCTTTATCCAGGGCCTACTGTGCTGAAAACTTAGTTGATATAATCCTTTTTTGGCTGGTTTAAATGCATTTATCATTGTTGTATTGTTGATTATGGTAGAACTGTAGGGCTGATGGGAAATTATTGTTTTCGTGGGATCTAGTGATGGAAGGTTGCGATCAGTGATGTCAGGAGGCCAACCATCAGGTTCGGCGCAAGCCGATAAAGATCTGTCCGTTCGACAATTTGTTGGAAATGGGGAAATTGTAAAACTAGGGGAAAATTGGGGATTTGAGAAATTAATGCCCTAATTCTAATTCTGGAAATTCAAATTTAATAGCAAAAAAAATATATATATAATTTCCTACATGGCTGCCACATCAATTAATTTTTTTCCCGGCGTGTATATGTGGCGTTTCTAGCATCCACGTCATTTTTCCGGTTGGTGGTTGGCTGATCATGTGCAATTCTAGAAGAAAAAGAAAGGTTATGTATTATAAGGCGGATTTTAAAGGTGATGTGCAATTCCAGAAAATGGGGAAAGATAATGTATTTAGGGGCAATTACCCCTATTTTTTTATCTACGTTTAATTTCTTTGCGCATGTTATATAGATTGAGACTTGTGACACCTCAGTTTGTTGTCGGAGAACAAAATGATTCCTCACTCCCTGTGGGATTCGACCCTATAATTGCTACTAAGACTGATATTTGGTTGTGAGCATAGGAGAGTGATTTATCCGTCTGGGGCAAACACGAGTATTTTGATTGTACCATACGACGGGTGCGTGTCAAAATTGGCACCGTTGCTGGGGAGTGATGCGCAGCAATTTTGTTCTTTTATCATTCCATTTTCCGCTACTGGTGTATGCATGGAACTCGTCGAGCAGCAAGAGCATTGGTGTTTGATCCTGATATTGATAGAACTTAACGCTGACTACGCGTAGGAGTACGGATAGCGAGACGCGAAGCAATGGCAGAGGCCGAGCAGGCGCAGACCCTCAAACAGTTGGCATACCCAACTAATCTCAATCTGAGGCCTAACGGGATTACCTTACCAGACAACCTATTTGCACCTTGGCGGTATGACCTGAAGCCCTCACTGCTTCAAAACTTACCGAAGTTCAATGGATACGCAGGAGAAGATCCACACACTCATCTTCAGGATTTTGAAATGACAATCATGCACCAATCAACTGATGAACAGCGTGAGTACGTCAAGTTGATACTCTTGACTCTTCCCTTTTACTTTGGTGGACAGAGCAAGAAGATGGCTATATGACCTACCCGCAGAAAGTGTGACTACATGGGCACAATTACAGCAGGTTTTCATGGAAGAATTCCTTCCAGCATCAAGAGTGGAGTGGATGAGATGGGATATCTGCAGTATAAGGCAAGATGGGTTAGAATCCTTCTATGAATACTGGACGCGATTTAAAAGGATATTGAGCAATCGTCCTCACCATCAAATTTCTCCAAAGGATCAAGTGAAAAGTTTCGTAAAGGGCATGCGGAGGAATGATCGCAGTCTGGTCTTAGTTGCCTGTAATGGGTCGTTGATGAGCAAAACCCTTATGGAAATCTTTCAACTCTCAGGCACCATGGTAGAAGAATCACATGAAGAAGGACATGAAAGAAATTTAGAGCTGCCAACAAAGAGCGAGGAGAAGGAAGGAATGTCTAAACTGGAGAAAACCATGAAAAAAAGTATGAATAAACTCAAGGAACTTCTTTCGGGATTGACTATACCGAAGAAGATCCGTCAGTGTGGTCTTTGCGATGCTACAGGGCACCAATCTGAAAATTGTCCTAACTTCGGTAAGGACATTGTTGATGTTAATGCTATTGGTGGACATGATGGTAACCCACGCAAGTACGATCCTTTTTCAAACACCTACAACCCTGGGTGGAGGGATCATCCTAATTTCAGATGGAAGCAAGATGATGAACCACAACAACAGAACAATATGGAAGCACCGGGACAACGTCAACAATATAATAAGAACCAACAACAGTATAATCAGAACCAACAACAACATCAATACCAAGCAGGACCACCGCAACAACATTATAACCAGAATCAACAGCAACAACCTCCTTACCAACCGCCATACAGGAGAGCACTGTGGGAGGAAGCTATTGAGAACATGGCTAAGGAAAGAGAAAAACTCCAAAATGAGCTCCGCGCTGGTTTGAACTAGACCAACTAGCAGATCAGTCATTTGACTAAGGCCATGGCTAAGCTGGAGGAAAATAACGGAAAGCTTCCACCACAAGCAATTAATCCCAGAGAGCAAGCCCAGGTTATCCTCACCGAGTTTGTTGAAGGAGAAGAAGATGAAGCTGAGCTTGTTGCTGAAGCAGAAGCCTTGAAGGAAAAGATGAAGAAAGTCGGTATAGGTCCAATTGCTGAACAGATCTGTGGTTCAATGCCAACTGAGACACCTTACGCAGAACGACTGAGACAAAAATCAAAAGCGAAAGAGGCTGGTGAAATGATGAAAATATTTCAAAGGGTGGAGTTAAGCATACCACAACTCGACGCCATCAGAGAAATTCCAAAGTATGCTAAGTTCTCGAAGGACCTTTGCTCAAGAAAGGTGAAGATGGAGAAATAAGTTTGATATGTAATGGGCGAGAGTGTGTCGGCAGTGATCCAACAAAAGCTACCCCCAAAACGGAAGGATCCAGGGATGTTCACCATTATAGGCAATACAGGAGGAACTAACATGGACAAGGCAATGATGGACTTGGGACCTTTCATAAATGTGATGTCGTTAGCCATCTACAAAAGATTGAACATCGAAGAACGGAGGAACACCCGTGCGGTCATACAGTTTGCTGATCGGTCCAATGCTTACCCAGAAGGTGTGGTGGAAGATGTGCTGATAAAGGTTGGAGATTTGATCTTTCCCGCTGATTTCTACGTTTTGGACACTGGACCAGAGGCTGGAGAGAATGCCATATTACTTGGAAGATCATTCATGATGACCGCAGAAACTAAGATTGATATGAAAACCGGAGTCTTCACATGTGAATTTGATGGAGTTATGGAGGAATTCAAAATCTATGAAACTATGAAGAGAAAACAACAAGTGGAGACTGTGGACATGATCGATGCATTTAAACCACTTACACAAGAATATGGAATTGAGTTCGGTTAAGGGGATACGATAGAAAAAGTGATTCAGTATGGCCTAACCGATCGAAATGCAGTGCATATGGAAGACGGGGACATGAAAGAAGTTATCATGGAGCTTTATTCTCTCAAGGAAACCACCCTAGAAGCCGAAGTAGAAGTGGACCAGAAAATTAAAGACATGATCCAGGAAGTCTATTTAGTTGGAGGAACAGAATAAGGCAAACCAGAGTTAATGGCTCAGTATGGGCCGAACGAGAAGCTTTTGCCCTCTATAGTGAAGGCACCCGTCTTGGAACTCAAGAAGTTACCTAAGCACTTACAATATGCTTACTTGGGTCCCGACGAAATGTTGCCAGTTATCATCAGTATAGATCTAACTCTTGTACAGGAGGAGCGTCTGGTTAGAGTCTTATGGGAGAGCAGGGAAGCCATTGGTTGGACCTTGGCCGACATAAAATGGATCAGTCCAACGGAGTGCATGCACCCCATTTATTTGGAGGAAGGAGCAAAACCTATTCGAAATTCACAAAGAAAGATGAACCTAGTTATGAAGGAGGTGGTACTCAAGGAGATCCTGAAGCTCTTAGAGTTGAGAATCATCTATCCCATCTCCGATAGCCAATGAGTGAGTGATGGACGCGCGCGCCCGTCGTCCGGCGCGCGGTATCAAAAATAATTTGTGTATGCCCCAGACGGACAGTACACGCTCCTATTTCTTGCAACCAAATAACAGTCTTAGCAGCAAGTATAGGGTCGATCCCACGGAGAGTGAGGAACTACTTTACTCTTCGGGTGCACAAATTGAGTTGTCATGGTCTCAACTTGTTTATCTGCACAAGTAAACTTAAACAAAGATCAAATATAACAAGGGGTAAGGTTTACAGTTAGGTCATAACTGTTGTCAATATTTATTTCGGTCATAGGCATACTGATGATCCGTCCATGATCCATATAAACTCAAGGCGTGGCCCAAAGACATTGGGGCGTTTCAAGAGGCTATACTTCACACTTAGAATGGTTGAGTCCATCGTAGTCACTTAGATAGTAGTCATACCCGTTACTCACCAAGTATGACCCTCACCAACCTACTCTCCCGAGGTTCCCAACTCTGCACTTTGAGTGACACATGCCTCCTGGACACAACCATTTCCAGCTTGTTAGCCGACCAGTCATAGACATGCTACGACGCAGAAGTTACCTTCCTCGTTTGATAACCATGGCTTGATGCCTTGTCACATTTGATGGATAGTCTCTAGAGAAGCCCAAGACTGAGGAAGGACAGTGTATCCCATCAATCATTTCCTCACCTTCCGGATCTACAACGCCTTTTGTTGACGCTGCTCAGCTACTCGGTCGTGGGTTTACCGGTTGTCACGCCCTGGTATACCCTGGCCTTTGCTTAATACGGGCAGCGTTTTACCGAATGAAGATCACCCGTTAGGCCCCTACTGTCTATGGTTTGGCACACATCCGTCTGGAACCACGAGACTCAACCGAAAGTACAAATGCCTCACGAATGTTTACATATTGACAACAATTATTTCCACCCCTTAAACCTCACCAAGGGAACTACTCACACATAATGGAAAACATAAATGCAAAATAAAATAAACACATGAATGAAAGGAAATTTGAAATACTTGATATAAAAATACCTAAGGCAACAACCTTGGCTTTGTTCGTCACAACGGAATTGAAATACGAAATACAACTAAATCGTTTGGTGCTAAAAATGCAAAATGACAAAGTAAATTGTTTTCTTGGTGAACTAAATAAAATCTAAGTCTAGAAGAGTAATCCTAAACTCTAGAATGTAAATTTGCTCTCTAAAATTCGTAAGACCCCAAAACTTCCCTGCAACTACTGTCAAAACTGCTGTCAAACTGCCAAAACTGCCCTCTGCCAGCCACACATGCTGAAGTTTATATAGCAATTCGGTAAACCCTAGCAGGCAGACCAAATCTGGCAGATTATTTCCTTCCATATTTAGCTTGATCTTTGATTTGATTTGATAGATAATGGATCTCCAGCGGATTTGGGGTTGATTCCACATTATTCCAGATCCTTCCATTGCTAGAATTCGCTAGAATCTTCCGGGCAATCTCCTCCACACGTCTTTCCATATATAGCTCCAGCTGCTGACTGCTGTTGATGGGAATGGTCATACTAGCTTCTTTCTTCGGTTGGCCTCATACCAGGTGGTACACTTTGAACGTTCCCGCGCCTCGAATGGTTCTGAGGGGTACTTCGTCGAGCTCTCTTCCTGGTTCATATATAGCTCATCTGTGCTGACTGCGACTGCTGTTATGGCTTTACCAACTGCTTCCTTCTGTTAGCCTCACACCAGGTGGTACACTTCGGAGATTGCCGCGCCTTGAATGGTTCTGAGGGGTACTTCGCCGAGCTCTCTTCCTGGTAAGTTTCACTTCTGGAAGCTTGGATAGTTTTATTCCAGTAATGCCCATTCTGACCATATTTCATGCATATGCCCATTTTCGAGCTTTCTTCTCCTGAATACATATTTTCTCCCCAAGACGACTCAAACAAAACAAAAGAAAGAGAAAAATAGGGCCAAATGGCCCAAAAGTCGAAGACGCATCACACCTACATACTTAAACCATACTTGCCCTCAAGTATGCAGGTGGATTCACAAAAGACACCGACGAAAAGAGAAGAAATAAAAGAAATAAAGACTTAAGACACGAAACTGCACAGTTATTAGTTCATATCAAACATGCATGCATCATCCGTAATGTCATACCGCAAACCATTGAGCAGAAAAATCACATGTAGAGATAGCAGTTTCTCTCATACACTCAAGTGTATGGCTAAGTGTATACTCTCATACTATGTTGCATTAGCTCACCTATAAGCTTGATCACGGATTCATAGCAAGTGTTCAAATTGGTATAATTCATCAAAGGGCCTTTTAAAGGTTGTAGTGGGGCATACGGAGTGGAGGTAAGGATTTCTGGATAAGTAGCTTAAAACTTGGTTCCAGTCATACCAACCTATCTTCTTCAGTAATGGCACACCCACTTCATTTTCTCCCTTTATTTTCAGTAGGGATTGATTTAACTTCTTCAATTCAAGCAAATTTATTATTTTATTTTTGTGCCCAGACCTTCCTTTCTCAAGTTATGCTTTTTTCACTTAGAGTAATAAACTTCCATTTATCTTTTGCATGGTGTGGAAGACACACCTTTTCATCCATTTCAATTCAAGGGCTTACAAAAGATTTTCATTCGGCTCAAAGTGGTTTAGCAAAGGTTTATCATTTAAAGCTCAAGGAAATAATTCTGGGGCTCTAATTTGAAGAAAATTGCCCTAATTATGTAAATTATACCAACTAGCTAAAATCCATAAACAAGTTCCAGGATTACCAAGCAGCATAGTCACACAGAAAATAAATGCAATTTTGGCTCAGATCTCACAGGTGGGAGTATTCAGTATGCTCACTACTGCTATCATGTGATCATGCTCATCATACCAACAAACCAGTCAAACCAAATAGCATGCATGAATCACCAATACCAACAACATGTGCAGACAGACTCTAACCCAAGACTCAAAAGAAAAAACAAAGACTACACTAGGGAGAGAAAACTTATTCATGGAGTGTGAGGACTCGGTGGAATGCATTCCGAATATCCAACGAAATTTTAGTGACATCAGTATGGAGTAGAGATCATGTGTAGCAGCTATGGAGTGGGGGAGAGTAGGCGAATGAATTTTCTATCCTTCAAAATGCAAAGGTCTTGCCAGTCGGGCAGACCCTGACCACGTATCATACATGCTGATGTGGTAATCCCTTAACCACCTTCCTGTCTCCACCGGCCCCACCTATACACTTTGCTTCGCAAAGTGGGTTTTGATCTTCAATGCATAGAATCCAGCTCAACTCTTCTGCATGGTTAGTCCTCCAAGAAAAATAAAACAAGGAAAACAAAAGAAACATGAAACTAAAGCAGTAATGGTTATACCAACGACCTTATTCTGGGTTGCCCCCCAGTCAGCGCTCTTGTTTATTGTCTTGAGCTCGACGTTGCCCATCCCTACATGAGTTGGATCAGGTTGGGATTTAAGTTCAGAGCCCTTATTCTGGGTTGCCCCCCATATTTCATGCATATACCCATTTTCGAGCTTCCTCCTCCTGAATACCTGTTTTCTCCCCAAGACGACTCAAATAAAACAAAAGAAAGAGAAAAATAGGGCCAAATGGCCCAAAAGTTGAAGACGCATCAGTGAGCCTCGTCCACGTCGTATCGAAGAAATCAGGGATACATGTTGTTGAGAATGACCAAGGAGAGCTGGTTCCAACCAGACTGTAGACTGGATGAAGGGTTTGCATAGACTACAGGAAGCTGAACATGGTCACACGCAAGGACCATTTCCCATTATCGTTCATCAATCAGATGCTTGAGCGCTTAGCTGGTAATACCTATTACTGTTTTCTTGATGGGTATTCTGGATACATGCAAATATTTGTGGACATTTGCATATCGAAGAATGCCATTCAGTTTATACAACACACCAGGAACTTTTCAACGGTGTATGATGAGCATCTTCTCCGACTTGCTTGAAAATTATGTTGAAGTTTTCATGGATGACTGCACCGTTGTATGGGGACTCATTCGACACTTGCCTCAATCATCTAGAGCTTGTGTTGAAAAGATGTGTGGAGAAAAACCTAGTGCTTAATTATGAGAAATGTCATTTTATGGTAAATGAAGGAATTGTGCTGGGCCACGTGATCTCTGAGAGGAGAATCGAAGTGAATAAGACGAATATTGATTCCATCACCAAACTGCCCTATCCAACAACCGTAAAGCACATACGGGCGTTCCTTGATCATGTTGGGTTTTACCGAAGATTTATTAAAGATTTCGCCAAGATTGCTCAACCCATGACCAAGCTTTTACAACAAGATGTACCGTTCGAGTTTGATGATGAATACAAGAAGGCATTCACTATCTTGAGAAACAAGTTTGTGTCAGCTCCGATCATTCAACCTTCGGTATGGGACTCACCGTTCGAGATTATGTGTGATGTCAGTAACCATGCAGTTGGGGCAGTACTGGGGCAAAAGAAAGGGAAATAAAGCTGCGTAATCTACTACGCCTCCAAGACTTTGAACCCAGCACAGTGGAGTTATACCACTACTGAGAAAGAACTCTTGGCAGTTGTCTTCGCCATAGAAAAATTCCATTTTTATCTTTTGGGAACGAAAGCAATTGTCTATACGAACCATGCAGCCCTAAAATATTTGATGGCCAAAAAGGAGTCAAAACTTCGACTAATCAGGTGGATCTTACTACTGCAAGAGTTCAACATTGAAATAAAAGACAAGAAGGGAGTTGCTAATTTGGTGGCAGATCATTTAAGCTGATTGCAACTGGAAGAAGATGATGGTATACCCATTACCGATACATTTCCAGATGAGAAGCTGTATTCTGCATCCACCCATACCGAGGAGGAGAATCTATATGCCTTAGCCAACCAAGAACCATGGTATGCAGAATAGCCAATTAATTGATCACAAATGAGTTACCCCCATAAATGTCAAGGTTCGAGCAACGAAAGCTAATGGTACATGCCCGGTTTTACTATTGGGAAGATCCGTACTTATGGAGGATCGGTGCAGATCAGGTCATACAGAGATGTGTATCAGAGGATGAGCATACCCAAATTCTGGATATGTGTCATGGAACGGCCTGCAGTGGGCATTTTGGAGGAAAACACATAGCCCACAGGATTTAGAAAGTGGATTTTACTGGCCAATAATATTTGCTGATGCAAGAAAACGAGTACAGAGCTACCTGAAGTGCCAGATGACTGGAGGTATTACCGCAAGAGATGAAATGCCACAAGTTCCAATCATGCCAGTTGAAGTTTTCGATGTGTGGGGAATTGACTTCATGGGACCTTTGCCCAAGTTAAAGAACTACGAATACATCTTGGTGGTAGTTGACTACGTGTCAAAGTGGGTCAAAGCCAAGGCAACTATAAGAAATGATGCTCATACCGTGGCAGAATTTTTGAAGGAGCAAGTGTTCGAGAGATTTGGTGTTCCCAAGATCTTGATCAGTGACCAAGGATCTCATTTCTGTAATACCACCATAAGGGCTCAAACCAAAAGGATGGGAGTGAAACACAAGGTAACCACAGCCTATCATCCATAGGCAAATGGCCAAGCCGAGATTTCCAATAGAGAGGTAAAGAGCATTTTGGAGAAGGTGGTGCACCCAAACCGCAAAGACTGGAGCAATCACTTGGGAGATGCGTTATGGGCATGCCTAACTATTTTTAAAACCCTTATTGGTATGTCCCCTTTCAAGTTGCTTTATGGAAAAAGATGCCATCTACTAGTGGAAATCGAACACAAGGCGTACTGGGCAATCAAGCAGATAAACCTCAGTATGAGTTTGGCTGGAGAAGCACGGAAGTTGCAGATAAGCAAATTAGAAGAACTCTGGTTAGAGGCATACGATAATGCTGTGCTCTATATATAAGGAGCGGACTAGAAGGATCCACGATGCTAGGATCAGGAAGAAGGAATTTTGGGTAGGACAAAAAGTTCTACTATTCAACTCTCGCTTCAAGATAATGGCTGGAAAGCTTCATTCAAAATGATCTGGACCATTTGTGATTAAAGAGATTTTTTAAAATGGAAGCATAGAAGTGTATGATCACAACGGAGTTGACACGTTTGTGGTGAATGGGCATCGTCTGAAGCCCTACCATGAATTTGTTGAAGTTGAGAAAGAGAAGGAGGAATGCCACTTTTTCAACCTTGTTTATGAATGAAGGTTGAAGTAAATGTCGAGCTCAAGACAGGAAACAAGAGCGTTTGCTGGGAGGCAACCCATAGTTGTTATTCGGTATGGTCTTTACCGAAGTTTCTTTTCTTTAAGTTGTTTTATTTTATTTTGGATGCACTAACTTGCATGTAAGATGTGTCAGGAAAGTGAAAAAAAAGGAAAGCCCAGTGGAGAATTCAAACCCACTTTGCGATGCAAAGTGTGTAGGTAGAGGTTCGGCCATTTAAATTTTGGGAGTAGGTTTACCGAGGAGTTGACGTAAGGCGCGTCAGCATGACAGACTACGGTGATTAGACGGGAACCTTTCGGTTTCCGCAAAAATTTGAAATTCAAATTTTGGTAATGATTTCTTTCCTTAGAAATCAAATTCCCTTCTATAACTGTCATCTCCATCCAAATTTACATCCTCAAACCCACGATCTCTCCCTCACTTTGCCCTAGTTTTCCAAAACTGCTAAACACGATCTCCTCACTTCCCCTCTCCTTAATTTTGGTAACCGCTGCCCACTTCCTTAAAAATCACCGTGTTCCTTGTTTCCCACACCAAACCCTAAAATTCCAAACACTTTCCCACCTCTGCAAATTTACCAATGTAAAAATTAAGGAGGAGCTGCTTCCGGGAGTATTCAACCTCCGACGAAGAAGAAAACCACCAAACCCTACCTCCGACGAAGCGAACCACCAGACGAACTGCTTCCGAGGAGATCTCTACCAAGGTCACCGAAGACCCAACTTTGGCCATCCAACCAGAGGACAAGGGGTGAAATGAGGTGCTTTTGATGAAAGAGAGAAAAGTCGAGAAAGAAGCCTCGGAGGAGATGGTCGAGGCACCGAAAGAACAAGCTGATAAAGAACAGCTAGTGCTCACTCCACCGGATAAGAAGCCCAGAAAGGCCTTGGGAAAATCAACTCCTGCTCAAACCACTGCCAAGGAGCGAGAGGTTACACCAGTGCTCCCTTCACCACGAGAGCCCGCGCCATCCTTAGAGGAAGGAAAGACGACGTCAGAGTCCGAGGAAGAAGAACAGGAAGAAGGGGATGAAGCCACCCAAACTGAGGAGATAGAGGTGGAGGTTCCAACACCCTAAAGCAAGAAGGTGAAGCCGGAAGTTAAGAGAAAGCTGGATGTTATGAAGCCCCCTCTGCCCTCAAAAGTCAAACCGGCGGCGACAAGCAGTAAAACTAAAATAAAGGAAGTTCCGAGCAAGGTGAAGAAAGTAACCCCTTGTAGAGAAATGGAAGGCCAAGGAAATCGAATAAGAACCGGAGAGACGGAGACTGTAGACATCTCAAATTTTGAGGATGTTTTGGCGCCTAGGAAGCCAATCTCCAGTACAGCCACTACTGCAAGGCCAAAGATTACCAAGCGCATGGGCTTAGTGCGCCGCACTGCATCGGAGGCGGTCATACCAAGAGACAGTCAGAGGTTTGTCGTGCTCCAGAACATAGAAATTACTCCCTGGTACTTCTTGGTTACTGAAGCTTTAGAAGAGTTTGGCATAAAAGAGAAAATTGAAGGGTACTTTGATGAGATTGGATGGAGGTTGGTGTTAGAGTGGAATCAGTTAGCATTTCAGAAGCTTATAGAGGTGTTTATGGGCATAGTGGAGTTCAATCCCAAGAAAAACTACACCATTGAAACCCCGGGTACCCTGCGTTTCCAGTTGCGGGGTAAATTGTTTTCGCTCTCCATAAATGAGCTGAACATTCACCTGGGAGTAATTGAAGCCCGAGATGTGTATGGCGAGGAGTACAAACAAGCAGAGACCATAGCCCCACTAGAATGGAGAAGCCAGATTGACCATTACTGGTCGTTGATATCTACCGGAACCAAGTATGTCAAGAACAACAGCAAGTCAAACAAAATTCACGATCATTCCCTGCAAATTTATCATCGATGGCTGGCCTACAACATCTATGGTTGGCCGGATGGTTCAAATTTGGTCACTCAACAGAAGGTATTCCTGTTGTGGTGCATGATGAAGAAGAGAAGGGTAAACTTCGGGTTCACCGTAGCACTACAGTTCCAGTATGGGGTCACCCATACCAACAAGTTCCTCTCTCTATGCCCACTAGTGACCATCCTTGCAAAGAAGTTCACTGACTTCGATGAGGAGGACCCCGATGACACTGCTGTAGCTGATACCTGCTACCTTGACCTCGGCAGATTTGTACGCTGGAGGGTGATTGAAGATGATGAGAGCGGGGGCTATCGCCTGGTTTATCCAGAAGGAGCAGCGGTGAGGCCAGAACTGAGGAGGGCGCCTCGCCTTGTCAGTGGCGAGGGCGCCGCGTTGATGGCGGAGTTGATTGAAGTAAAGGATGAGCTGTTGATGTTGAGTACAGAGATGACAACGTTGAGAGAGGCGATGGATGATGGATTCAAAGCTATCATGGACCGGTTGGGTGTGGAGGATGAGCCCTCCAACCAAAACAATTAAGTATTTCTCCCTGAACTTGTTTTAGATTAGGTTTTGTTTTTACTTTTATTTTTATGTTTTATATATTTCGTTATGTTGTCTGTTGAGTCTTAGTGTGAGTCGAGTCTTTACTTGCACTTGTTGATGGTGATAGGAATATGCATGTTGATTTTGGTATGTGGTTTGATTGGATGAAGAGTGTGAATTGCATGATAGCAGTAGTGAGTTTACAGAGATAACCCACCAGTGAGATCAGCGCCATATATGTGAAAATATATTTTCTGGTGAGGCTTTCTGTTTTAGGGATCTTAGACGTTGATTATGGATTCTTACTGGTTGGTATGACTTGTATGATTAGGGCAGTTTCTTCAATATAGGGCCCCAGAATTTGTCTTTGAAGCATATCATGATAAACCCTTGCTAGCCACTTTGAGCCAAAATAATTCTTTCATTAAGCCTTTCTGATGGTAGTGACTATACTTAAGGGAATGAGAATTTTTGCTCTAAGTAAAAGAAGCATGGTATCAAAAGAAAAAGAAATTCTGGGCACAAAAAAAAGAGGATAAAAATATTCTGCCAAATCGAAAAAATAATTTGATCCCCACCATTTAGAATCAGGGGAATCAAAAGAAAAATTGGTTAGAGCTTAATTGAGCAATATTGCTGAGTATGGGTGTTACAGATTTAATCTACTAAACTAAATTATCCCACCTTTACTCTGTATGCCCCATTACAACCAATTAAAGTCCCTTTGATGAGTCATGTCAATTCATCTCTGTTGAGAGTCCACAATCAAACTCTTGAGTGAACTAACACAACACAGCACGAGTGTATACAATGAGCTATATACTTGAGAGAGAGAGACACTGCTATCACACCTCATGCATATTAATTACTCTTTAGTTTATGGAATGACTTAGTTGAATGATGCATGTCAATATGATGTGAACCAGATAACTGTGCAAGTCTCGTGTCTTGAGTTTTATTCCTTTTCTTTCATCTCTTTTCGTTGGTGTCTTGCGAATCCACTTTGCATGTTTGAGGGCAAATAGGGTTTAAGTGTGTAGGTGTGATGCGTCTTTGACTTTTGGGTCATTTGACCTTACTTTTTCCCTTTATTTGTGTCAGTTCAGGTCGTTCCGTGGGAAAACAATACTGTGGATGAAGGAAGGTCCAGTAAGAGGCAAAAAAGATAAATGTGGTCGGAATGGGCATTACCAGCCCAAATTGCAATGTCATGTTTACCAGCATGGAGACTAAATTGCAATGTCATGTTTACCAGCATGGAGACTAGGCACAGTATCTCTCAAGTATTACTTGGTGCATGAGAACCCGAAGCAACCAACCTGGTATGAGTCAAACCCGAAGAAGCAATCAGTTCGATCACTACCAGATGAAGCAGCCAGCCGAAGTCGAGAAAGAAAAGTGAATCAAGGAAGATTTGACAGGAGAATGCAAGAGGAAGACCCTAGAAGAATCAAGAACCTGGAGAGTTGACCTAAATTTGTAGCAAGAATGAAGCTTCAATTGGATTTTCAATCAAATCAATCAAGCAAGGAGCCAGAAAAGGAAAGAAGATCAAGATTGAAGATATTGAAGCTGGCGCCGCTAGGGTTAGCCCTCCATCATTCTGCAATATTTAACTATGAAGAAGAGCAGCGGGAAAAGAACTTTTTGCAACTTTAGACTTTTTAGCCGATATGTGGAATTTGTTTTGCATCCAAAAACAATATCATTTACATTTGCTTTTAGTTATCAAACACTTGTTTGCTTTTAGTAGTTATAATTGCAAGGACGACAGTCTCAGGCATTTCGATCCAGGTACTTTGTTGATTATCTATTTCTACTTTCCATTGTGTTTATTATTATTAATTCATTTCAATTTTGTGTTCATGTATTTCAATATGTGTGAGTAGTTCTTTTGGTGAGGTTTAAGGGGTGAAAATAATTGTTGTCAATATGTAAATATTCGTAAGGCATTTGTGCTTTCGATTGAGTCATGTGATTCCGGATGGATCTGTGCCTAATCATGGACAGTAGGGGCCTGAAGAGTGATCTCCGTTCGGTAAAAGGCTGTCTGTGTCAAGCAAAGAACAGGGTACACCAGGGCGTGACAACCGGTATACCCACAATCGAGTAGCTAAGCAGCATCATCAAAAGGTGATGTAGATCCGGAAGGCAAGAAAACGATTGATGGGATACACTGTCCCTCCTTGGTCTTGGGCTTCTCAAGAAACTACCCATCAACTGTGATGAGGCATAAAGCCAGGATTATCAAACGAGGAAAGTAACTACTGCGCCGAAGCATGCCTATGACCGGTCGGCCTACAAGCCGAAAAGTTTTGTATTCGGGAGGCATGTGTCACTCAAAGTGCGGAGTCGGGGACCTCAGGAGAGAAGGTTGGTGAGGGTCATACTTGTATGACTACTACCTAAGGAGAAGTGAAGCACTGCCTTGTGACCGGGGAATGTGTGAACTTCGGACCAAGTGATTACAATGGACTCAACCATCCTAAGTGTGAAGTGTAATCTCTTGAAACGTCCCAATGTCTTTGGGCCACGCCTTGAGTTTACACGGATCATGGGTGGATCTTCAGTATGACCAAAATAAATATTGACAATGGTTATGATCTAACCTAAAACCTTACCCCTTGTTATTTTTATCTACGTTTAGTTTCTTTGCGCAGGTTATACAGATTGAGACTTGTGACACTTCAGTTTGTTGTCGAAGAACAAAGTGGTTCCTCACTCCCTGTGGGATTCGACCCTATACTTGCTACTAAGACTGATCTTTGGTTGTGAGCATAGGAGAGTGATTTGTCCGTCTGGGGCAAAAACGAGTATTTTGATTGTACCATACGACGGGTGCGTGTCAGGTGGTACCTTGTTACATAAGGAAAGTACCAAAAAATCCTTAAGAATATTACGTGGGACGAATCAATCCTGATTCTCAAACTTGTTGTATGGACATGATTCTTAGTGAGAAGCCACCTCAATAAAATAAGGTTTGAAAAATGAAAAACTTGCATGCTTATGTGCAAGGTGAATCAACCATGATTCAAAAACCCTTGGTAGATAGGAGGAAGATGGGGAATGGAGGAGGGGACCAAAAATCCTTATGCCTATTGCGTGGGGGAATCAACCCTGATTCTCAACCCTGCATCATAAGAATGATCCATAGTAAGAAGCCACTGATTAAATGAGGCCTGAAAAACGAAAACTCTCATGCTTATGTGCAAGTGAATCGGCCTTGATTTAGAAAATATTGTTACATATGAGGAGGACCAAAAATTCTTATGCCTATTGCATGGGGAAAATCAACCCTAATTCTCAATCTTGAGCATAGAAATGATTCTTAGTGAGAAGCCACCTCGACCAAATAAGGCCTGTAAAACAAAAAAAAACTCTCATGTCTATTGATGTGTCTTCGATTTTTGGGCCATTTGGCCTTATTTTTTTTCTTTTATTGCGTCTTTCAGAATCTTTTAGAAAGAGAATAGGGTTTACAGGGGGAGAAGTTCAGTAAGGGGCAGACAAGAGAAAAGTTGTCGGAATGGGCGTTACCAGCCCATAGTTTCATTATGTCATGTTTACCAGGAAGAAGCCAAGGCGAAGTACCCCTCAGTATCACATCTGAGATGTGGGAAACCCGAAATGTACCACCCGGTATGAGGCAAATTAGAAGAAATAACTAGTTCAACCATTACCAGAAGCAACAACCAATCACTCGTATGGAAAGAATTAAAGAAGGAAAGTTTACCAAGGGAAGCTCATAGGCAGAAGGGACTGGAAGGATCGAGAGAAAAATGGAGTTGACTCAAGAATGCAGCTGAAAGAGTATCTTCAGTCAGATCATTCAAGGATTGAGCTAAAAAAGGAAAGAAGATCATGATGAAGATATGGAAGCTAGGGTTTTCCCTCCACCAGTTGCCAGTATTTAAGGAAGAGAAGATGCAGCTGGGAGAGGACTTTTGAACTTTTGATCCCACTTTATCATTATCATTTTGGAGTCAGAAACAATTTCATTTTACGTTTTGCTGTAGTTTATTAAACACTTTATCCTTTTCAAGTTGTTGTAAAGTTGTAAGGACGACAAGCTTCGGCACTTGGTTCCGGGTATTTTATTATGTAGTATCTATCTATCTTTTGTTTTATCTATGAGTTCAATTCAGTTTGTGTTCATATCTTTCATTATGTGTGAGTAGTTCTTTTGGTGAGATTTGAAGAGTTGAAATGATTATTGTCAATATGTAATTGTTCAAGAGGCTTTCATGCCTTCGGTTGAGTCCAGGGGTTCCAGAAGGATCTCAGCCAAATCATGGACAATAGGGGCCTAACGGGTGATCTCCATTCGGTAAAAGGTTGTTCATGGCAAGCAAAGGCCAAGGTACTAGGGCGTGACAACCGGTATACCCACGACCGAGTAGCTGAGCAGCGTCAACAAAAGGCGGTGTAGATCTGGAAGGCGAGGAAAGGATTTATGGGATACATTGTCCTCCCTCGGTCTTGGGCTTCTCTAGCAACTACCCATCAACTGTGACGAGGCATAAAGCCATGGTTATCGATCGAGGAAAGCGCCGAACGCATTGTATGTGTATCTAGGACTGGTTGGATGCAGTTCCATAAATGAATAGCCAAGGAGGTACATATGCCAAAGATGCGAAGCCGGGGACCTCAGGAGAAAAGGTTGGTAAGGATCATACTTGGAGGATATCTGGTAAGACTACTACCTAAGGAGAAGTGAAGCATTGCCTTGTGACCGCGGAATGTGTGACCTTCGGACCAAGTGACTACAATATTATTTTTTGGCTTGATTGTAGGTTGGTTGACATTGGTTTAGATTTGCAATGTAAAGGCACATATTATTTCTTATGCGCACAATGAGGTTTTAGGGCAAATTAGAGATCGTTTAACAATAGTCGATCAAAAATAAAGGGTACACAGGTTTAAAGCAATGAGTTTTGGACATTTGATCTACTTGAAGCAGTCTGATACTGCGTACAATGAACTTCTTGATCGTTTGGCTAGGCATATTTTGATATTGAATTCATTATTTTTTCTTCTTAATTTTTCACTTAAAAAAAAGAGGATCAATAATATTTTCCCATTATTAGCTTAATTTTTTAATCCTCTGTAAAACCCTAGGCGTCTAGGGTTTACAGAGAGAGTAGCCTTCTATTCCCTAGGAAATAGTGTCTTCTTTCTTTGACGGCAGACTTTCTGACTAGTTCTTGAGTTTTTTAGTTTGACAGAGTTTGGTTGTTGCGTCCTGGTGTGCCCTGACTTTTTTTTCGACCATAGATCCGGAAGAAATTGCTAAGAGAGTGGCTGATTTGAAATTATCGACTGAAGCTCTAACTTCTGTAATTCTCGCTTCTTGATTCTGCATGGACGTGCTAGGGCAGCCAAAATCATTATGGGTAGATCTTCTCTGGGCGTATGGTGAATCGTGAAACTTTGCGTGAACATCTTCCGACGATCTTACAACCAACAGGCATGATGGTGGTGGAACTAGTGGGATTGAATATTTCCGCGATCTCACTAGATCTAGAAACAGATAGGGAACATATTCTATCAAAAGGTCCATGGCATTTTTTTCATGATCTTATGCTCTTACAGAAAATGGATGTTATGCTAACGGCCTCGACTGTTCAATTTGACAATATCAATATATTGATTCAACAATAAAATATGTCGGTTGCATGCATGGTTCCACAGATAGTTCGACGTATTGAAGAAAATATCGAAAGGGTTTCGAAGTCGATTGCGGTGCAAGAGGGTTTTGCATGGAAGATATGCGAGGGTCCGTGTCAAAAAATCTATCAAAGATCCCCTTGTCCGCGGAGTCCCACTCGTTGTCAATGGACTTGACGATGAAGTTATGGTTTTAATACTCTATGAGAAATTGTTAGACCACTTTTGTTTTAACACAACATAGTACGATTTACATAAACTTGTAACTTAAAACTAAAAATAAAGCAATGAAGTGAGCCTACGAATGAGAAAAAGTGAAGAATTGGGGGAAAATTTAGTCTTAAGGTAATAGGGGTTAGTTTTAAAAATTCAATTTAGTCGGTATACCCAATAACTGATCGGTTATATCGGTTAACTGATTTCCTCCACATCTCCTAATCGATACTAGTACCGAAATCATAAAATTCGGTTATCGAGTAACTAAATAATTGACAGATACGATTCAGCCACTGGTATAACCAATTAACCGTCCCCATTTAGCACCCTTAAATAAAACATAACTATCCATCAATTCTATATGGGTCTACAAATTATTTCTCAACTAATAAAATTGGCCGCAAAACATGTACAGTTATAAAAATGTACATATATAGTTATTAAGAATGGATAATTATAAAATTCCTCCTTTAATCTAAGTGATGTTATATGGGCAAACAAAAAGGAATGCTATTAGCGAATGAAATTTAATTCAAAATGATTTTTTCAGAGGGTAATAGAACTGTTCAAGACGAAACTATAAGGGGGAATTTTTTAAAAAAATATATGTAACAACCCGCTCTTTTATATTTATTTAAGTCCAATATTGCGTGTTTATTAATTTTTTTTTTAGTAAATGAAACGCTTTATGAATTCCAACTATGATTCTGAATTACGTAATTTGGAAACAGATTCGCTACACTAGCAGTATGCATTTATTTATCTTCGCGTGTTTAAAATCGCGACGTTAATCTTTGAACCGATGAATATTTATTATTCGAAGTTATAACCAACTTAGCGAAGTTGTATTATTTATTAGTCAAGATGGAGTTTATTTCATATTGTTACTTAAGTCGTGAATTATTTCAGACTTTGAAGCCAATTAAATCTACGGATTTAATTTAGGTATTAGAATGACGAACGAATTAAATCTATGGATTTAATTTAGCAATCTCGTTAATAATACAAATTAGATTTATAGAGCAACCAACACTGAAGGATTTTATTTAGATCATATCAGACTTTACATAGATCACATATTTAGATCGCATCATACTTTACAACCATACACACCTATGCTTATCTACCATCTGCAACAAAGAAAAATGAAGAAGGAAAGGCACTCCCTACGGTTTACACTCTACCACTTTCCTACTCCACCACCTGCCACCCCCCCCCCCCTAAGTTCAAGAAAATGGGAAAAAGGAAAAGGGGGTGGAGACATGTGCTGCACACTCCCCTAACTTCTCTTGAGCCTGCTGCATTCTCGCACCCCAACAATACAGCCCTCCTCCCTTTTTACCTCTCTTTGCAAACAAGAACTTCATTCTCATTCCACACTTAAGGTTTCTAGCAAAACAGGAAGGAGCTCTTCATTCGGTGCCCTGCCAAGTTCAAGGTGAGACCTTGTGTAAATTCGTCCACCCCCACCTTGATATTCACCTGCATTCATTAAGCAACCACATATACTTGTCATTTTTTCAGTTCGATCTGCCGCGTCTTTTGGTCCGACTGCAACCTCTAACCAAAGCAAGCATCATTCAAGGTATATATACTATCCCAGTTTATCCAGTCCACATTCATACCAACAAGCATGATCAGTTTCATATTGACAGAGGGCCTATATGCGCATAAGAGACTTAGCATTGACATGTTCTTTATCGCACAACACCAGTTACATTTTACTTATGTAAGTATTAGTGTGTATGAAATCTTGAGCAAAGGCATAACTCTGAAGCAAAGCATAGAACATACAACATGTTGTACATATCTCATTTTGGAAACCACATAAGGAAGTCACCTATGTCTCGATCATTTGATGAACTCAGGAATCACAACACATCAAACACTTTTACTAGCAAGTAATTTATATGACTTAGCTTCTAGAGGAGTGGGGCTACTGCCTTGCTCGGAGCCTGAGGACGACGCAGTATCGAACCTTCCGGCACGGCGCCGGAGCTCAGGAAAACGATAGAGGCGTCAAACTTTTCCCTGCTCGACAGATACCGTACAACAGCAACGGCAGAGCTCGTAGGGGCTTCCTCAGGGAAGGAGGACGGGAGCTGACATCAGAGGGACGCAAAGACAGCGGCGTCGCTCGCGAATCTCACTGCGGCGGCAGCGGATCGAGACCTCGGTGCTTGACAGCAGGTTTCAGGCGAGAAGCTTGCCTTGTTGCTCCACGACCTGTTCAGTCGGACCGAGAGACGAACGAGACGACGCGATGATGGAGCTCTCACCGGCTTCGGAACTCGGAGAAGAACTGGAAACGGCGAACACCCGGCTGTTCGCCGGCCTCCCTACAGCAGCAGCGTTCGATGCTTGGCAGCAGAAGTCGGCCTTGGGCGAGGCAGCGGCAGCCGACGACGGTGGTGGCTGTCGGAGCTCTGCAACAGGAGAAGCAGCAGCGGCGGACTCCTCGGCGACAGCAGCAGTCGGCGACGGCTGACTCGGCGACTTCAGGCGGAGCGGGGCGGCGCGGCCGAAGGCCAAGCGCCGCTGGTCGCGGCCCAGAGCAGAACAGCAGCAGTCAGCGGCAGCAGCTCCACGCGGCGAACCTCGCCGGATTTTCAGAACGCGGCGGCAACTCCAGCCGTGAGTTGATCGAGAGAGAGAGAGATATATTTTTTAAAAAGTGTGTGTGCATGTGGTGATTGTATATAAGGAGAGAGAGGGAACCGATAGTGGGAGAGAAAGAGGAAATGTTGGCTTTAAAAAAAATAAAAGATAGAGAAAGATTGGATGATAGATATAAAGTATGTGTGTGCGTGTCTTTTGTTAAAAAAAAGTGTGCATGTGTTTTGTTTTGAGAGAAAGGAAGAGAGAGAGAGCGGTTGAGCGTGAGGGAAGACCGAGAGAGAGATAGTGATTGAGTGGGCCGATTTTTGAGTGTTTGATTGGGCCGATTTTTGAGAGTTAGGTGGGCCGATTATTTTCAGTTGGGGCTAGGATTTTATTAGTTTTGGGCTTTAATTTCTGGGCCTAATTCAGTTGGGCCAAATGCTAATTCATTGGGCCGATTTCTTGAGTTTAGGTGGGCCGATTTATATTGTTGAGGCTTTTTATTTTGTGAAACGTTGGGCTTTCATTTTTGGGCTTCCCTTGGGCTCCTATTATTTATGCATTGGGCTTTGAATTTATTCTTTTGGGCTCAAATTAAATTCCTATTGGGCCTTGATTATTTATTTAGGCTTTCATATTATTCTATTAAGTTTAATTAGAGAAGATTTTAAGACTTACTAATTATTAATTAGTAAGTGAATTAGATTATTTTAAGACGAGTAGATTATTAAAGATTAATAATCCGACCTCATAAGACGAGCTTTAATTCCTTAAATAGGATTAGCATTTTTTTTTATTAAAGGAATATGAGTCACGCATAATCATTTCACGCATCCTCATTTATTGAGATTTTTCGAGAATTAGAATCTTATTTTATTTTCTCGGATTAAAGGTCAAGCACCAGAGTTAGAGCTAAACCGTGAGTCTGCTATTCAGGTGGGCTTTCTTACGTATAAACTAAAACCATATAGTAGAATTGTTAAGACTTTATGCTTATGAATTTTGAATAATATTGTCAATGCCTAAATGCTTTATGTTTTGTTATTAATTGCCTATCTGATGTTAATCGAATTCGGATTCTGGATGGGACCGCAAATCCCTTCGGAATTAGTGTACACCTTGTGATCGTGAGTCATCTAGCGGGTTGGCCGATCATAGTGTCCGTAGAGGGAGGCCTCCCTCTCGGCACGAGTTACTGATATGGTGATTAATGATATTAAAATGCCTGCGTGGGTTATTGATGAAAGAAATGATATTATGTTTGGTAAATACGAGTCTTTAAAGGAAAACCCTCGTATCTTACTACTATTGAAAGGCTTGACAATAAAAGATTATGCATGTATGTAAATTTCGGCAAGTGTCCACTAAGTACTTTCGTACTTAGCCCTGTATGTATTTATAAATGTGCAGGTTGAGCTGTGATCGAGGATGTAGTGTGCAAGCGGAGCTTTTGTCGATCTAGGATGAGTACCTCAGAGTAGAGTATATGTCTTCATACATATACTCAAAATGTTATTCCGCTGCGAACACTGATTTCGTTATGATATTATGTTATTTGTCAAACAATATGTATTATTTAACAATGTTCTCAAACTCATTGAGCACCCTTTTTCTGGATATTATTATGTACGGTCCCCTTGTGGCCTTCTTGATATCTAGATATTTCGATTGATTTCCTTATACAAGTCGAGTCATTAAGAGACTGAATATACCCCTTTCTAAATCCCGCTCCTAAATTCCCTCCCTTAGTTGCGGTTTCCCCGAATTTGCTATCCTTAGCAAGTGCGGTCGTGACAGAATGGTATCAGAGCCTTTCTTTTGCTCTGAGTACTAATCATTCCTTCTAAGTTGAGTCTAGATTAAGTAAGTCAATATACTTTTAAACTAGTTGACAAAAGCTTGGCACTACATCTCGTCACGCTCAACAGAGGTTATGGTAAGTACTTTCAAGTTTTAATTAAGTTAATTTCTTGAAATGTATGAAGCATGAATAAGTATGACTATTGTATGAATCACAAGAACTTAGAACTGTTAAGTTATATATGCTCACTCACACAACGGAACATAGAAGAGAACTTAGGGAGATGCCTTAACTTTTCTTCATGTTACGATGACATCGATAATGACGATTGAGATAGAGAAAGAGGAATCACACGAAGGGTCGCATGATGAAACCACGAGCATGAAGATTGAGCAGCGTAACGAACGCCAATAGTACGTTGATGGCATGGGCATAGCTTAAATATTCGAGTGTTTTTCTACGATGAGATCTCGAATTAACTTGTCCTTTTGAACTTTTTGTCGAAATTTTAGTGCTCGTTGCTAGATCTAAGAGTATATCATCATTGCATAACAAGCCCTAAGATCGGTAAACAATAACACTAGAACTATATGATAGTCGAATTCTTAATCGGTAATTAAGTATTAAGAACCTGTATGGCTTGTGTAAATGCTAGATTTAGATGATGTGATGTTTTTGCACGTTATGGTTTTCGAACCAAACTTGTTTTCCGATTTTAGATATTTAGAGCCTTATCGCTTAGAGTTACTTGTCGTGTGTTACTTTTTGACGATAGAACTTCCTTTGTTAGATGGCGAGGACTGTCTTCACCCGACGACGACCACTGCCCCCATGGGCTAGCCCAGAAGAGGTCAAGCGGTCCTACCGCACCTATGCTCCATGTCACGGGGATAACCTCGGACAATTTCTCGCAGGTTTTCACAGACACTGGGTCGAAGCGAGTGTACATGGAGTATCAGGGTATGACGGTATCCAGAGGTTGATCTTACTGTTACCTTCCGAATGGCAGGGATGGGCTAGGCTGATCTCTGCCCATTACATCTTTCGCCGGGAGGATTACCACGACCTCGTGGGAGACTTCCCTAGCTTCATTGCGGAGCTTCAGGCCTGTTTCACCTTGTGGGGCCGCGCCCCTCTAGGGCCCTACATCCTGCCGGGAGACTACGTACAGGTAGGGACGCCCTTGCCAGCGGAAGCACCCACTACTGCTCCCGAGCCCTCGATGGCCTTGCCCCGAGATTCTCCACCACGAGCCTCAGTTCTAGGGCGCCGTGGTAGGCACGATGACGAGGCAGGCCCTTCTCGTCCACGGGCTCGCAGGGATTTCCCATCGCCTCCTGACTCAGCAACCCGGGCTGCTACTCCTCCACCACCAATGATACCTACGGCAGAAGCAAGGCTTTCGACTGCCATGGCCAACGCTGACAGGGTCATGTCCAACCTGAGGGAGTTCATAGATAGGGGCAAAGCCCCTATGCAGGAGGATGATGATATAGTACCGTATGGTACGATGAGGATTACTCATCCCGAGCCCGTGCCACCTCCAGCTCCGATCAAGCCTCGCACCACGGTCAGGATCAGCACCAGAGACGATCCGATCCGTGAGATTGTGGACGACATCTTCCGCTCAGCCCAGATCATGCGGGAAACAGGCGAGGGCCAGGGAGAGACTCCGTTGCCCAACTGGGAGCCGGGCGAGGATGAGGAGGAGGACCCCGAGGAGGATCCTGAGGAGGACCCCGAGGAGGATCCTGAGGAGGACCCCGAGGAGGATCCGGAGGAGGACCCCTTAGCATCACCGAGGAGCAGCAGTACCGCGACTCAGGGTTCGCGGATTTGATAATTTTTAAGCTTGTTGATATTTCCGGAAACGATGATTCGTTCCGATATTTTTGTAATCTATGACTATGATTTTATTTATGTTGTCTCTAGCTAGCATTAGTACGAAAACGTTGACGTTTCATGATTAAGTACCATTTTGAGGTTGCATAGCTAGTAAGCCGGTACACCATAGGGAGTACTCGGATCGACTTTACTTACATTTTGGTTGACGATGTAAAAGCCCTCGATGAGGCAATTTTCCAGGATATCTATATATATATATGACCCTAGCATGGGCTTTCTACGACGATCTCGTGTATGTTTTATATTTCTCTACGGGTTTTATTCTTCACAAGTCAGTTAAGAATGTAGTAACTTTGAATAATGTGACTTGTGTATGCAACGGTTCCTGTTAATATCTTAGTTTTGGAGTTATGATAAGTTAAATTTGACCAACAATTCTTTATTAATTGCCTTAGAGACTCATGTATAGAATGTGTTAAAATGGATGTTTGTAAATTGCAGAATGCCGCCTAAACGAGGTCGCCCCCCTAGAAGAAACGTTAACAATGATGGAAATCGCGATGAAATACCTGAAGGGCGGCGAAACGACAGGGAACCTACCCCACCCCCTCCACCCCCTGCTAGAAGGACTGAAGAACTTTTCCTTCGACAGAATCCGCCCACGTTCACTGGGACAGGCGACCCAGCCGAGGCCGAAGCTTGGATACGCGCCTTGGAGCGTATCTTCACTTTCCTACACTGCACAGAAGAGGAGCGACTCTCGTGCATGTCTTTCCAACTAGCCGGATCGGCTGACTTTTGGTGGGAAGCCCGCCGAAAGACTCTGACTCCCGAACAATGGGCAGCTTACACTTGGGATGACTTTAAAATTGGATTATACGATAAGTATATTCCCAAGAGCTACAGGAAGAAGAAGGAGGCTGAGTTCTATAGCCTAAAACAAGGGAAGAAGACGGTGACGGAGTATGACAGAGAGTTCTGCGATCTGTCGCGTTATGCTCCACAGCAGGTGGATACTGATGAGAAAATGGCGGAGAAATTTTGTGCCGGTCTGAGGCACGAGATTCGGATGACTCTAGCTAGTCATGGTGGACTCTCATACACTGAGTCTTTGAACAGGGCACTGGACATCGAAGCTGCGATGCCAGTAGAAAGGTTGGCTCCGCCACCGACCTCAGCGCCAGCCAACCCACCTGCACGCCCTCAGAACTTTAAAGGGAAGCGTAACTGGAACGACCAGGGAAGGAATGAAAACCAGACTAACAAGAGGCCATGGCAAGGAAATGCGCCGTCGGGACAATATCAGCAACAAGGACAAGGGAAGCAACAGGGTCCTGCCCCGGCTGGAGGCAGCCAAAGACAAAATGAAGTTCCCCTTTGTCCAAAATGCCACAAACCACATCGTGGTGTCTGTAGGGCTGGAACTGACAGTTGCTACACGTGTGGCCAGAAGGGCCACTACTCCTCACAGTGCCCCAACAAACAGCAGGGCGCGGCAATCAGGGCCACTTATGCCCAGCCCCTGCGAGCAGTTCAAGGGCAACACCAGCCCCGCCAACAACAGCCATACCAGCAGCAATACCAACACCAGCACCCACAGCGCCAACAGCAACAGAGGCGGCCGCAACCATTGCCGCAGCAGGCGAGAGCCTTTGCTCTCACCCAAAACCAGTCCGAGAAAAACCAAGGAAACCTGGCAGGTATGGGCAAGCTTAAAGGTTTTTCCATAATGATTCTGTTCGATACTGGTGCCTCGCATTCTTTTATATCTGCCCCTTGCGTAGATACCGTAGAAATCGAATCAGAACGAGCTAAGTGTGCCTTAAGAATCACTACACCCTCAGGAGGAAGATCTACCACCACACATGTTTGCTCGAACGTAGAATTTGAAATAGGAGAACTTAAGATGGTAGCGAACAATCTTAATATTCTGCTCATGTGGGACGTAGATATGATCTTAGGAATGGACTGGCTAGCTGAGAATCACGCCACCATCCTTTGTAGTGAACGAAAAATTTCTCTTCGACCACCTGGAAAGGAACCGACGGAATTTCACGGCATAGGTATGAAGAAAAGAGTACCAGTGATATCCGCGTTACAAGCCAGAAAGGAGATGATGAAGGAAGGAAGCACAGCTTATCTCGTCTACCTAAACGGGGAAGCTAGTGAAGACAAGAAGGTGGAAGATGTGGCAATAGTACGAGACTTTCCAGAAGTTTTTCCTGAAATATTGCCGGGACTACCTCCAGACAGGCAACTAGATTTCACCATTGATCTAGAACCTGGATCTGCCCCAGTATCAAAGGCACCATACAGGATGGCCCCAAAGGAACTACAAGAATTGAAGGTGCAACTACAGGAACTCTTGGACTTGGGTTTCATCAGGCCCAGTGTCTCGCCTTGGGGAGCGCCTGTACTCTTTGTCAAGAAGAAAGATGGAACCATGAGAATGTGCATTGATTATCGAGAGTTGAACAAACTGACGCTTAAAAACAAATACCCTCTTCCAAGGATAGATGATTTGTTCGATCAACTCAAGGGAGCCAGTGTATTCTCAAAAATAGACTTAAGGTCTGGGTATCACCAGCTGAAGATCAGACCAGAGGATATACCCAAGACCGCTTTCCGCACAAGATATGGTCACTATGAATTCGTTGTCATGCCTTTTGGTCTAACCAATGCACCGGCAGTATTCATGGACCTCATGAATCGAGTTTTCCATCCATACTTAGACAAATTTGTCTTAGTGTTTATAGATGATATCCTCATCTATTCTAAGAATGACCAAGAGCATGAAAATCACTTGAGAATCATCCTGGAGACATTAAGGACGGAGAAGTTGTTCGCCAAATTCAGCAAGTGCGAATTTTGGCTGAAGGAAGTAATGTTTTTAGGACACATCGTATCAGCAGATGGAATTAAGGTGGACCCCGCCAAGGTGCAAGCAGTGCGCGAGTGGAAATCACCAACCACACCTAATGAAATCCGGAGTTTCTTAGGTTTGGCGGGATACTACCGGAGATTCATCGAAGGATTCTCTAAAATAGCGAGACCAATGACGCAATTACTTCGCAAAGGAATCAAGTATAAGTGGAACGAAGAGTGTGAAGCCAGCTTCCAAGAGCTGAAGAAGAAATTGACAACTGCACCAGTGCTAGCAGTTCCAGCAGCTGATAAGGAGTACGTGATCTTCACGGACGCGTCCAAAAATGGGCTAGGTTGTGTGTTGATGCAAGAAGGAAAGGTCATCGCCTATGCCTCACGGCAACTAAGGCCACACGAATTGAACTACCCCACTCATGATCTGGAACTAGCAGCAATTGTGCATGCTTTGAAAATTTGGAGACACCATCTATACGGAGTTAGATGTGAAATCTTCACTGATCACAAAAGCCTTAAGTACTTTTTCGAGCAGAAAGACTTGAACATGAGATAGAGGAGATGGCTCGAGCTCGTGAAGGATTACGATTGCGGTATCAACTACCACCCGGGAAAAGCTAATGTAGTAGCTGATGCTTTAAGTCGTAAAACTCAATCCGAGTTAGGACTTCTTCTCACTCAAGAGGACATGCTTGTAAGGGATTTTGACAGATTGAAGATAGAAGTGGTTCAGCCACCAGCAACGACAAGAGCGATTATTGCAACTCTGGTAGCCGCCCCAGACCTCAGAGAAAGGATCGTCAGTGCCCAGAGAGCGGATGAGGACTTGGAAAAAGTTCGTCTCAAGATCCGAACAGGCACGCCAGGAGGCTACCAAGAGGCAACGGATAACGCCGTTCTTTTTGAAGGAAGATTGTGTGTTCCCCATAACGAGGAACTCAGAAATGAGATCATGAGTGAAGCTCATGACACGCCCTATACCGCTCATCCCGGGAGTACCAAAATGTACCAAGATCTAAAACAGAAGTTTTGGTGGGACGGGATGAAACGAGATATAGCCTCATTTGTAGAGCGCTGCCTTGCATGCCAGCAAGTGAAAGCTTTACATCAACGACCATATGGGAAATTGCAGCCATTAGAAATCCCAGAATGGAAATGGGAGCACATAGCAATGGATTTCGTGACGGGTCTACCCAAGACAAATAGGGGCAACACAGCTATTTGGGTAATAGTAGACCGTCTCACGAAGTGCGCTCATTTTATACCAATTCCAATTACCTACGGATCGGAGAAACTAGCCCAACTGTACATCCGTGAGATTGTACGGCTACACGGAATACCAATATCCATTACTTCAGACAGAGATTCAAAATTTACTTCTAGATTTTGGATCAGTTTGCAGAAAGAGTTGGGAACAAGATTAAACTTTAGCACCGCCTTTCATCCTCAAACAGATGGACAATCAGAAAGGACAATTCAGACCCTTGAAGATATGTTGAGGACAGTGGTGCTAGACCGAGGAGGAAGTTGGGAATCAGTGCTGCCGTTGATCGAATTCGCCTACAACAACAGTTACCAGGCGACTATTGATATGGCACCCTATGAGGCGCTGTATGGAAGGAAGTGTAGATCACCACTTTACTGGGATGAGGTGGGTGAAAGAAAAATCCTTGGGCCAGATGCAGTAAGCGAGATGATCGAGGCCATCCGCCAGATTAGAGCAAGAATTAAAGAGGCCCAGGACAGACAGAAGTCTTATGCTGATACCCGACGAACCGAACTACAATTTCAAATCGGAGACAAGGTTTTCCTGAAAGTGTCACCCTCGAAAGGGATCGTTAGATTCGGTGTTAAGGGTAAGTTGAGACCCCGTTTTGTAGGACCTTATGAGATCCTTGAAAGAATAGGTCCCGTAGCGTATAGGTTGGCGCTGCCACCTAGCTTTGGAAACGTCCACAATGTGTTCCACGTGTCACAGCTGAGACGGTACGTGTTTGACCCCAAACACGTGATTCACCAAGAGGAAATGATTCTTAACCCAGACTTGACGTACGAGGAAAAACCTGAAGCCATTTTGGACCGAAAGGTGCAAGAGTTGAGGAATAAATCGATCGTGTCAGTCAAAATACTGTGGAGACACCATGGACCTGAAGAAGCAACGTGGGAACTTGAGGACCAGATGAAAGAAAAATACCCAGAACTTTTTACATAGGTATGCAAATTTCGGGACGAAATTTTTGTTAAGAGGGGTAGTATGTAACAACCCGCTCTTTTATATTTATTTAAGTCCAATATTGCGTGTTTATTAATTTTTTTTTTAGTAAATGAAACGCTTTATGAATTCCAACTATGATTCTGAATTACGTAATTTGGAAACAGATTCGCTACACTAGCAGTATGCATTTATTTATCTTCGCGTGTTTAAAATCGCGACGTTAATCTTTGAACCGATGAATATTTATTATTCGAAGTTATAACCAACTTAGCGAAGTTGTATTATTTATTAGTCAAGATGGAGTTTATTTCATATTGTTACTTAAGTCGTGAATTATTTCCGACTTTGAAGCCAATTAAATCTACGGATTTAATTTAGGTATTAGAATGACGAACGAATTAAATCTATGGATTTAATTTAGCAATCTCGTTAATAATACAAATTAGATTTATAGAGCAACCAACACTGAAGGATTTTATTTAGATCATATCAGACTTTACATAGATCACATATTTAGATCGCATCATACTTTACAACCATACACACCTATGCTTATCTACCATCTGCAACAAAGAAAAATGAAGAAGGAAAGGCACTCCCTACGGTTTACACTCTACCACTTTCCTACTCCACCACCTGCCACCCCCCCCCCTAAGTTCAAGAAAATGGGAAAAAGGAAAAGGGGGTGGAGACATGTGCTGCACACTCCCCTAACTTCTCTTGAGCCTGCTGCATTCTCGCACCCCAACAATACAGCCCTCCTCCCTTTTTACCTCTCTTTGCAAACAAGAACTTCATTCTCATTCCACACTTAAGGTTTCTAGCAAAACAGGAAGGAGCTCTTCATTCGGTGCCCTGCCAAGTTCAAGGTGAGACCTTGTGTAAATTCGTCCACCCCCACCTTGATATTCACCTGCATTCATTAAGCAACCACATATACTTGTCATTTTTTCAGTTCGATCTGCCGCGTCTTTTGGTCCGACTGCAACCTCTAACCAAAGCAAGCATCATTCAAGGTATATATACTATCCCAGTTTATCCAGTCCACATTCATACCAACAAGCATGATCAGTTTCATATTGACAGAGGGCCTATATGCGCATAAGAGACTTAGCATTGACATGTTCTTTATCGCACAACACCAGTTACATTTTACTTATGTAAGTATTAGTGTGTATGAAATCTTGAGCAAAGGCATAACTCTGAAGCAAAGCATAGAACATACAACATGTTGTACATATCTCATTTTGGAAACCACATAAGGAAGTCACCTATGTCTCGATCATTTGATGAACTCAGGAATCACAACACATCAAACACTTTTACTAGCAAGTAATTTATATGACTTAGCTTCTAGAGGAGTGGGGCTACTGCCTTGCTCGGAGCCTGAGGACGACGCAGTATCGAACCTTCCGGCACGGCGCCGGAGCTCAGGAAAACGATAGAGGCGTCAAACTTTTCCCTGCTCGACAGATACCGTACAACAGCAACGGCAGAGCTCGTAGGGGCTTCCTCAGGGAAGGAGGACGGGAGCTGACATCAGAGGGACGCAAAGACAGCGGCGTCGCTCGCGAATCTCACTGCGGCGGCAGCGGATCGAGACCTCGGTGCTTGACAGCAGGTTTCAGGCGAGAAGCTTGCCTTGTTGCTCCACGACCTGTTCAGTCGGACCGAGAGACGAACGAGACGACGCGATGATGGAGCTCTCACCGGCTTCGGAACTCGGAGAAGAACTGGAAACGGCGAACACCCGGCTGTTCGCCGGCCTCCCTACAGCAGCAGCGTTCGATGCTTGGCAGCAGAAGTCGGCCTTGGGCGAGGCAGCGGCAGCCGACGACGGTGGTGGCTGTCGGAGCTCTGCAACAGGAGAAGCAGCAGCGGCGGACTCCTCGGCGACAGCAGCAGTCGGCGACGGCTGACTCGGCGACTTCAGGCGGAGCGGGGCGGCGCGGCCGAAGGCCAAGCGCCGCTGGTCGCGGCCCAGAGCAGAACAGCAGCAGTCAGCGGCAGCAGCTCCACGCGGCGAACCTCGCCGGATTTTCAGAACGCGGCGGCAACTCCAGCCGTGAGTTGATCGAGAGAGAGAGAGATATATTTTTTAAAAAGTGTGTGTGCATGTGGTGATTGTATATAAGGAGAGAGAGGGAACCGATAGTGGGAGAGAAAGAGGAAATGTTGGCTTTAAAAAAAATAAAAGATAGAGAAAGATTGGATGATAGATATAAAGTATGTGTGTGCGTGTCTTTTGTTAAAAAAAAGTGTGCATGTGTTTTGTTTTGAGAGAAAGGAAGAGAGAGAGAGCGGTTGAGCGTGAGGGAAGACCGAGAGAGAGATAGTGATTGAGTGGGCCGATTTTTGAGTGTTTGATTGGGCCGATTTTTGAGAGTTAGGTGGGCCGATTATTTTCAGTTGGGGCTAGGATTTTATTAGTTTTGGGCTTTAATTTCTGGGCCTAATTCAGTTGGGCCAAATGCTAATTCATTGGGCCGATTTCTTGAGTTTAGGTGGGCCGATTTATATTGTTGAGGCTTTTTATTTTGTGAAACGTTGGGCTTTCATTTTTGGGCTTCCCTTGGGCTCCTATTATTTATGCATTGGGCTTTGAATTTATTCTTTTGGGCTCAAATTAAATTCCTATTGGGCCTTGATTATTTATTTAGGCTTTCATATTATTCTATTAAGTTTAATTAGAGAAGATTTTAAGACTTACTAATTATTAATTAGTAAGTGAATTAGATTATTTTAAGACGAGTAGATTATTAAAGATTAATAATCCGACCTCATAAGACGAGCTTTAATTCCTTAAATAGGATTAGCATTTTTTTTTTATTAAAGGAATATGAGTCACGCATAATCATTTCACGCATCCTCATTTATTGAGATTTTTCGAGAATTAGAATCTTATTTTATTTTCTCGGATTAAAGGTCAAGCACCAGAGTTAGAGCTAAACCGTGAGTCTGCTATTCAGGTGGGCTTTCTTACGTATAAACTAAAACCATATAGTAGAATTGTTAAGACTTTATGCTTATGAATTTTGAATAATATTGTCAATGCCTAAATGCTTTATGTTTTGTTATTAATTGCCTATCTGATGTTAATCGAATTCGGATTCTGGATGGGACCGCAAATCCCTTCGGAATTAGTGTACACCTTGTGATCGTGAGTCATCTAGCGGGTTGGCCGATCATAGTGTCCGTAGAGGGAGGCCTCCCTCTCGGCACGAGTTACTGATATGGTGATTAATGATATTAAAATGCCTGCGTGGGTTATTGATGAAAGAAATGATATTATGTTTGGTAAATACGAGTCTTTAAAGGAAAACCCTCGTATCTTACTACTATTGAAAGGCTTGACAATAAAAGATTATGCATGTATGTAAATTTCGGCAAGTGTCCACTAAGTACTTTCGTACTTAGCCCTGTATGTATTTATAAATGTGCAGGTTGAGCTGTGATCGAGGATGTAGTGTGCAAGCGGAGCTTTTGTCGATCTAGGATGAGTACCTCAGAGTAGAGTATATGTCTTCATACATATACTCAAAATGTTATTCCGCTGCGAACACTGATTTCGTTATGATATTATGTTATTTGTCAAACAATATGTATTATTTAACAATGTTCTCAAACTCATTGAGCACCCTTTTTCTGGATATTATTATGTACGGTCCCCTTGTGGCCTTCTTGATATCTAGATATTTCGATTGATTTCCTTATACAAGTCGAGTCATTAAGAGACTGAATATACCCCTTTCTAAATCCCGCTCCTAAATTCCCTCCCTTAGTTGCGGTTTCCCCGAATTTGCTATCCTTAGCAAGTGCGGTCGTGACAATATAACAAATGCTTGATTATTTTTATTTTATTATGAATTTTGATTAAATAAAAAATCAAACCAAAAATTGAAGTTATGGTACTATTCAATTCAGTTTAGTTGGATGAAAAAAGATTGATTAGTTTGATTGATATTATAATTTTTTTTAATAATTTGGTTTTGATTTTTTAGTTTGGTTGAACCAATTTGGTTTCAACCAAACCGATTGGAGTGTGAATTCAGTTTTCGGTACAATATTTATACTAAATCAAATAAAACCTGGAAATGTTGAAAAATAAAAAAAACTTAATACTAAAATTATTACTCCCTTCGTCCACGAAAAATAGTTTTATTTATCTATTTTTTTCCACGAAAAAGTGTCTTGTTTCACTTTTTTGTACAATTTTACTCTTTATGAATTTGTATATTTACTTTATTTTGCCATTGGAGGACCCACCTCATTAACCACTTTTTTAAACCTACTTTTACTTTTACTCCACTTACACCTACTTTAACATTACCCCTACAAGTTTATTTATATTCCACTTTCACATACTTTAACAATTTATTAAAATTCGCGTTCATCCTGAAATGAGACTCTATTTCGTGGACGAAAAGAGTATTATACTTGAATTGTTATTTTTCTTTTAAATTCCAAAGCAAACCAAAACAAAAAACTAATTTTATTATGGAATGAACCATTTTTAGTAAAACAACTCAAAGCGGAAAGAATGACAATAATAGTCAAAGGGAGTTCATTGTTGTCGTTGAGCTACTTTTACTGAGACCATTCAAAATAATAATAATAATAATAATAATAATAATAATAATAATAATAATAATAATAATAATAATAATAATAGTGAAATGGAGGGAGTACCAATTAAATAATTAAATATTAGGGTTATTAGCGTTTAAATACATCAATTTTGGGGTAGTTTGATTTTGCATATGAACTTTAAAAGGTGTAAATAAAATACATGAACTTTAATGTTGTAACAATTTTATCACAAATTCAAATATTAGATATTCGAACTCCATAAAAATCTTACGATTTACGGGTTTAGAGATATCTTATACGATAAATTTTAAAAATGCCCTATACGATGTCACAAATTCAATGTTTGCTCAAATTTAAATTGACATGCCAAGTTGAAATATCATGTATTCATCGGGCGTTTTAAAAAATGACATCGTATATGATATCGCCAAAAGATATCGTATAAGACATTTCCAAACCCGTAATCGTAAAAATTTTATGGAGTTTGAATATTTAATATTTGAATTTATAATAAAATTGCTACAACATTAAAGCACATGTATTTTTTTACACATTTCAAAATTCATGTGCAAAACCAAACAACCCCCAAAGTTAATGTATTTAGGCGCTTTTCGAAGAAGTGAAACACTGATAATTTTGTATAGAGGTGGACTTAGGTGAGGGCACCCGCATGGGATGCGGCCGGGTCGACCCGCGCTCCAACCCTGACCCGGATCCGCGCCCCTGACTCGCGCCCATTTGACCCGTTGCCCCAAATTATTACATTTGTTTATAGTAAATGTTACTTTTAATAAACATAATATATACATTTATTCGCACAAATATATACTTTTGTAAATATAAGTATTTATCTTCATTTAATATAAAGTATTATATTTTTTAAACCCTGAATCCTATAAACTAAACCCTAAACCCTGTAAACTAAACCCTAAAACCTGAACACTAAACCCTAATAGGAGTATCTATTATATAATAGGATTAAGCCTTAATCTATGTGGCATATCTAAAATCTCACCATTTCAAAATTTACCATATATAATCTTCATCTTTTATTAATTAATTAACTATTACATTCTATGTAAAGATTCATTAATCATAATAAATATAATTAATAACAAATGTGTATATATAATAATATTAACATTACATATAATCTAAATTAATAAATTTTATTATTTATTTTTTCTAGATAAAAATTAGATTTACATATTTGATAAGAAAAAAAATTATAATCTATATACGATAAATTATTTTAATTGAATGTTAGTGATTAGATGTATATTTGTTATTAATTTTATATTTCTCAATAGCGTACATATTGTATGTATATGTTGCAATATATTATATTATATGAATATATATATATATATATATATAATATTTATATTCTTAATTTTCAATAAAATTAATTTTAAATTAAGTTTGAATTGAGACATCCACGTATATGAAAATTATAAACGGGTCCGGTCATTGATTTACATGTTTGCATATTAAGGCACAAATTCTATAAACTGATTACTTTAAAACAAAATCTTATTTTATGTCTATCAAAATAGTTAAAATTTTACTTTTATTTTTTATAAAATAAATCCATACATGTTATTTATATAGGGAAGAAAAATATATTTTTCATTTCTGCAAACTTTATTTGTTTCTGTTGGTCCATTACTACAACAACAACAACAACAACAACAACAACAACAACAATAATAATAATAATAATAATAATAATAATAATAATAATAATAATAATAATAATAATAATAATAATAATAATAATAATAATAACAGATAAATTATGAAATTAGTAATGCATAAATGGAGAATTTAGATAAAGAACGATAGAAGATATGATGTTAAAATATATTAGAAATCTTTAATCATGTATCAAATTTATAACAATCTCAATCGAGTGAAGAATTTATATAAATCACCTCATTTCACATTGAGTATTTTTATAAGATTTCACCAAAATAAAACTTATACAAGAATAAGCTCTTGCTCTCCAAATTAAAAATCTACATTTAATTGGCGGAATGATTGAGACTAATACAATTTGAATTGTTTTGTCAATTTAATTTGACCAAATTTATTTAATTAAATACATGGTCTAATTAATTTAATTTGAAAAAATAAATTGGTTTGATTAAGTAAATTATTTCTTCAATTTAATTTGATTATAAAATAATATATTTTGTATAAAATTTTAAAAATAAAATTTGGATTCAACATAGATTTTTTATGAAAATTTATCAATTAAATTACTAAATAAATTAATACAATTTGAATCTCATGTCAACTTTCTTAAGCTACACACGAGATGATTTCAAAACTTAGTTATGGTCTTTCAAACTTCAAACGAGATAATGTTCACGAGTCAATTTTATTCTTTCAATTTTCAGACGGAATGATGCTCGAAACTCAAGATTTGAAGATAATTAATGTTCACGAGTCCATTTTATTCTTTCAAATTTCAAACGAAATTATGCTCGAAACTCAATTATAATATTTCAAGCTCCACATGAAATAATGTCACACCCCAATTCTTGAAACAATAACTATAACTGGGGTACGACTAATCATCTAAATGATCAAGGGAAAATCCTTGTGAAATCCGAATAAACGGGATAACAATTGGGCTTAGCCCCTTTGGATGAAGAAAGACAGGTATTCAAATGATACGAATCAATCCACAAACGTAACAACTTCAGGATCACAAGTTTAGTGTCATGCTTCAGATAACCAACATTCATTAATCGAAATACTTGAGAGTCAATAGTTTAGGCTCAACAAAAGATAGATACGGGCTAGTTCTACAGCGGAAGTCAAAATAAGGAGTTGAACTCTAGCCTCAGCTCCGCCCCGTCATCACCCGCCATTAACCTGAAAACATTTGAAAGTATTTTTGGGCTAAGTACTAATGTACTTAGTGGGCTGCAACTTTAAAACATTTCATAATCTGAAGAACAGTTTATCCAATCATACTTGACATGACTTAGAAGGTTTTAAAGTGAAAGAACTTCTAAGCATGTTAAAACATTTCATTTATAGATACATATATATATATATATACTTAGTTTGCGCGCAGATGTCACACTCATTTCTGTTACTCGCTGTGATCCCGGACCTCTAGCCACCGACGGATCCGTTTCTCCCATTTACTTGAACTGAGGGCGTAACCCAGACAAGTTTACTTTTGACCTCGGGACGCTACCCAGGCAGGCCCTTACATTCTATGCTTCGGAACACATCCAGCAAGCATCCTTATAACGCCTCTTAGTTAGTGCCCGAATGGAGATCAACCCACCGAGTCAGCTAACGGTGTACACAATTCTCAAATAACGTGTTAGGCCATAAGAGAACCTCAATTGATTCGTTGTGGCGAGCCTTAAACAGAGCAGAGTGCACATAAACATTTTATTGGATAAACAGTTTATATATATACAAACATTTAAGCTCATTAGCTCAATCATACATTTGGAAAATAAGCCCACCTGTATCGGCAAAGCCTGTCGTTTAACTTAATCTCTGAATCGGAATAGCAGTGCTAATCCTTCTGACGTTCAAAGCCTACAAGAAATCTATTCTCAATAGGTCTCCTTGAATCAAATCTTAAGTCGTTGTGAAGTGCTTAACATTCTATGATTCACTTAGCCGGGTTTTCAAAATTTAATGAATAAATAAATGAAAACATTTTTCTTGAGTTAAGAACACCAACAATATTCTTACTCATCTTTCTTTAATAATTGGAATTATAATTAAAACCAATTAAATCATAAATACTTTTATTGCAAAAATATAATGCAATTTCATGTCATAACATGGTGTATTACTCCACTAAAACCCTTTAAAATCCTTAATACAAAATCAAGGTAAAATTTTCGGACACCAACAGTTCATCACTCTGTTCTGTCTCAACTTCAAAGAATAAACTGTTTTAATTCCGAAATCTCCTGGACTCGAGACTTATACCGATGAAAACCTCTTTGAGTCTAGTTTTGTTTAAAAAAAAGTAGAGTGAAAAACTCCAAGTGGTTTAAGAGATATGGGTGTTTTTCCACAGTCTACCAGATTCGGCAGTTTGGCACGACCGGAAGCTAGGATTTTTAAAAATTAGCAAACGTTGTCCAATTGCTTTAAACTTTTACATGAGTCTGTATAACACTTGTATGTTTCTCCCATAAAACTTTGGGAGGCTGAATATTTTTGAAAGCCACTGAAAAGTGTGACTCCACAGACTGCTCTTCTAAATTTCCGGTGGAAATGCGCAGTAAACGATTTATATTTTAACAAGGTAGTAAACGAGGTTCAAATGACTTGAAATTTTACCAGTGTTTATAAGACTCATATATATACACACCATAAAAGTTTGAAGATTTTTAGACAAGGAAAACCTCGTCGACTCATCAGTCCCGCACGTAAGAAAATTTCTGGAATGGTCGAATTTATAACATATACACATATCTTTTTAGATCCATGCTTTCACCATCATTCTCATGCATTTTCTTACTAAGAACTCATCATGCTTCACTTATCAATACATATATCCCTTTCGAGGGTTCTCAAGAAATATATCTCTTCCTCTCATGTATCTAACATGTAGAGGTGTATGAGCACATGAAGGTAGTGGAAAGTTGAAAGAATTCATCATGCTCTTCTTTTATCAAAATTTTCGAGAATTACAAGAGTAGAGAGGGGACTTTCATGCTTCAATATACATGCTTATATATCAAGGAAAATATATATATAATCATGAGAGGAGGATTGAGGTTGCTACCAACAAGATCAATGGAGGTGAAGTAGGGGATGATGCGTAGGCCTCTTGGAGCTTGATCTTGAAGATTGAAGTACACTTGATAGCTTGGTGTGAGGGTAGCACTTTTGGCTTCCTTAATCCTTTCCAAAAATGGCGAAACAAGGAGAGAAGTGTGGTGGAGTGAGGAGGGGAGGGGGCTGCCGAAGGGAGTACAAAAAGGAGAGAGGGAAGCTTGCTTTGATGAGCTTTGATGAGATGATGTGATGGAGTGATTGCTTCACTTAATGAGTATCTTGAATTAATTGTGTGAGGATGTCATCCTTGAGTGTGCAGGAGAGTGAGAAGAGAGAAGGAGAGAAGAGAGAGATGAGAGAGCCGAGCATGAGGGGGAGAGATGGAGATTTGTGCATGTGCATGGTGAGCTTGAATTGAGGGATCTTGTTGGCTAAACTAGGTTAGGCTTTTTAGAGCTCCTTAATGTGTGCATGTGAGTTTCACTGATGGTGAAGAAGAGAGTAATGAGGGAGAGAGGGGACCTGCGTGAGGGAGGGTTTCATTTGGTTAATCAAATACTTAACTTAAGGGGTCCAATATAAAAATCAAAGCCCAACACATAAAATAATTAAAGTCCAATCATAGACTTTAATTTAAATCTTGTAAAAATATTAATTATGTGTAAAATATTTCACATATACACATGCTCATATTTAAATTAATATGCAATGCACAAAAATTTAAATAGCTAAAATATTTACAAACCCTTTTTGTAAATCATTTTGTTGGAATTAAATAAATTCTTTTTCTCAATCCGGCGCGAATCATCTTAAATCTAAGTTCAAAATTATTCTAAACTTAGCTCGAGAAAACGGGGTATTACATCCCTCCCTCCTTAAAGAAAATTTCGTCCCCGAAATTACATACCTTGGTAATCTAGCTCGGGATACTTGACTTTCATTGAATCTTCAAGTTCCCATGTGGCCTCTTCCATCCCGTGATGGTTCCAGTACTTCACTTTGACAAGAACAACGTTCTTGTTCCGTAAAACTTGAACCTTGCGATCAAGTATCTGGATTGGTTTCTCTTCATAACTTAAGTCCTGGGCTAGGACCACTTCATCGTGCTTAATCACATGTTTTGGATCAAACACATACTTTCTTAACTGGGAGACATGAAACACATTGTGCACGTCTCCAATACTGGGCGGCAATGCCAACCTATAGGCTACAGGGCCTATATTATCTAGGATCTCAAAAGGTCCTATATAACGGGGTCGTAACTTGCCCCTCTTTCCGAAACGTATAACCCCCTTTGAGGGAGAAACTTTGAGGAAAACTTGATCCCCAACATTGAATTCTAGCTCTGATCGGCGTTTATCAGCGTAAGACTTTTGTCTATCTTGAGCTTCTTTGATTCTTTGCTTGATGTGGTCGACTTTCTCAACCATCTGTTGGACTAGTTCAGGACCTAACAACTTTCTTTCACCCACTTCATCCCAGTAAAGTGGTGATGGACATTTTCGGCCATACAAAGCATCATATGGAGCCATTCCAATTGTTGCTTGATAACTGTTGTTATAAGCAAATTCCACGAGAGGTAACAAATCCTCCCAACTTCCACCTTTGTCTGTGACAATCGTTCGCAACATATCTTCTAGAATTTGAATCGTTCTTTCTGACTGCCCGTCAGTCTGAGGATGGTACGCTGTGCTGAAGTTCAGCTGAGTGCCCATTGCTTCTTGTAAACTTTTCCAGAAACGCGAGGTGAATCTGGTGTCACAATCTGATATGATAGATACAGGTACACCGTGGAGGCGTACTATCTCTTTGACATATAACTTAGCAAGTTTCTCCAATCCAAATGTCATTTGAATTGGCAAAAAGTGCGCTGACTTTGATAATCGGTCCACTATGACCCAAATTGCAGTGTTTCCACGTGCTGACTTTGGTAGGCTCACTACGAAGTCCATGTTGATGTGCTCCCACTTCCACTCGGGGATTGGTAGTGGTTGCAGCATCCCATACGGCCTCTGATGCACGGCCTTCACTTGTTGACAAGCGAGGCATCGCTCCACAAACGACGCTACATCTCTTTTCATTCCTTTCCACCAGAAAATTTTCTTTAAATCCTGGTACATCTTTGTGCTGCCTGGATGTGCAGTGTAAGGAGTATCATGAGCCTCGCTCATAATCTCGTTCTTTAACTCTTCCTTATGTGGCACACACAATCTTTCACCAACCATTAGTGCGTTATCTTGTGCTTCAGTGAATCCTTTCGTTTCATTCGTTCTTGTAGCAAGACGCATCTTCTCCAAGAACCAATCTTCTCTTTGTGCTTGCACAATTCTTTCTCTCAAATCAGGTTTAGCTATCAAGGCAGCTACACAACCCGATACTGTGTTCGGAGGGTGAACAATCTCTAACCTGAGTGAGGCGAAGTCACGAATCAGTTCCTTTTGTTGGGTGACGAAAAACCCTAGCTTAGCCTTCGTCTTTCGACTCAGGGCGTCAGCTACTACATTCGCTTTTCCTGGATGGTAACTGATGGTGCAATCGTAATCCTTTACTAATTCGAGCCATCTTCGTTGTCTCATGTTCAAATCCTTTTGCTCAAAGAAGTACATCAAACTCTTATGATCTGTAAGGATCTCACACTTAACTCCATAGAGGTAGTGTCTCCAAATCTTCAGCGCGTGCACGACGGCTGCTAGTTCTAAATCATGAGTCGGGTAGTTCAGCTCATGAGGCTTCAATTGGCGAGACGCCTATGCTATCACTTTCTGATTTTGCATCAACACGCAACCCAATCCTAGTTTCGAGGCATCAGTATACACCACGAATCCTTCATTCTCTTCTGGTATTGCTAACACTGGTGCAGTAGTCAGCCTAGTCTTGAGCTCCTTAAAACTTTGTTCACACGCTTCAGACCAAACGTATTTAGTCCCTTTCCTCAAAAGCTGAGTCATTGGCCTAGCCAATTTCGAGAATCCTTCGATGAATCTTCTGTAGTAACCTGCTAGACCGAGGAAACTCCTGATCTCATTGACGTTGGATGGTGCCTTCCATTCCTTGACTGCTTCGACCTTGGCGGGGTCTACTTTGATTCTTTCAGTCGACACGATGTGACCGAGAAACATCACTTCTCTCAACCAAAACTCACACTTACTGAATTTGGCAAACAATCTCTCATTACGCAGGGTTTCGAGTACGATGCGCAAGTGCTCTTCGTGTTGTTCTTCAGTCTTAGAGTATATGAGGATGTCGTCAATAAACACTAAGACAAAACTATCGAGATATTGATGGAACACTCGGTTCATCAAATCCATGAAAACGGCTGGGGCATTCGTTAGTCCAAAGGGCATCACGGTGAACTCGTAATGTCCATAACGCGTTCGAAACGCTGTCTTTGGGATGTCTTCTCGTTTCATTCTGAGTTGGTGGTAACCAGATCTTAGATCAATCTTGGAAAACACACCGGCTCCTTTCAACTGATCAAACAGGTCGTCTATCCTTGGAAGAGGATATCTATTCTTTATCGTGAGCTTGTTCAATTCTCTATAGTCGATACACATCCTTAGTGAACCATCTTTCTTCTTGACGAATAAGACTGGTGCTCCCCATGGTGATACGCTAGGCTGTATGAAACCTAGATCCAGCAGTTCTTGCAGCTGCACTTTCAATTCTTGTAACTCCGGCGGAGCCATCCTGTATGGTGCCTTGGACACTGGTGCTGCCCCCGGTTCTAGATCAATCGTGAATTCTAGTTGTCGGTTCGGTGGCATACCAGGCAATTCTTCGGGAAAAACATCTTTGAAATCTCGCACCACTGGAACTTCTTCGATTGTTTTCTTTGCTTCACGTTCTCCTGTCAAACTGACTAGGAAAGCCCGACATTCTCCATTTCTCATCATTTTGATGGCCTTCATCGCTGAAATTACTGGTACTCTTCCTCCCATTCTTATGCCATGAAAACTTGCCTTCTCCTTTCCAACGGATTGGAAAGAGATCTTTCTCTCGCTACATAGTATCGTGGCACCGACTTGAGTAAGCCAGTCCATCCCTATGATTATGTCAAATTCTATCATAGAGATGACGTACAAATCTGCCTTAAACGTTTCAGCACCTATGTTCAGCTCTAAGTTCGAGATAATGTCCTTAGCAGCCAATCTTCCACCACCAGGGGTGCTAACTTCTAAAGTTGTCTCAGCCAATTGTGGAGTCAGTTCTAATCTCTTACAAGCAGCATGTGAAATGAAAGAGTGGGACGCTCCAGTATCAAACAAAGCTATAACCGGCACGTCGAAAACATTAATCATACCTGCCAAGTTTCCTTGGTTTCCCGCTGCTTGATTTTGGTTAAGGGCATATGCCCTAGCATTTTGGGGCGGCCCCCGATGTCCTCCACGACCCTGGTTCTGTGGCTGTTGCGGTGCTCCTCCTTTCTTCCTTGGACATGCCGGAGCATAGTGCCCAGTTTCTCCGCAGGTAAAACAGACGTTCACTCCTCTCAGGCATTCTCCCAGATGGAGTTTCTGACACTTCGGGCAAGGTGTTTTAATAATTGCCTGATGCTGTTGGTTCTGAGGCTGATTCTGATTTCGGTTTGCAGCCCATGGTTTCTTCCCATTTCCATTTCCATTTCCAGGGTTTCCACCCGTTCTCTCGTTCCATTTTCTTTTTCCTTTACCACCATCTTGAGGTGGTACAAATGCAGACTGTCCCAGAGCTTTTCCTTTCTCCCTTGGTAGCAATGACTCAATGGTGAGAGCCCTGCTCAATGTTTGTGCGTAAGTGAGACCTCCCTGACTTGCTAGGGAGATTGATATCTCGTGGCGCAGTCCGTTCCTGAATTTCTCAGCGCGCTTCTCATCAGTGTCCACTAATAGTGGAGCATATCTTGATAGCTGGTTAAAAGCCCTATCATACTCAGTTACTGTCCCAGCCCTTTGTTTCAAATTCCAGAACTCGTTCTGTTTCTTCTGTCTATAGCAGCCTGGTATGTACTTCTCGTACAATTCAGTCTTGAAATCTTCCCATGTGAAATTTTCCCATTGTTCCTCAGTCATTGTGCGCCTCACCGACTCCCACCAGAAGTCGGCTTCGTCTACCAGTTGGTATGTCGCGCAAGTCACTTTGTCTTCGTTATCGCAACGGATGTAGCCGAAGATTCGCTCTACTGCTCTAACCCATTTCTCGGCATCCGCGGGATCGCCTAGACCATCAAACGTTGGAGGCTTTTCTTTACGAAACTTTTCCTCAGCAGTACGCTCTGGTGCTACTTGAGGGATAGGCTGTTCAGGGATGAATCCCCTGCCGCGTCCGCGACCACGTCCTCGTCCCCTACCGCGTCCTCTTGGCGCATCTTCCATTCTGTTTTACTGATGAAATCAACACAACAGTGAGACTCATTCCACATGTATACATACATACATACATACATAGATATACACAAGGTATATCGCTTCTATAGTATAACCCTGTGAAAGGCATACTTTATGTGGAAACTGATCTATTTTGGTGGAGTACTTAAGTGAATCCTTAATCTCATCTCATTGCTTCTACGTTATAACATATCTATGTTTAACGTCTCTATCTTACCAGTCCTTACTTAAATCGATCAAGCGGAGCTATCACGACTAACATTTCCAAGGCATTCTTGGGTGGTACTCAAACAGTTGTAAGAGGACCCTTCATTCTGATCGTATAGGCAGTAAACCTAAAACGATAACATAAACTTTCATTCATTCATTCATTTCTTCATTCATTCGTTTCTTTTGAAACCTTTAAGAACACTTGGACAATAGATGTCCCATTCCTTTAAAAACTTTGCTTTTGCCGGAAAGATTCAAGGAATCTAACTCGACCATTCGTACATTGATTCGTTAAGGGCTCGGGTAGTCCCAAACACGAAATAACATTCATTGAGTCGTTATGGGTTCGGGTAGTCCCAAACATGACACTATCGTTAAGGGTTCGGGTAGTCCCTAACACGATATTAGCTTGGTTATATGAGCCGAAGACTCAAAATAACAATATGAAAGCGATTAGCAATTCATAACTTATAGCATATGGAAAGCGATAAGCAATTCACATAGCATCATTCATTGAAAGCGCGCACTTCTTGAAAACCTTCAAAACATTTAATAACTTTGAAACTTTTAAATCGTACCTCTTTCTTGCGGCAGTGTGACGGCGAGCTGAGGTTCAACAACTTTCTTAGAAGTCTAGAGGTACTAATCTAGACTCAACATTAAAAGCTTTTGGTTATCAGAGACATGAAAGAAAACTTAGGCTCTGATACCATTCTGTCACACCCCAATTCTTGAAACAATAACTATAACTGGGGTACGACTAATCATCTAAATGATCAAGGGAAAATCCTTGTGAAATCCGAATAAACGGGATAACAATTGGGCTTAGCCCCTTTGGATGAAGAAAGACAGGTATTCAAATGATACGAATCAATCCACAAACGTAACAACTTCAGGATCACAAGTTTAGTGTCATGCTTCAGATAACCAACATTCATTAATCGAAATACTTGAGAGTCAATAGTTTAGGCTCAACAAAAGATAGATACGGGCTAGTTCTACAGCGGAAGTCAAAATAAGGAGTTGAACTCTAGCCTCAGCTCCGCCCCGTCATCACCCGCCATTAACCTGAAAACATTTGAAAGTATTTTTGGGCTAAGTACTAATGTACTTAGTGGGCTGCAACTTTAAAACATTTCATAATCTGAAGAACAGTTTATCCAATCATACTTGACATGACTTAGAAGGTTTTAAAGTGAAAGAACTTCTAAGCATGTTAAAACATTTCATTTATAGATACATATATATATATATACTTAGTTTGCGCGCAGATGTCACACTCATTTCTGTTACTCGCTGTGTAGCACCCCGTACTTTTCCTCATGTTGTGAGATAGTGTCTTAACACTAATAAGAGTACTGAGATGTCGAAATACGAGACTATTATTTTTTTTTTATGATTAGATAAGACAGATTGTCATTTAAATAGAGATACGAGTGACTAAACCGAGGATAGAGTTAGAATGATGAGATTCGAGAAATGAGCTGAGATAGAGATGCTGATTGAATTGAGTTGAGATTTTATTTCCGATTACCGGGAATAAATTTTACAGATACTGAGTTATCAGAGTTTGACTGACCTATTAAAGAGAATAGGTGTAATGAGTCTGACCTAGAGTCGAGGAAGAAAGAGTGAGAACCTTGATGAAAAGAGTCGGTCCGAGAGATGTCTAGTTTGTATGTTTGCCGACTGCTTTAATGTGACATTATGTGAAACTACGTGACTGATCGATTATGTGATTTTCGTGATGTGTGTCACTGTGACCGAGTTATTATGATTTTTATTCGAGACCTTAGCATTTGGAATTTTGATTGAGTTTCCAAAGCAAGTATGGGTTATTTTTATCGAGAAATCGAATGATGCCGGTTTATGAAAATTTTTCCGAGCATAATTTTTTTTAAATTATTTTTCCTACGAAGAGGAATATTATAATTGAGTGAGTGCACTAATAATAGTGCTATGATCATTATTTTGGTCACATGAATAATTATACTATGGTATTTTATTAATGAGTGACTTTACCATAGTTTTGTGATTTTTATTTAATCACCCTTCACACTTTATTTATTTTCCCATACCATATGTTATATGTCTCAATTTTGCTAAGTATGGAATTGAGAGAGTAAAGAATTGAGAGTATGAGATGGGAGAGTGTAGAGATTAGAGAGAGATTAGAGAGAGAAAGATCATTCATTAATTAGCAAATATTTCATAAGATTTGCAAATCTCCTTTAAAGATTGCAAGATCATTCTCAATCTTGCAAAGCTAATTTCTCTCTCCCTCACTTACAATTTTCGGCCAACATCATCTCTCTCCCTCACACACATTTTCTCCCAACACACACTCATCTTCTCCATTTCTCTATTCCACCATTTTCCACCATTAGAGCAAACCTTCGAAGCTTCCAACAAAATTACCAAACACCTCAAACCACTCTAAAACTTTCCATAAACACTATCTATCCTCATTTATTCAAGAGAATCCTTGAAGAAGAAGCTCCAAAGTAGAGTGAGAAAGTGTAAACTTTGGTAAGAACTTGGGTAAGTAACCATGTCTTTCCTAAAATCTTGTTTGAAAGATGTTATGTAAGTGTATTCTTGAAGGATGAGCAAGAAAATCACCCCTCCCTTTTCTTTCCCAAATTTTCGAAAAATGGGTCTTCATCCCTTTCAAAATTTTTCTTTTTCTTTTCTTGTTTGGGGGTGAAAAATGAGAGTTATGTGATGTGTATTGATGTTTGATATATGTTGTGAAATATGTGTCATGAGATGTGAAACTTTGATGGAAGTTAGTTTACCCCAAAAATGGTAACTTTTGAGTTAATGAGTTAAATGATGAATTGATGATATAAATGAGTCTATGAGGTGTAGATGATGATGATTGATGGATTAATTTAAGTATATGATGTCAATTGGAGTTTTTGATGTGGGTTAGTTTATTAAAAATTAGGGATATGTGTATATATGCCCCTATTTGTGAATTGATGGTTTTGATGTGAGATTAATTGGTTAAAAATGAAAGATCTATGAGTAGATTAAAGATTTGTATGTGTTTGTAAAAATTTCAAAGAGTTAGTTAGTAAAAATTAGGACTTTTTAGTCTATGTGTTAATTAAGTGTTTTTGCTTGAGATATATGTTTTTAAGCATGATAGTAGTGTCTTTGTATTTTTGATTAAGTCTATTGTAGGCTAAATAAAATTTTGACTAAGTTTAGTTTGTATGAGTTTTGAGTTTTTATATGATGTGAGTTTGATGCTTTATAAAATGAGGTTTATTTGCTCTATGATCATTATGAGAATTTTATCCATGTTTTGCTAAGAGTTTTATGTTGATACATGGATTTTCATAAAAATGTAATAAATATAGTTTTTATGATAAAAAGAGAGTAAATATGAGAATAATGAGTTATATGATGTAAATGATCATATTTGAGTATTTGAGAAATTTTGAGCATGAAATTGAAAAGGGATTTGTTAGACATGTTCGTTGAAGTGTTTTCTATGAGATTTGAGTGGATGATGAAAGAAAAGAGTCGAGATTGAGTATTACGAGTATTTTGATGTATTTGAATGTTTTTAAGTGCTTTAAGTGCTTAAAATGAGCTTTGATGTGTTTTGCTTTGTTTAAATGTTGAATTGAGCACTTAAGAGTTTGAGATGAGTTTTTGGTGATTTTTCGTAGGCTACTGACCTACTGTGATCGACGGGTTGTCGATGTCTAATGGCTTTGAAAATTTTACAGCACGTCCCTACATGAGTGTTGAGCATACCGGTAAAATTTCAAGTGATTTGGACTTGATTTACTATTTGTATAAAATGCAAAACCAAATCTGCACATTTCTACCGGGAATTTCAGAGAACAGGGGACAAAGTCATTCATTTCAGTATCATCCTGTATGATATAGCTTTCCAAATTTTTATGATATCAACCTTACTGTATGGGCTAGATATCCACCAAATTTGAGCTCAGTTTGACAACGTTTACTATTTTTCAAAAATCAATGTTTCCGATTGCTCAAAACTGCCGAATATGGTAGACCGTGGTAAAAACGCCATATCTCCCAAACCACTTGGAGTTTCTGACTCTACTTTTTTTTAAATGAAACTAGACTCAAATAACTTTCTTTTGGTATGAGTCTGGAGTCCAGGAGATGTCGGAGTCAGAACGTGTTAAATTTTAAAGTTGAGTCAGTGGGAAAACAGAACATGATTTGTTGATGTTTGATTGTATTTTCTTATGTGCCTTATGTGTTTATGTTGCCTAAGTGTTTTAATGAGATTAGACGAGTCTTATATGGGAGATAAATCGAGACTTAGAACCATGATTTTCTTGAAACCTATCCTTGGACTTAAGGATTTGAAATGAGTGAAGAAGTTATGTAGAGTCGATTAAGAGATAGAATATAAGATAGAGCATGAGTTAAGGCATGAGTTTTTGTCGTTGAGTTCTAATCGAGATTCATTTTATGACATGAACCTACGATGATGACGATGATCCCTGAAGACACGAGCAGAGCAGGGAAGTAAGTAACTCCGCTTTGACGGGAGTTTTTGAGTAAGGTCTTCAGGTGGGCAATATTTTGAGTATACGAATATTATATGAGCTTTCTAAAATTGTTTAATGATGTTATGAGATTAACAAATGTTTTGAGATAAATGATGTTTGAGAACTGTTTGACTTGCCAATTTTTGATGTTGAGCTTGTATGTTACCCTCTACTGATGAGACGAATTCGGATCCTGCCAAAAGCGGGGTTGTGTACACAGAGGTGATCGTGAGCCGTCTTCGGGTCGGCCGGTCACGGTGCTTGAGAAGGAGGCCTACTTCTCAGTACCTTAATAATGATGAGTTGTAGATGTGGTACATGCATGATGATGAGTACTTTGATAGCGCTATCGTTTCTTTATGATATCATAATTATGAAAACTGCATGCACAGATTCATTTACGCTAACCTTATTTCTGTGTATTGCTGAGATGTGGCAAGCTTCAAACTTATAGCTCTATGAGCACCTTTCTTGTTTTTCGGCGTTTGCCCACTGAGTATTATATACTCACGCCCTGCATGTATTTCTAAATGTGCAGACTAAGCGAGGAGCGAGATTGGTCTGGTGCTGGCGGGGAAATGTTGGAGGATGTATTTACTTTATCGTATTTCCATTTTGACGATAAAGTCTTGATGATTGATATACTTTAATTTTCTTTTGAAGTTAAGCAATGTACTCACGGTTATATGTCTTCATACATATAATCGGTTCGCCTTTTGCTGCGATACTCTGCATATTATGATTCCTTACGAAAATGAGCGATACCCGTTTTGTTTTTGTTCGTGAAATTCCTGATAATTAAAAAGTTATAACGACATTGACGATTTTACCCTTGGATTCATTTATAATGATTTCTTTAACACCTTTTGATGCGAGCTTCCGCTTGATGTTCGACCTATTCTTCTTATCTTTTATTCTTTTAAAAATAGTCGTATCGATACTCGTACCCCACTATCATTAGTGTCGGGAATCGGGCTGCGACACGCTGTGATCCCGGACCTCTAGCCACCGACGGATCCGTTTCTCCCATTTACTTGAACTGAGGGCGTAACCCAGACAAGTTTACTTTTGACCTCGGGACGCTACCCAGGCAGGCCCTTACATTCTATGCTTCGGAACACATCCAGCAAGCATCCTTATAACGCCTCTTAGTTAGTGCCCGAATGGAGATCAACCCACCGAGTCAGCTAACGGTGTACACAATTCTCAAATAACGTGTTAGGCCATAAGAGAACCTCAATTGATTCGTTGTGGCGAGCCTTAAACAGAGCAGAGTGCACATAAACATTTTATTGGATAAACAGTTTATATATATACAAACATTTAAGCTCATTAGCTCAATCATACATTTGGAAAATAAGCCCACCTGTATAGGCAAAGCCTGTCGTTTAACTTAATCTCTGAATCGGAATAGCAGTGCTAATCCTTCTGACGTTCAAAGCCTACAAGAAATCTATTCTCAATAGGTCTCCTTGAATCAAATCTTAAGTCGTTGTGAAGTGCTTAACATTCTATGATTCACTTAGCCGGGTTTTCAAAATTTAATGAATAAATAAATGAAAACATTTTTCTTGAGTTAAGAACACCAACAATATTCTTACTCATCTTTCTTTAATAATTGGAATTATAATTAAAACCAATTAAATCATAAATACTTTTATTGCAAAAATATAATGCAATTTCATGTCATAACATGGTGTATTACTCCACTAAAACCCTTTAAAATCCTTAATACAAAATCAAGGTAAAATTTTCGGACACCAACAGTTCATCACTCTGTTCTGTCTCAACTTCAACGAATAAACTGTTTTAATTCCGAAATCTCCTGGACTTGAGACTTATACCGATGAAAACCTCTTTGAGTCTAGTTTTGTTTAAAAAAAGTAGAGTGAAAAACTCCAAGTGGTTTAAGAGATATGGGTGTTTTTCCACAGTCTACCAGATTCGGCAGTTTGGCACGACCGGAAGCTAGGATTTTTAAAAATTAGCAAACGTTGTCAAATTGCTTTAAAATTTTACATGAGTCTGTATAACACTTGTATGTTTCTCCCATAAAACTTTGGGAGGCTGAATATTTTTGAAAGCCACTGAAAAGTGTGACTCCACAGACTGCTCTTCTAAATTTCCGGTGGAAATGCGCAGTAAACGATTTATATTTTAACAAGGTAGTAAACGAGGTTCAAATGACTTGAAATTTTACCAGTGTTTACAAGACTCATATATATACACACCATAAACGTTTGAAGATTTTTAGACAAGGAAAACCTCGTCGACTCATCAGTCCCGAACGTAAGAAAATTTCTGGAATGGTCGAATTTATAACATATACACATATCTTTTTAGATCCATGCTTTCACCATCATTCTCATGCATTTTCTTACTAAGAACTCATCATGCTTCACTTATCAATACATATATCCCTTTCGAGGGTTCTCAAGAAATATATCTCTTCCTCTCATGTATCTAACATGTAGAGGTGTATGAGCACATGAAGGTAGTGGAAAGTTGAAAGAATTCATCATGCTCTTCTTTTATCAAAATTTTCGAGAATTACAAGAGTAGAGAGGGGACTTTCATGCTTCAATATACATCAATATACATGCTTATATATCAAGGAAAATATATATATAATCATGAGAGGAGGATTGAGGTTGCTACCAACAAGATCAATGGAGGTGAAGTAGGGGATGATGCGTAGGCCTCTTGGAGCTTGATCTTGAAGATTGAAGTACACTTGATAGCTTGGTGTGAGGGTAGCACTTTTGGCTTCCTTAATCCTTTCCAAAAATGGTGAAACAAGGAGAGAAGTGTGGTGGAGTGAGGAGGGGAGGGGGCTGCCGAAGGGAGTACAAAAAGGAGAGAGGGAAGCTTGCTTTGATGAGCTTTGATGAGATGATGTGATGGAGTGATTGCTTCACTTAATGAGTATCTTGAATTAATTGTGTGAGGATGTCATCCTTGAGTGTGCAGGAGAGTGAGAAGAGAGAAGGAGAGAAGAGAGAGATGAGAGAGCCGAGCATGAGGGGGAGAGATGGAGATTTGTGCATGTGCATGGTGAGCTTGAATTGAGGGATCTTGTTGGCTAAACTAGGTTAGGCTTTTTAGAGCTCCTTAATGTGTGCATGTGAGTTTCACTGATGGTGAAGAAGAGAGTAATGAGGGAGAGAGGGGACCTGCGTGAGGGAGGGTTTCATTTGGTTAATCAAATACTTAACTTAAGGGGTCCAATATAAAAATCAAAGCCCAACACATAAAATAATTAAAGTCCAATCATAGACTTTAATTTAAATCTTGTAAAAATATTAATTATGTGTAAAATATTTCACATATACACATGCTCATATTTAAATTAATATGCAATGCACAAAAATTTAAATAGCTAAAATATTTACAAACGTTTTTTGTAAATCATTTTGTTGGAATTAAATAAATTCTTTTTCTCAATCCGGCGCGAATCATCTTAAATCTAAGTTCAAAATTATTCTAAACTTAGCTCGAGGAAACGGGGGTATTACAAATAATGCACAAAAAATTGTCAAAATTTTTCAAGCTGCATACAAGATGATGTTTAGAAGTTAGTTATGATATTACAAGCTAAAGATGATAATGATCTTTAAAGCTACACACAAGATAATTCTTGTAACTTAATTGTGGTCATTCAAACTTCAAATGAGATGATACTCGCAAGTTAAATTTTTTTTTTTTTTAACTCCAAATGAGATGATTCTTGGAACCCAATTATAATATTTAGAACTAATAATGCATAAAAGTTTGTCAAGATTTTTTCAAGTTCCATACAAAATGATGTTAGAAGCTCCAAATCATACAATCTCACAAGTAAACTTTGATTTTTAAAGCTCTAGATAGTGATGTTAAAAAAACTTGACGCATAAAAATTCATTTTTTGTATTTTAAGGTCTAGACGAGATGATACTCAAAAGTCAGATGTTCAAACGTTAGTTGTCATCTTCCGAAATTTAGATTATGATATGATCCTATAAGTTTCAGACGAGATGATGCTCAGATGAAATAAAATTTTCAATATCGATACATTTTTCAAAATATTATTAAATAAAAATCTACATAAAAAGAATATTTATTATTATAACAAAAGGTTAACATTTAATTGAGGAATATGATTCAAATTAATATAATTTCAACTATATTATCTTAAATTAAATAAATTTAAAAATAATTTATATAATAAATTAAAATAATTTCCCGTCGAATTTCGACGGGTTACGCACTAGTTTACTTTTAATAAGCATAAGATAAACATTTTGTCGCACAAATGTATACTTATGGTAATATAAATATTTACCTTCATTCAATATAAAGCATTATACATATCAATAATTACTTTTTCTTACAATAATAATTATTTGATTTGATCAAATAATAATATTATTATTTATGTTTATTAAAAGTAATCATTGATATAATAAAAAGAAATAATTGATATGGAGAAATGTAATTTTTCAAAAATATTATATTTATTGTAATTATTGTTGTACTAAAAAATAGTTATTGTTATTATTATTATAAAGAAAGGTAATATTTTTAAACCTAAAAATAAGTATTAACCATCATTCAATATTTTTTAAACTTAAACACGGAATACTAAACCCTAGCCATTCAATAATAAACCCAAATGGAAATATTTACTCCCTAATGGAAATACTCACTTTTATTTATCCAAAGATATACATTTCCATACTTAAATATATACTTATGTGAATATAAGTATTACACATCATTCAATATTTTTAAAACCAAAACACTGAATACTAAACCCTAAACACTAAATATAACCCTTGAATACTGTAACACCCCAATTTTCATAAACTTTTCAATATAAAATCTTTGAAAACTAATAGATAAAAATAAAATTTCTTGAATTATAAAAGTTTAAATCAATTTAAAATCAACTTGTCAAAACTAAAGTAGTATCATAAAAATAAAATAAAACTTAATAAGTTCAACTAAAATGTTCAATGTAAAAGAAATTCTTATCCCTAGTCATTCTCCACTTCCATGGCCACTTCGACTCTGAAACTGCAAAACTGAAACGATAAGGGGTGAGCATATTGAAAATATACTCAGTGAGGAACAATAACAAAATATCCATATACATCACATATATAATTAAATCACGTTATCATACTTGCAAACATACGCCAAGAGACTAGAGCCCCTTGACAAACATAATCATAGTTTGAGTCGATGGCTTAAGTCCCATGACCAAACACATACATAGATCAATGGCTTAGGTCCCATGATCAACTTATCATCATAGATCAATGGCTTAGGTCCCATGATCGCACATAATATAGATCAATGGCTTAGGTCCCATGATCGCACATAACATAGATCAATGGCTTAGGTCCCATGATCGCACATAACATAGATCAATGGCTTAGGTCCCATGATCGATCAATGGCTTAGGTCCCATGATCACACATAACATAGATCAATGGCTTAGGTCCCATGATCACACATAACATAGATCAATGGCTTAGGTCCCATGATCGCACATAACATAGATCAATGGCTTAGGTCCCATGATCGCACATAACATCATAGTCATAAGATGCACGTAAACAAGTAATCAACGCGATAATAAAAACATATATAACAATATGAATAAGCGTAAAATCCCTCACCTTAAAGTCGAAGGCAATTAACTAAAATCCGGAATGAAGGTGTTAATCGTACCGCACCGATTGAAAGTATTCGAGAGAAGAAACAGGCTGATAGAATTTGCGTGTATATGTGTATATGTGATTTAGGGTATAATAATTGCCTCTATTTATATTAGTCTTTAAAGAGTTCTAGTTCTAATAGGAAACAAAAAATAATACTACTAATAATAATAATAATAATAGTCTAGATAAAATTAATGGTGCACATCTATATGTATCATGTAATTATTAAAAAAAATAAGTTATACAAGAAAATACTATTAATTAAACTTATAAAATAAATCTAAATTATCGGGGTGTTACAACCTACCCCACTTAAAATAATTTCGTCCTCGAAATTCTAATCATGATTTTTGAGCCATATAGTCTAGTTCTATGGTGAGGTAACTTCATCCTTCGCACGTGTTCCACGGACCCGTAGTCGCTACTCCCTGTATAGTAGTCGTACACCGATTGCAGCCTCCTAATCCTTTCGTATCTCTCGCATTGTACACGCAAGAATTCACAACGTTCACTTAATCTTTCATATTCTTCGCGCAATTTCTCAATTCGTTCTTGTAGGGTGACTTGAGCTCTAGTGGGAGTTTGACGTGTCCGTGCCATCTAACACTTTCACAATTTCAACTATTTCTAACGAAGCTAATCGTAATAGTACTAGAACATAAAGGCATCATAAAAAGTCATGTAAAACGTCATATCGGCCATGTACTTGAACAATTAAAACACATACCTTGGAGTCGATGTAGCACATGAGTTTCGAATGACTAGGCTTATTTAACCTTTAAGCTTACTTAAACCTTTTTGAAAACAAAACATTTTTTTTTACACGAGTCTACAGGAACGTAGACCCGCTCTGATACCACTATGTAACACCCCAATTTTCATAAACTTTTCAATATAAAATCTTTGAAAACTAATAGATAAAAATAAAATTTCTTGAATTATAAAAGTTTAAATCAATTTAAAATCAACTTGTCAAAACTAAAGTAGTATCATAAAAATAAAATAAAACTTAATAAGTTCAACTAAAATGTTCAATGTAAAAGAAATTCTTATCCCTAGTCATTCTCTGTCACGACCGGCCCTAATTAAGGATAATTAAGCCGGGGAAATCGTGACTAATGGAGGGAGATTAGAAGCGGGGTAGAAAGGGGATAATCAAACAAGGAAGGATCGCATTTCATCATTTAACAAAAGGGATATTTATAATATAACAGAAGTTTAGTCGTATAGACTCAAATAACTAGTAAGTTCAGATATCTCTGACTTAGCCAAATAAACATAAAACTTCTGAGTACGCAGCGGAATATGATTCTGATTACATGTATGAAGACATGTAACCCTAGAGTTCATTAATACATAATAAGACAAAAGAATCCCGCTCGTCACTTCATCACCATCAGCAGCTGCTCAACCTGCACATTTAGAAATATATGCAGGGCTTGAGTACAAAAGTACTCAGTGGGCACGTATGCCTAAGTATAAAATACATGCTTCAAAACTGTAAATTGTCATGCCATAATAAACAGTACAGCAAGGGAGTTTTTCGCTAAAAGGCCCAAGCTTACTAAATTCATTTGTGATTCTTAAAGTTCGACTGCAGTCTAAGTTCTCTTGTAATCTATCATATCTGGAACTTTGTGCCGGAGAGGTGGCCACCTCTCACGGTCACTTGACCGGCCAACCCGCTAGATGACTCACGGTCACTGGTGTACACTAGCCCTGGCAGGATAGCTATCAACTGCTCAAGACCCGAATTCGATTACATGATAAAAGTCACATCAGATAGATATCATACTGAAATTTAAATATTTTATGGCAAGACAATATTTGAAATAACTTCAATTAATTTAGTCATGAAATAACTTGCTTGAACGTAATATTTAAACTCATTTGATATATATGAAAGTAATGCCCACCTGATATAAACTTTCTGTGGTACAAAAGCTCCTCAACAGATTATCAATCTCGCCCTTGACCTTTATTACGAGAATATATGTACATATATAAGATATTTGCTCGAATAAAAATCCTCAAATGAGAATGTGTATTTAACTATGCATGATCCTTATGCATGAATTATTATTCTGAAATAATAATCAGGGAATTTCTATTGTTAATCCAGGCTATCGGATTTAAACAAAAGCTAAGTCTCGTCTCATGAAGCCGGATAATTAATAAAAATTAATCCGTTCTCTTCAGGATGTTATACACTACTGATTAAATAATCCCGCTCTATGTGGTAGATAGAAAGGAACTAACTCGGCTTATTCATTACATAACCTCGTAGGAATTTATCGGGCTTATCAAATATGAATGGAAATAATAATATAATTTCAAATAATTAAAAGGCTCAACATAAGGCAGTCTAATAATTAATTAAATAGAAGTGAGCTTGAATAATTAACATGTGAGGCCCAATTGAAATAATTCATCGGCTCAAGTAATTAAATAAATCTTGGCCCAAATAAATAAATAATTTGATTAGCTGGGCTTAATTAAATAAATCAAACGAGGCCCAACGAAGATAATATAACAAAGGCCCAATGAATTAAACTAAAGTCCAATTAAAATAGATTGCAGTTGGGCTTTTATTAATAAACTCGGGCCAAAGAGAAATAATAAAGGCCCATATGAAAATAAATACAACTAGGCCCAAAGAAAATAAATAGGAGACCCAATTTTCGGCCCAATTATTAAAATAAATAGAGTCCAACTCAATTAAATAAAGCCCATACAAATCAAAACAACAATTAAATCAAAGCCCATATAAATAAAATCAGAGGCCCAATCAGTAATTAAAATCGGTCCATATAAATAAATTCTGAAGCCCAATTCCTAATTTAAAATTGGCCCAAAATTAATAAATAACTCAGCCCAACTCAAGCCCACTGAAAATAAATAACAAAGCCCAATAAATAAATAGGAGGCCCAAATTTATCGGCCCAACTCAATTAAATTAAAGCCCAAAACAAATTGAAGAGCCCAACTCCAAATACACGGTTCTCTCTCTCAGCAATAATACACTCATCTCTCTCTCTCTCGGTCACACTCCCACGCACCCATACGAAAGTAAATCTCTCTCTTCTTCTCAATTCTCGTTTCTCTCTCTCTCGCTAAGTTCCGCCGCTGCAGAAACTCGCCGGGAAGCAGCGGCGATAAGCCGCCGTCATCCGCTGCTCTCCCCTCTCCGTCCGTTTCCGGCGACATCATTGTCGAGCCGCCCTCTCTTTCGGCCCTCCGGCTCAACTCCGGCAAAGCAGCCCCCAACGTTGTCTCCACCTCTCCCTTCTCCTCTTTCTCGTGCGACAGGTACCCCATGCGCCGGCCGGCCGCCACCGCTCCGATTTCGAACGGAGGCGCCGCCTGAGCCCTAGTTTCTTCCCCAAATCAGAGAGCGCCGCCGTCGCTGCAACTGGAGGGTCGGGAGATTCGCCGTGTCGCTGCTTCGATCCGCCACCGCCGCGGAACCGGCGAGCGGCGCCGCTGCTGCTGTGCAATTTCCAGCGAAGGGTGTCGCCTCGCCTTACCTGACTCGGACGCTCCCTTCGGTTCTCCTTTCGGCCTCAATCGTTCTTCTCTCCCTCGCATCTATTGAAGGAACGAAGAAGCCCTAATTTCTGCCAGAGAAAAGAATACCGCCTCCACCACCGTGGTTCTGCCGCCATCTCCTTCGCGTTCCTCCGGCGACCAGGGAAAGGTCCGCCTTCGTTGTTCTCCGGGGTCGATGGGGTTCGAGTTGCGCCACGCTGCTGCTGGATTCGGGCGAAGGATACTCCGCCGCTGCTGCAATCCAGAATCGGCGAGGGCCATCGTCGAGGTCGGGAGTCGTCTGCCTTTCACCGCTCGACGCCGTGGACGTTGCTGTTCCCGCGAGTCGCTGCCCAGATATCGTCTCTCGGCTTGACTAAGCAGAGCAGCGCCCCTCATTTCTAAAAGCTAAGTCCCCATCTACTCTATTGTAAAGCTTGATTTTCCTTGTTGTGCTTAGTATGTTGAGTTGCTCGAGTTCTACACACTAATTCGTACATAAAATAAATGTAACTGGTGTTCTGCATTATGAAGTGTAACTTCGCTGCTAAGTCCATTATGCTTATATAGGTCTTCTATCATTTGAATCTGATCATGTTTGATGGTATGAATGCAAACTGAATTGAATAACTGAGGTCGCATAAATACCTTGAGTATCTAGCTTGTTGGTTGGTTGTTGTGGTATTGATGATTGAGATGGGGAATAACTGAAATACAATGAAGGTGTTATTGCTTTAAAATGCAGGTGGAGGTTATGGCAGGAGGTGGAAACGTTCAAGCCGAAGCTTACCTTGAGGATTTGGCGGAAGTTGGGCTAGCTCTTTCTCTCCTGTTAATGAAGTCTCAAATGAATTGAAGCTTGTTCAAGTATGGCAGCAGGGAAGTCGACGCTGCTGTGAGTGAAAGGGGAGTCTGTTGGCTGGAGTTGAAGTTAATAGAGGAGGATTGTTGGCTGCATACTTGAGTGATGAGTGGTGGGAAAAAATGATGAGTGATGGGGGAAAATGGTAGGGAAAGAGTGAATGGTTGGGGTGAAAAATGAGTGGTGGGGAAAAGTGGTGGTCAAAGATTGATGGAAAGAAAAAGAAAAAAATAATATAGAAGAATTAATGATGTATTTTCTATGTCTCGGTGATTCCGTAACTGAAATAAAATACTGGCTTCGATTCTGCTTGATACTGTATTTACATAAATCTCGATTTCGACATGTGATATCTCGCTAAAATCGATAAGTTATATAATGAATCAAAATTAAATCCGTAGATTTAATTCGTTCGTTGTTCTAATATATAAATTAAATCCGCAGATTTAATTAATTCACGAGTCGGAAATAATCCACAACTTGAGTAAAAATAAAATCATATTCCATCTCGCTTAAATAAATAACGTGACTTTGCTAAGTCAGTTATAACTCTGAAATAATATCATTGACTGCTTTAACAATATAAATTCAGGATCATAAGCTGAATTCATATCAGAATAATATCCGTTTTCATTCACTGATGAACAAAAATACACACTCATTACTGGATTTAAAATATATAAAAGAGCGGGTCACTACATACTACCCCTCTTAACAAAAATTTCGTCCCGAAATTTGCATATTTCTTCTAAAACAGTTCGGGGTATTTATCCTTCATTTTGTCTTCAAGCTCCCACGTGGCTTCCTCTTGTCCGTGGTGTCTCCATAAGACTTTCACTGATGTGATTGCCTTATTCCTGAGTTGTTGTACTTTTCGATCTAGAATGGCCTCTGGTCTCTCTTCATAACTCAAGTCTGGGCAAAGGATCATCTCTTCTTGGTGGATTATGTGCTTTGGATCGAAAACGTATTTTCTGAGTTGTGATACGTGGAAAACATTGTGAACATTTCCAAAACTTGGCGGTAATGCCAACCTATAGGCTACTGGGCCTATTCTTTCCAAAATCTCATAAGGTCCTACGAATCGGGGCCTAAGTTTTCCCTTGACACCAAACCTAGTTATCCCCTTGGTAGGAGATACCTTTAGGAAGACCTTGTCTCCTATTTCAAACTGTAATTCGGTTCGGCGTGCATCAGCGTAAGATTTTTGTCTATCTTGCGCCTCCTTTATTCGCCCTCTGATTTGGCGGACTATCTCAACCATCTCATTTACCATGTCTGGTCCTAAAACTTTTCTCTCACCCACTTCATCCCAATAAAGTGGTGATCTACATTTTCTTCCATACAATGCCTCATATGGTGCCATATCGATAGTCGCCTGGTAACTGTTATTATAGGCAAATTCAATCAACGGCAGCACTACTTCCCAACTTCCACCTCTATCTAACACCACTGTTCTCAACATATCTTCGAGGGTCTGAATTGTCCTTTCAGACTGCCCATCTGTCTGCGGGTGGAAGGCGGTGCTGAAATTTAACCTCGTGCCTAACTCCTTCTGTAAGCTCATCCAAAATCTAGAAGTAAATTTTGAGTCTCGGTCTGAAGTGATCGACACTGGTACACCGTGTAAGCGTACAATCTCTCGAACATACAACTGAGCTAGCTTGTCTGATCCATGTGTGATCGGTATTGGTATAAAATGAGCACATTTTGTGAGTCGATCCACTATTACCCAAATGGCAGTGTTTCCTTTCTTTGTTTTGGGCAAACTGGTCACAAAATCCATTGCTATGTGCTCCCACTTCCATTCTGGGATTTCCAACGGTTGTAGTTTTCCATATGGCCTTTGATGTAAGGCCTTCACCTGTTGGCATGCTAGGCATTTCTCCACAAATGACGCTATGTCTCTCTTCATTCCTTCCCACCAAAAGTGTTTCTTTAAGTCCTGATACATCTTAGTACTGCCTGGGTGGGCAGTATAAGGGGTATCGTGAGCCTCACTCATGATTTTATCCTTAAGCTCATCATCGTGGGGGATGCATATTCTTCCTTCAAAGAGGATAACATTATCTGATGCTTCTTGATAATTCTTGACGCCTCCTTTTCTTACTGCTTCCCGTAGTTTTTCCATCTTCCCGTCTTTTCTTTGTGCTTCTACGATCATCTTTCTCAAGTTAGGTACTGTTGCCACAACGCTTGCTATCGTCCCTGGTGGTTTAACCACTTCTATGCTCATTTTACTAAATTCCCTTATGAGCACCGTCTCTCGAGTGATGAGAGCTCCCAATTTAGATTGGGTCTTACGACTCAATGCATCAGCCACTACGTTGGCCTTGCCTGGGTGGTAGTTAATACCGCAGTCATAGTCTTTCACTAGTTCGAGCCATCTCCTCTGTCTCATGTTGAGGTCCTTTTGCTCGAAAAAGTATTTCAGGCTTTTATGATCTGTGAATATTTCACACCTAACTCCATATAGGTGGTGCCTCCAAATCTTCAGCGCATGCACCACTGCAGCTAACTCCAGATCATGAGTCGGGTAATTCAGTTCATGTGGCCTAAGCTGTCGTGACGCATATGCTATCACTCTTCCTTCTTGCATCAGCACGCAACCAAGTCCATTTTTGGACGCGTCTGTGTAGATCATGTATTCCTTATCAGCTGTTGGGACGGCTAACACTGGTGCCGTAGTTAACTTCTCCTTAAGTTCTTGGAAGCTCTTCTCGCACTCCTCTGTCCAAGAAAATTTTATTCCCTTCCTGAGTAGTTGCGTCATTGGCCTTGCAATTTTGGAAAATCCTTCCATAAACCTCCTATAGTAACCTGCCAATCCTAAGAAACTTCTTATCTCATTAGGGTTAGTAGGCGATTTCCATTCGCGCACTGCTTGCACTTTTTCAGGGTCCACTTTAATCCCTTCTGATGATACAATATGTCCTAAAAACGTGACTTCGCTGAGCCAAAACTCACACTTGCTGAATTTGGCATAAAGGCGCTCTGTCCTCAACGTTTCTAGAACAATTCTCAGATGTTCCTCATGGTCTTTATCGTTCTTCGAGTAGATCAGGATGTCATCTATGAATACCAAGACAAATTTGTCTAAATACGGATGGAACACTCGATTCATGAGGTCCATGAACACGGCTGGCGCATTAGTTAGCCCGAATGGCACAACTACAAATTCGTAGTGGCCATACCTAGTTCGAAATGCCGTCTTAGGTACGTCTTCTGGTCGAATCTTCAGCTGGTGATAACCAGACCGCAAATCAATCTTCGAGAACACGCTTGCTCCCTTGAGCTGGTCGAAGAGGTCATCTATCCTTGGTAAAGGATATTTGTTCTTCAGTGTCACTTTGTTCAGTTCCCTATAGTCTATGCACATTCTCAATGTGCCATCCTTTTTCTTCACAAAAAGTACAGGTGCACCCCAAGGTGATACACTTGGCCTAATGAATCCAAGTTCCAAAAGTTCTTGCAGTTGTATCTTGAGTTCTTCCAACTCTTTAGGAGCCATCCGGTATGGTGCCTTCGAAATGGGAGCTGCCCCGGGCTCCAAATCAATGGTAAACTCAATTGGTCTGTCCGGTGGTGGCCCTGGCAGAATCTCTGGAAATACATCTGAAAAGTCCCGTACAATTGCTACATCTTCTATACTCTTTTCAGTACCCAGTTCTCCGTGCAAGTATACGAGGTAAGCTGGGTATCCCTTCTTCATCATTTTCGTTGCTTGTAGGGCGGAGATGATCATCTTTCTTCTTCCCATACTAATTCCGTGGAAAGTGTGACGGCTCCCTTCCTGGGGGTCGAAACGATATCCGTCTTTCGTTACAAAGGATGGTGGCATAGTTCTCGGCTAGCCAGTCCATTCCTAGGATTATGTCCACATCTCCCATTGGAATAACATACGAGTTGTTCACTACAATCTTGTGTGACCCTATGTTCAGTTCTAGGTTCAAGCACACATGATCTACTGTCGTCATCCCTCCTATAGGTGATGATATACTCAACTCTTGGTCAGCTCTTTCCATTTTAAGTTTTAATGTGTCAACACATGTACTTGAAATGAAAGTATGCGATGCGCCCGTATCAAATAGAAGTACAACAGGAGTATTGAGTAGCATGCCCATACCTGCCAGGTTTCCCTGGTTGTTCTCGGGCTGCTTCTGCCTCATAGCATAGGCTCTAGTATGACGAGGTTTTTCATGTTGTTTCTGTTGTCGCTGCTGTTGTTGGCGGGCCTGTTGCTGATATGGTTGTTGAGGTTGGGGTTGGTACTATAGCTGTTGGTGCTGCTGTGGCTGCTGATACTGTGGTTGCTGCCTTGGGTATGGTTGGGGCAAAGCTTGAATTGCTCGCAGATGCGGTGCCTGGATAGGTGGGTTTGGCCTTGAACTCGTTCCATGTTGCTTATTCGGGCACCGGTTTGCATAGTGCCCCTTCTGGTTACAGATATAGCAACTATCACTGCCGGCCTTACAGATCCCCACATGATTTTTGTTACATTTGGGACAATGTGGGGCCCTCTGTTGGTTATTTCCCATCTGTTTCGGTGCACTCTGGTCTCCATAGCCCTGTGACTGGAAAACCCGTCCCTGCCATGGCCTCTTCTCACCTTGGTTCGGGTTACTGTTGTCCCATCTCCTCTTTCCTCTAAAATTTTGATTATGATTCTGATCATGTGAAGGTGCTGGCGTAGGTACAGTTGCAGGTCTTTCTCCTGGCATGGCTGCTTCAATGTCTAATGCTCGGCTGAGCGACTCAGTGTAAGACAATCCTCCGTGGCTTGCCAAAGCCATCCTAATTTCGTGCCTCAGACCGGCACAAAACTTTTCAGCCATCTTCTCATCTGTGTCAACTTGTTCCGGTGCATATCTAGACATATCGCAGAACATCCTGTCGTATTGAGTTACCGACATCTTCCCTTGTTTCAGATTGTAAAATTCAGCTTCCTTTTTCTTGCGGTAGCTCTTGGGTATATACTTGTCATATATACCGGCTTTGAATTGTTCCCAGGTCAGATTTTCTAACTGCTCTGCTGTCATCGTTTTCATCCTTGCTTCCCACCAGAAATCAGCTGACCCAGTCAACTGAAAGGACATACAAGTCAGGTGTTCTTGGTCGGTGCAACGCAGGAAGTTGAAAATGCGTTCAATAGCGCGAACCCAAGTTTCAGCTTCTGCCGGGTCTCCTGTCCCGTTGAAAGTAGGTGGGTTCTGTCGCAAAAATAATTCTTCAATCCGTCGTTCTGGCTGAACAGGTGGTTGAACTATTTCGGGTTCTGGTTCTGGCACTGTTTCTGGGTCTCTTCTTTCATTTCGGGGAATCCTGCCCCCTCCTCTTGGTCGTCCTCGTTTTGGCGGCATTCTATTAGGTCAAAACATAAGTTGTCAGCGCATTAAAATGCAATAAGGACATACTCTCATTTCTATAGTTACTCTTTAACTCATCGAGTTCTGCTCCTGTTAAAACTTAAGCGAACATATAAATAAAACATAGCGGAATGACTTGCCACGAAAGACCAATAAGGTCACCATATATAACATAGGGAAAATTGCCTCAATGAGGACTTTACATCATCATAAAAATCTAGGTTCAAAGATCTATGTAAGTACCACACATGATGAACTGGCTATCCAGCGAAGCCATTACAAAAAGTACTCAATCACAGAACGCCCCAAGGTTTCGCGTATCCGTACTAATACTAGTCAAAAGACTATGCCGGCATATGGCATACAAAAAGCATTAAAATTATCTATGTTTCTGGAATATTTAAATAACATCATACTAGACATATATATAAACCGGTCTAAGAAGATCGGGTACAAGATCCCTGGGTTCGGGGCATGGCTGTCTTCCTCTGGATCCTCTTCCGGATCTTCCTCTGGATCCTCATCTGTTTCTCCGCCAGATGGGTGCGACTCACCCCCTCCTTCACCTGCTGCCTGGCCAATGATGGCTGAGCGAATCATCTTCAAGGTGACTCGAAGAGTTGGGCGGTCGTCCATGGCCGGGGCTTTTCCCTTATTGAGGAAATCAATGGTATCGGCTAAGACTCTGTCAACGTCGGCCATAGCGGCTGCTATCTCTGCCTTGCTCAACTGCCTCGATGACAATGGTGGCTCACAGACTAATGGTACTGAACCCGTGCCAGGTGGAAAATCTCTGTAGGCTTGAGGCCTAGAGGGGCCTGCCTCAGCGTCGTGCCTCCTGGGTTGCCTTAAGATAGGGGCTGCTGGTGGAGTCGGCTCCGGAAGTGGGTCCAGTAGTTCGTCGGGCGAAGGTACTCCGACTCGAGCAAGGTCTCCCGGACGTATATACGGCCCTCGAGGAGCATTTCCCCAACGAGTGAATTGTGCCTGGATCTCAGCAGTAAATCCAGAGAAGTCATAATGCAAGTCATAGGACCTGCCAGAACGAGTGATGTAGTGAGCGGAAATCATCCTCGCCCATCCCTGCCATTCTGATGGCAGCAAATCCATTAGCCGCTCCATTCCGTCATAGTCCGATATCCCATGGTCTCTTGCAGCGACCCAGTGTCGATGGAAGCCGGCCAAGAATTGGCCTAAGTCATCACCGTGGCATCGGCGATAAGTAAAATATGAGTTCCTGATAGTATCCGGACTAGCATCTCGACGCAACGGCCGTCGTCTGGTAAAGCGCATCCTTGCCATCTATACATGAAGGTCGCATAATCAAACTCACGAATATCAAAATAGGTGGCAAAAACAGTAGGGTTCAAACATATCTACAACAGTAAGGTAATAATTCTACTTGAGGTCTCGAAATTCAAACCACGGTATTATAATCATAATAGCCTAACACTAGACTCGAATATAATTCGTGAAGTCTTAAATATGCTGCAACTAGTACTAACTAGGTTTTTGAAAAGAGATAACTCCGCTATGTTGCAGTTTCCAAACTATGTAGGGTATTCTTATTACTATGAAAAGTGTTCCCACTATACTCTGATTAAGGCAATAGTTGATTCGGTATCCGCCTCGCGTGAATAATCCGAACGAAGATCTATGCCCGTGTCACTATCTCGTGTGTGACACTTTTCTTTACTCCCCATTGTATTTTGTTTGTTGATTTCTCGTCTGGTTCACTAACTTTGTAACTTACTCATCGCCTCAATTTACAGAGAAAAGCAAAAATGTTCTTGCTAAATTCCTTCTATTGTTGTGTTCATAACAGTGATCATGCATCCTTAGCGCATCTAAGTTCATTGAGTAACATCTCCATAAAAAGGCATAAGTAAAATCAACATTTGCATCAAGGCGAAATATAAACTTCAACATTCAAAACTTTCTGTTGCATTCCTTTCTGTTGAGCATAGCGATGTGATGAAGTGCTGAGCTTTTGCCGACTGACTCTTTCATACTAGTGATCATACTAGAAAAATTTATTAACTCTAGGGTTCAGAGCAAATGAACTGCTCTGATACCACTCTGTCACGACCGGCCCTAATTAAGGATAATTAAGCCGGGGAAATCGTGACTAATGGAGGGAGATTAGAAGCGGGGTAGAAAGGGGATAATCAAACAAGGAAGGATCGCATTTCATCATTTAACAAAAGGGATATTTATAATATAACAGAAGTTTAGTCGTATAGACTCAAATAACTAGTAAGTTCAGATATCTCTGACTTAGCCAAATAAACATAAAACTTCTGAGTACGCAGCGGAATATGATTCTGATTACATGTATGAAGACATGTAACCCTAGAGTTCATTAATACATAATAAGACAAAAGAATCCCGCTCGTCACTTCATCACCATCAGCAGCTGCTCAACCTGCACATTTAGAAATATATGCAGGGCTTGAGTACAAAAGTACTCAGTGGGCACGTATGCCTAAGTATAAAATACATGCTTCAAAACTGTAAATTGTCATGCCATAATAAACAGTACAGCAAGGGAGTTTTTCGCTAAAAGGCCCAAGCTTACTAAATTCATTTGTGATTCTTAAAGTTCGACTGCAGTCTAAGTTCTCTTGTAATCTATCATATCTGGAACTTTGTGCCGGAGAGGTGGCCACCTCTCACGGTCACTTGACCGGCCAACCCGCTAGATGACTCACGGTCACTGGTGTACACTAGCCCTGGCAGGATAGCTATCAACTGCTCAAGACCCGAATTCGATTACATGATAAAAGTCACATCAGATAGATATCATACTGAAATTTAAATATTTTATGGCAAGACAATATTTGAAATAACTTCAATTAATTTAGTCATGAAATAACTTGCTTGAACGTAATATTTAAACTCATTTGATATATATGAAAGTAATGCCCACCTGATATAAACTTTCTGTGGTACAAAAGCTCCTCAACAGATTATCAATCTCGCCCTTGACCTTTATTACGAGAATATATGTACATATATAAGATATTTGCTCGAATAAAAATCCTCAAATGAGAATGTGTATTTAACTATGCATGATCCTTATGCATGAATTATTATTCTGAAATAATAATCAGGGAATTTCTATTGTTAATCCAGGCTATCGGATTTAAACAAAAGCTAAGTCTCGTCTCATGAAGCCGGATAATTAATAAAAATTAATCCGTTCTCTTCAGGATGTTATACACTACTGATTAAATAATCCCGCTCTATGTGGTAGATAGAAAGGAACTAACTCGGCTTATTCATTACATAACCTCGTAGGAATTTATCGGGCTTATCAAATATGAATGGAAATAATAATATAATTTCAAATAATTAAAAGGCTCAACATAAGGCAGCCTAATAATTAATTAAATAGAAGTGAGCTTGAATAATTAACATGTGAGGCCCAATTGAAATAATTCATCGGCTCAAGTAATTAAATAAATCTTGGCCCAAATAAATAAATAATTTGATTAGCTGGGCTTAATTAAATAAATCAAACGAGGCCCAACGAAGATAATATAACAAAGGCCCAATGAATTAAACTAAAGTCCAATTAAAATAGATTGCAGTTGGGCTTTTATTAATAAACTCGGGCCAAAGAGAAATAATAAAGGCCCATATGAAAATAAATACAACTAGGCCCAAAGAAAATAAATAGGAGGCCCAATTTTCGGCCCAATTATTAAAATAAATAGAGTCCAACTCAATTAAATAAAGCCCATACAAATCAAAACAACAATTAAATCAAAGCCCATATAAATAAAATCAGAGGCCCAATCAGTAATTAAAATCGGTCCATATAAATAAATTCTGAAGCCCAATTCCTAATTTAAAATTGGCCCAAAATTAATAAATAACTCAGCCCAACTCAAGCCCACTGAAAATAAATAACAAAGCCCAATAAATAAATAGGAGGCCCAAATTTATCGGCCCAACTCAATTAAATTAAAGCCCAAAACAAATTGAAGAGCCCAACTCCAAATACACGGTTCTCTCTCTCAGCAATAATACACTCATCTCTCTCTCTCTCGGTCACACTCCCACGCACCCATACGAAAGTAAATCTCTCTCTTCTTCTCAATTCTCGTTTCTCTCTCTCTCGCTAAGTTCCGCCGCTGCAGAAACTCGCCGGGAAGCAGCGGCGATAAGCCGCCGTCATCCGCTGCTCTCCCCTCTCCGTCCGTTTCCGGCGACATCATTGTCGAGCCGCCCTCTCTTTCGGCCCTCCGGCTCAACTCCGGCAAAGCAGCCCCCAACGTTGTCTCCACCTCTCCCTTCTCCTCTTTCTCGTGCGACAGGTACCCCATGCGCCGGCCGGCCGCCACCGCTCCGATTTCGAACGGAGGCGCCGCCTGAGCCCTAGTTTCTTCCCCAAATCAGAGAGCGCCGCCGTCGCTGCAACTGGAGGGTCGGGAGATTCGCCGTGTCGCTGCTTCGATCCGCCACCCGCCGCGGAACCGGCGAGCGGCGCCGCTGCTGCTGTGCAATTTCCAGCGAAGGGTGTCGCCTCGCCTTACCTGACTCGGACGCTCCCTTCGGTTCTCCTTTCGGCCTCAATCGTTCTTCTCTCCCTCGCATCTATTGAAGGAACGAAGAAGCCCTAATTTCTGCCAGAGAAAAGAATACCGCCTCCGCCACCGTGGTTCTGCCGCCATCTCCTTCGCGTTCCTCCGGCGACCAGGGAAAGGTCCGCCTTCGTTGTTCTCCGGGGTCGATGGGGTTCGAGTTGCGCCACGCTGCTGCTGGATTCGGGCGAAGGATACTCCGCCGCTGCTGCAATCCAGAATCGGCGAGGGCCATCGTCGAGGTCGGGAGTCGTCTGCCTTTCACCGCTCGACGCCGTGGACGTTGCTGTTCCCGCGAGTCGCTGCCCAGATATCGTCTCTCGGCTTGACTAAGCAGAGCAGCGCCCCTCATTTCTAAAAGCTAAGTCCCCATCTACTCTATTGTAAAGCTTGATTTTCCTTGTTGTGCTTAGTATGTTGAGTTGCTCGAGTTCTACACACTAATTCGTACATAAAATAAATGTAACTGGTGTTCTGCATTATGAAGTGTAACTTCGCTGCTAAGTCCATTATGCTTATATAGGTCTTCTATCATTTGAATCTGATCATGTTTGATGGTATGAATGCAAACTGAATTGAATAACTGAGGTCGCATAAATACCTTGAGTATCTAGCTTGTTGGTTGGCTGTTAGTGGTATTGATGATTGAGATGGGGAATAACTGAAATACAATGAAGGTGTTATTGCTTTAAAATGCAGGTGGAGGTTATGGCAGGAGGTGGAAACGTTCAAGCCGAAGCTTACCTTGAGGATTTGGCGGAAGTTGGGCAGCTCTTTCTCTCCTGTTAATGAAGTCTCAAATGAATTGAAGCTTGTTCAAGTATGGCAGCAGGGAAGTCGACGCTGCTGTGAGTGAAAGGGGAGTCTGTTGGCTGGAGTTGAAGTTAATAGAGGAGGATTGTTGGCTGCATACTTGAGTGATGAGTGGTGGGAAAAATGATGAGTGATGGGGGAAAATGGTAGGGAAAGAGTGAATGGTTGGGGTGAAAAATGAGTGGTGGGGAAAAGTGGTGGTCAAAGATTGATGGAAAGAAAAAGAAAAAAATAATATAGAAGAATTAATGATGTATTTTCTATGTCTCGGTGATTCCGTAACTGAAATAAAATACTGGCTTCGATTCTGCTTGATACTGTATTTACATAAATCTCGATTTCGACATGTGATATCTCGCTAAAATCGATAAGTTATATAATGAATCAAAATTAAATCCGTAGATTTAATTCGTTCGTTGTTCTAATATATAAATTAAATCCGCAGATTTAATTAATTCACGAGTCGGAAATAATCCACAACTTGAGTAAAAATAAAATCATATTCCATCTCGCTTAAATAAATAACGTGACTTTGCTAAGTCAGTTATAACTCTGAAATAATATCATTGACTGCTTTAACAATATAAATTCAGGATCATAAGCTGAATTCATATCAGAATAATATCCGTTTTCATTCACTGATGAACAAAAATACACACTCATTACTGGATTTAAAATACTCCCTCCGTCCACCAATCAACTACCCAGTTGATGGTCGGCACGGAACTAAGAAAGCTGAAAAAGGTGGTGTAAAAGAGGTGTAAAAGACTAAAAGGGTAGTGCTAATATATTTAGATTACTTTTACTAATCTATCATTAGCTATTTCACATAATTTTAATGCCTTGACTTATTAAAGTGTTCTTTTTTTTATATACGCTATTTCTTCCTTCTTTTTTTTACTCTTGAATTAAATAAACTGAAAACTGGAAAATAATAACTGAAAATTCCAGAAAATAAATAAACTGGAAATAAATAAATAAATAAACTGAAAATTTGAAAATAAATAAATAAATTAAACTGAAAATTCAAGAAAATAAATAAACTGGAACTAAATAAATAAACTGAAAATTCAGAGTCGATCATATAAACTGGAAATAAATAAATAAACAAACTGAAAATTCGAAATAATAAATAAATAAATTAAAACTGGAAAATATTTTTTTTAGAAAATAAATAAATAAACTGAAATTCAGAAAATAAATAATCTGGAAATAAATAAATAAATAAACTAAAAATTCAGAAATAAATAAACTGGAATTAAATAACAAATAAACTGAAAATTCAAAAAATGAATAAATAAATTAAAATCTGGAAAAAAATTAGAAAATAAATAAACTGGAATTAAATAAATAAATAAACTGAAAATTCGAAATAAATAAATAAATAAACTGAAAATTCGGAAAAAAAATAAACTGGAATTAAATAAATAAATAAACTGAAAATTTGAAAATAAATAAATTAATTAAAATCTAGAAAATTATTTTTTTAGAAAATAAATAAACTGGAATTAAATAAATAAATAAATTGAAAATTCGAAAATAAATTAATTGAAATTTGGAAAATTATTTTTATTAGAAAATAAATAAACTTAAAGTTTGAAAATAAATAAATAAACTGAAAATTCAGAAAATAAATAAACTGAAAATTCGAAAATAAACAAATAAATAAATTGAAAATTCAGAAAATAAATAAAATGGAATTAAATAAATAAATAAACTGAAAATTCAAAAAAAATAAATAAAACTGAAAATTCAGAAAAATAAATAAACTGGAAATAAATAAATAAATAAACTTAAAATTCGAAAATAATAAACTGGAAATAAATAAATAAATAAACTGAAAATTCGAAAATAAATAAAAATAATAAACTGAAAATAAATAAATGAATAAATAAACTGGAATTAAACTTTTCAGAAGATAAATAAATAAACTAAACTGAAAACTGAAAAATAATAAACTGGAAATAAATAAATGAATAAATAAACTGGAATTAAAATTTTCAGAAAATAAATAAATAAATAAACTAAAAATTAATAAACTGGAAAAAAAAAAACTGAAAATTCGAAAAAAATAAACTAAAAATTCAGAAAATAAATAAACTTGAAATTAATAAATGAATAAATAAACTGGAATTAAAATTTTCATAAAATAAATAAATAAATATACTGGGAAATAAATAAATAAACTGAAAATTTAGAAAATAAATAAATTGTAAATTCGAAAATAAATAAGCAGAAAATTCAAAAAATAAATAAACTGGAATTAAAATTTTCAGAAAACAAATAAATAAATAAACTGAAAACTGGAAAATGAATTTTTTAGAAAATAAATGAGCTGAAAATTCAAAAAAATAAATAAATATACTGAAAATTCTGAAATAAATAAATTGGAAAAAATTTTCAGAAAATAAATAAACTGGAAATTTAAAATATCCTACTTCATTTAATTAACATCAAAATTGTATTAAGTAGACAAGTAATGATAAGAGTGGTGGGTCCAATTGGTAAAGTGTAGTAGTTTAAAAAGTAAGGAAGGGTATATATGTCCAA